>NC_082680.1:10323000-10646000 GCF_025265405.1 Mesoplodon densirostris
CGTCACGTGCAACCTAAAGAATCCTGACTAATGCAAAGAAAAGCTTCGGTGATTTTACTTCTACAAATTTAGCTAAAATTTGCAATAAGATGGAGGAAAAAAATGATATCAAGGAGAAATGTCAGAGGACATAAAAAAGGAGACTGAAAGCTAAAATGTGGCATCAGAAACGTTCTGAATCAGAACGTTCGTGGAAACCTCGGGGTCACATGGATTACGGGGCTAAGTTAAGTCCTAAGGATTTCATGAAATTATAGCACAGGGCCAAAATAGATGCTCAATGCAGAAAAATCTATTTGAATACTTGAAAAAAGTAAAATTATTCTAAGATATTTTGTGAACTTCCATACATTCTGTCTCAGAAAGCACCAAAAGAAATGGTCTAACGCAGTTTAGAAAACGTCTATCCAACTGGCCGGATATTCGTAACTATTTTACGTTGCAAAGATTGAAGGCCCATCAAAAAGAAGCTTCCAGGCTTTGGCGAGAGCACGAAGCACAGCATCAATCACGGTGGAAACGGCGCTGCTGGCCGTCTGGAACGTGTGTTGGCCTTTATTTCCTCATGTCTATGGTGGGTCCCCCACTAACAGATGGCTGCCAGGAGGGGCGCCCGGAGAACTGGGCCCCCTTAGCCCCAAATACGCCAGCTCTTTCTCCCGACTGTTCATCTCTCTTTTGTTGAGGGTTTCACTTCTCACCAAAGAACTGATCCTAACATTCTTGCTGCAGTGGCCCATCCTGAGCCTCTAAGCTGGACACATGCACTGCCCAGCTCACCAGCCCTGCTCAGCCATCTTCCCAGCAGATGCCACCTGACAGGCCCCACAGGGGAGGGGGGCAATGCCCATCACAACTCCCCCATGAATTTCACTCCTTTCAGATTGCTGGACTGCCTACATGGGGGCTTAAGCCTGTCCCCCCAACCCTGCCCCCTGGACCCTGTCCCCATGGACCCTGCCCCCTGGACCCTGACCCCCCAGACCCTGCCCCCTGGAGCCTGCCCCTGGAGCCTGCCCCCCCCCCCGGACCCTGCCCCTGGAGCACAACCATCCTGTGAGGCAGCTTCTCCACTGAGGCAGGCACGTCCTAGAGGAGCTCAGTAAATAACTCACCCAAGAGAAACCACAGAGCAGGGTTTTAAACACAAGCTTCCTGTCCGGCTTCCTGTCCATGTTCTCAGCTGCTGCAAAGGGCAATCAGAATCTTCTCAGCCCTCTCAAACAATCCCACATTTTAGGCAATGAAGCAGCACCTCGAATGGTAAGCAAACCCTGCATATGAGAAACGAGAACCGTAGACCTGGACAACTCCATTAGGCCATCAGCCCCGTCACTGGCCCTCCTTTTCAAGCCCTGGAAATGTGAGGATCCCAAAGGAGGTACACTTTGAGAAATGTGCTTTGTCCTTCTCTCTCTCTTCAGAATGTCTTT
Organism: Mesoplodon densirostris; assembly: GCF_025265405.1. NCBI lineage: Eukaryota > Metazoa > Chordata > Mammalia > Artiodactyla > Ziphiidae > Mesoplodon > Mesoplodon densirostris. The sequence goes on from NC_082680.1 coordinate 10,324,434, forward strand.
CTTCCTAGACATGTGTGTCTGTACGTTCCATATTTGGATTATACGGGAGAATGGTTTAAACTTCAAGAAAAGCACATGTCTAGATGAGAACTTTCTGAAAATGTTCGTCGTACAAGTGTGACCTTGTTCAGAGAGATGAAACCGCCCCCTTTTTAAAATACCTGTGTTCAAGAAAAAAGACTACAAAATGGAGAATTTCATCAGAGAACTGGAGTTTATTTTTTTAATAACAGATTTTTTTGGTAACTTATCCTTTACTCTTTTTTTAATTAATTTCTTTCTTTTATTTATTTATTTTTGGCTGCGGTGGGTCTTCATTGCTGCACACGGCCTTTCTCTAGCTATGGTGAGCGGGGTCTACTCTTCGTTGCGGTGCATGGGCTTCTCATTGCAGTGGCTTCTCTTGCTGCGGAGCACAGGCTCTAGGCACACGGGTTTCCGCAGCTGTGGCTCGCGAGCTCTAGACGCAGGCTCAGTAGTTGTGGCGCATGGGCTTCATTGCTCCGCGGCATGTGGGAACTTCCTGGACCAGGGCTCGAACCCTTGTGCCCTGCATTGGCAGGCGGATTCTTAACCACTGCGCCACCAGGGACGCCCTACTCTTTTTTTTTTTTTTTTTTTTTTTTTGTGGTATGCGGGCCTCTCACTGTTGTGGCCTCCCCCGTTGCGGAGCACAGGCTCCGGACGCGCAGGCTCCGGACGCGCAGGCTCAGCGGCCATGGCTCACGGGCCCAGCCGCTCCACGGCATATGGGATCCTCCCAGACCGGGGCACGAACCCGTATCCCCTGCATCGGCAGGCGGACTCTCAACCACTTGCGCCACCAGGGAGGCCCTCTTTTTTTTTTTTTTACAGACGTTTTTAGAGCAGTTTTAGGTTCACAGCATAATGGAGTGCAAAGTATGGCGGTTTCCATCTACTCTGGTCTCCCCACATACACACCCGCCCCCATGACCAACCCTCCACAACAGGGGTGCCTTTGTCACAGTTATCACTCCAAGTCCTCTTACATTAGGGGTCCCTCTTGGTGTTGTACTTTCTATGGGTTTTGGCAACTGTATGACATTTATTCACATTACAGTATCATATAGAGTAGATTCATCGACTAAACATCTTCTGTGCTGTCTATTCATCCCTCCCCCCAACCCCTGGCAACCACGGATCTTTTTACTGTCTCTATAGTTTTGCCTTTTCCAGAATGTCACACAGTTTGTGGACTTTTCAGGTTGGCTTCTTTCACTCAGTGATATGCATTTGAGGTTCCTCCATGACTGTTCATGGCTTGAAGGTTTATTTCTTCTCAGTGCTGAATAATATTCCATTGTCTGGAGACACCACAGTTTATTTTATCCGCTCACCTACTGAAGGACATCTTGGTTGCTTCCAAGTCTTAACAATTATGAATAAAGCTGCCATAAACAACTCATCCAGCACCATCGCTGGATCATAGGGTAAGGGTATGTTTAGTTTTGTAAGAAACTGCCCAACTGACGTCCAAAGTAGCTGTATTCCCACCTCTGCATCCCCACCAGCAGTGATGAGAGTTCCCGTTGCTCCACATCCTCACCAGCATTTGATGTTGTCAGTGCTCTGGATTTTGGCCCTTCTAATAGGTGTGTAGTGGTATCTCATGGTTTTAATTTGCATTTCCCTGATGACATGTGATGCAGAGCATCCTCTCATATGCTACTTGCCATCTTTGTAGCTTATTTGGTGAAGTGTCTGTTCAAGTCTTTTGTCCAGTTTTTAATCAGGTTTTTCATTTTCTTTTGTTGATTTTTAATAGCCCTTCGTATATTTTGGATAAGAGTCCTTTATCAGATATGTCTTTGGCAAATCTTTCTCCCAGTCTGTGACTTGTCTGTTCACTGCCTTGACAGTGTTCTGCACAGAGCAGACATTTTTAATTTTCACCAAGTCCCACTGATCAATTATTTCTTTCATGAATCGTGTCTTTGGTGTTGTACCTAAAAAGTCATCGCCATACTCAAAGTCATCTAGACTTTTCTCTTAGAAGTTATTGTTTAAAAAGAATAAAATGAAAATTCTAGAACTGAAAAATCCAACTATAGAAATTAAGAAATTAATAAACATCTTTAACAACACTCCCTTTCTCTCCTCCGCTCCTAAGGCCAATATGCCCCCCTGTGCTGTGGACCCCATCCCTCTCGTGTGGAATAATCCCCAGAGCTCATAGAGGGTCAGGAACACTTTGTGAGCCCATCAGCCAGAAAGGAAAAGCTCACAGTTCATGGGACATGTGAAGAGGTCCTCAACAGGGCACTGACTAAGCAACACATCAAATTACCCTAAGGTAAGGCTGCTCTCACATCTCTATAAGCTCAAGAAGGGGGAATGCATTGAACATGCTAAATAAAAACACAGACGGTATTGAGAAGATCCAAGTGAAACATTTAGAAAGTTCCACGTCTGAGGTTTTTCAGGTACTGATGGGATGGACCGCACATTACTTCAGAAACAAATATCGCTGAATACTGAGGATGCAACAAGAGAACATATACAAGATAAAACACACAGAGAAAAAAGATGGGAAAAAATAAAAAGAACCTCAGAGAGCTGTAGGACATCTTGAGGCAGGTAATTACAGACATGGAATTCGGGTCCCCAAGGGATCGGGCTGGACAGAAGAAACTATTTGAAGAAATAACTTGCAAAATGTTCCTAAAACTGCTAAAACTATAAACCCACAGACACAAGAAGCTCAACAAACATCAGGTTCAAGAAACATGAATGAAACTATGCAAGTCATATCGGTATCCAAGTGCTTAAAGTCAGTGATTAAGAGGAAAGCTTAAAAGCAAAAAGAGAAACAAGTCATATTCTGTAGAGGAATGAAGCTAAGAAGGATTTTTTATGGAAACAATGCAAAGGAGAGTATTCAGCCAAAAGAAGGAAAAAACCTTTCAGAAACGAAGGTGACCCCCGCCCATGCACACACACAGCCAGGGTGCTGTGAGTGGGAACCCCAGGAGACACCCTTGCCTCATACCCAGGGTGTCGACCGAGGCCCGGGGGTGGGGGGGCTCCTGGTCTCACCCTCCTGTCTGCTCAGGGTGTCCATGCTGTCGCCCCGCAGCCCCACTGGGCCCTTTCCCATCACGACCCAAACGTCCTTCCAGCGTCCCCCGGCCATGGGAACAGGGCCCCCAGCCCCACACGTGCTCCAGCCGCGGCCTCGCCCTCCTGGCCTGGCTCCCAACCTGCACATGCTCGCATTCCCCGTTTATCCCCTTTCCATTCGTCCTTTGGCCTCTCCCAATCCACCTTCCGTTCCCATCACATCACTCACCAAAATAGCTCTAAGTCACCCACGACCCCGGGTCACCACCTTCAAGGGACGCGTCTGCTCTCAGGTTCCTCAACCTCCGGCCACCGTCTGACCCCTACGGCCACCTCCCTCCCAAGCCTTGCGATCCCACCGTGAGATGTCAAAGCTGCCCCAGGGCACTGCTCACGGCCCCTTCTCTTCCCATCTGGGCCCCCTCCCCTTACCCTTCGGAGGCTCCACCTGGAAGCAGGTGCCTCCCCGGGCGGGGGGCGGGGCCAGCGTTTGTGTCCAGCTGCCCTCCCTCCCCCATCTGAAGCGCAGATGGAACTTTACACTCAGCAAGGCGAAGGCTGAACTCGGGCCCCCTCCTGCTGCCCCGTCTCCGTGTCCAGCAGTCCCCACCCCACGAGCAGCACGAGGCAGGGAGCCCGGGCGCCTCCCCCAGGCCCTTCTGATCCTGCACAGTCTTCCTCCTGCACACCCTCAGTCCCGCCACCTCGGACCCCCTCCAGGGCCATCGCCCCAGGCCGAGTTGGGACCGGCTCCTGCTGAACGGCGACAGCCTCTCTCCGCGCCCGTCCTGGCTCCTCTAACGAGCACTCTCCAGACCACGACCAAATAAATGTCTCAGCAGGCAAATCGGAGCAGTCACCCCACGCCCCTCAGAGCCCTGATGTCTTTTGTTTTGTTTTGTTTTTTTGCAGTACGCGGGCCTCTCACTGCCGTGGCCCCTCCCGCTGCGGAGCACAGGCTCCGGACGCGCAGGCTCAGCGGCCATGGCTCACGGGCCCAACTGCTCCACGGCATGTGGGATCCTCCCGGACCGGGGCACAAGCCCACGTCCCCTGGATCGGTAGGCGGACTCTCAACCACTGCGCCACCAGGGAAGCCCCTAGAGCCCTTATGTCTTAATCTAAAGACCAGCACCTTGCCGTCTGAGCCCCGCCCGCAGGCTCCTGGCTGGAAGGCTCCAGGTTGGTTGCACGGTCTCCCTCTTTCCGCTCAGGTAACCCCTGTTCAGACCTCATCTCAAGCACCATTTTTCAGGCGCCTTTTCCGAGCCCAGTCTGAGCGGGGTTCCTCCGTTACGTCCTCCCCAGGGCCCTCGCTGCCACTGGTAAGCGCGCATGCGCAGTGACTCGGGCGCCGGTCTGGCTCGTCCATCTCACCGGCAGGGCTCTGAGCACCGGGTGCCCTGCTGGCCATGAAAATACAGGGGCTCAGCTCCAAACCCACTCAAAAAACACTCTGAACAAAGACGAGCTTCCTACCGAAAACACCAAACTAGTTAATGTGCCTCCTTCACTACGAGCAAGAAACTGTGTGGTGACCCGACATCAAAGCAACTGGGTGGCGTGGAGCATTTCTCAGCGTCTCTGTAATGAAGCCCGAAGTTTTTCCATCTTTTGTAAATCAAAACTAATCCTAGGAAACCTGGCACCAGCTCTTGGCCTTGTACCTTGCAGGTGTCATGTGTGCATTCTCTTCGGTGTGACCTCTGTCGCTTTCCTCACCGAGATGGGGGTGCGGGGAGCTCCCAGGGCCATGGGTGACGTGCAGCCCAGCTCACCCAGGGTCAGATGTTTCCCAACTCGTGAGGTTCATCTAGAGGATAAAAATTGTCTTAGCAGAGGAGAAACCCAAAGAGGCTACGAAAACCCATGTGGGAGAGGAAAGGCTGACACTGAAGTCACTTGTGGTTGTCAAGGCAACCACAGATTTCTACATCTTGGCAACGTTCAAGATTACAATGCGATCCTCAATGCAATATTCATGGCTGTGTTTTAAAACTATGAGAACTGCCACCTGACTGTTAGAACTGTACCCTGTATGCCTTTCTTCTAAACCAACTGTCCCCAACGCCCAAGGACTGGTGCAGAGACAGGAGTTGGTTGGGATCTGCACTCTTACTTTGACCAGATCGTGCCTGGCCCATCGTACAAGCTCAACAATACATTTTTACTAAATGTGAAAGCATGGCCTTTATCCTGTAGATGCTATTTATGGGTTCCTGTTTACAGCTATGGCCCTCAATTAATGGGAAGTTTATCTCTACCCTGTCATTAAATAATCATAGCAAGGCCAGAGGAGGTAAGACGTGGCCAGAAGGCCCTGAGCTGTTGTCAAGGGCACTGGCTCCGGGCCTGGTTTTCCTGTTTGTTAATCTGTTGCTGAAGCTGCGTGCGTGCCTTGGGCGGACTCTCTCCACCCACCCAGACCTTGGCTTACCCACTGGGAAAGTGAGACTTAGATTAGATGATCCTGGTCTAAGCCCGGATACGCTACGATTTCAGTCCTGAACGATCACGCCAGGAAAAGAGAGACTTACCCACTCCAACACGGTCGCCAGCGGCCTGGCCCAGAATAGGATCCAGGAAACAGGAACCAGAGCACAGGATGGTTCTGCCAAAAGGATTCTGAAAGTGCTTAATGGCTTAAAGATCACCAACAACACAACAAGCCAGGTGCTTGTAAAATAGAGGTTGTCATAAAACAAAGGCGGGTGGAAAGTGCAGGAGTGTCTGGCAGGGACCACGTGTCCTGTGCACAGCAGGAGACAGACCACGTGCCCCTGGGCTCCAGGGGGGTGCACGCGGGGAGGACAGGGACAGGCCCAAGGCCAGCCCACGGAGGACGCTCAGAACCAGACAGAACATCCCCTCTGGCCCTCACTTCCCCCTATAAACTTGGAAACTGAGGCCCAAAAAGGTTAAAATAAGCTGGCAGGGTCACATGCCTTACATGGGTTTGAACTAAAATTCAAATATCTTTATTTTCAGGCCCTCATGATTTAGCCGCCAGGGAGGAGTTGGTTCCCACAGTGGGTGTGTGAGGCCAGGTCAAGGTCAAGGTGATGGCCACGACCAGTTCAGCAAGTGACTTGGGCCACGACCCACTCAGGGAGGCCACAGCCAGGGTGAGTTATGGGGTGATCCACACACAGGTCAAGTTTGCTGAGGGGCCAGGCCCACAGGACGCATCCAAACATGGGCTCTGAGGTCCAATTCTTTTTTTTCATTATTCAAGTATAGTTGATGTACAATGTGACATGTTACAGGTGTACAATATAGTGATTCATAATTTTTAAAGGTTACACTCCATTTATAGTTATTATAAAATATAGGCTGTATTCTCTGTGCTGTACAGTCTATCCTTGCAGTTTATTTTATACCTAATAGTCTGTACCTCTTACTCCCCTCTCCCTGTATTGCCCCTCCCCCTTCCCTCCCCCCGCTGGTAACCACAAGTTTGTTGTCTACATCTGTGAGTCTGCTTCTTTTTTGTTATATTCACTAGTTTATTTTTAGATTCCACATATAACTGACATCGTACAGTATTTGTCTTTCTCTATCTGACTTTTTTCACTTAGCATAATGCCCTCCTAGCCCACCCATGTTGCTGCAAATAACAAAATGTCATTTGTTTATATGGCTCAGAAGTATTCCATTGTATATATATGTACCACATCTTCTTTATCCATTCATCTGATGATGGACACTTAGGTTGCTTCCATATCATGGCAATTGTAAATAATGATGCTATAAACATCTTTTCTAATTAGTATTTTCATTTTTTTTGGATGTATACCCAGGAGTGAGATTGCTGGATCATATGGCAGTTCTATTTTAAATTTTTAAAGGAACCTCCACACTGTTCTCCATAGTGTCTGCACCAATTTACATTGCCACCAACAGTGCACGAGGGTTCCCTTTTGTCCACATCCTCGCCAACATGTGTTATTTGTGTCCTTTTTGAAGATGGCCATTCTGATAGAGGTGAGGTTATCTCTCACGGTGGTTTTGATTTGCATTTTATGGTCCAGTTCTTCCTAAGCACGTGGAGGTCAGGAACAGGCTCTAGAATCCAGTGCGGCTTAGTTCTCACCTCCTTGGTCCTGAGAGCAGACACAGTCAGGGGTGGGAACCAGGGTGACATTTGGGCCCAGAGACCTGCTCTGACGATAACTAGGCGTTTGAACAAGACAAGGCCTGGAAAACCACAACGATTTCCCCCAGGACGTTCAATTCTGTGTTTACTTGAAATCAAGAATATGTTTGTGTTGGCTCCTCAGGCTTCCTGGAAAACCCCAGATTCTCCCATTCACAGCCATGTGTCCACGATTCTGTTATAATGAAGGACCTTACAACTTATCACCCAGGCTGAAACCATATATGGAATCTAAGAGAAAAAAAAAAGGTCATGAAGAGCCTAGGGGCAGGACGGGAATAAAGACACAGACCCACTAGAGAATGGACTTGAGGATATGGGGAGGGGGAAGGGTAAGCTGGGATGAAGTGAGAGAGTGGCTTGGACATATATACACTACCAAATGGAAAACAGGTAGCTAGTGGGAAGCAGTGCATAGCACAGGGAGATCAGCTCAGTGCTTTGTGACCACCTAGAAGGGTGGGATAGGGAGGGTGGAAGGGAGACGCAAGAGGGAGGGGATATGGGGATGTATGTATATGTATAGCTGATTCACTTTGTTATAAAGCAGAAACTAACGCACCATTGTGAAGCAATGATACTCCAATAAAGATGTTAAAAAAAATAAAAAGAGTGCAAGGACCATAAAAAACACTCTTGAGACAACAGGCATGTACCTACTGTCACCGGGGGTGTCCGATTTCACGTGTCACCCAGACGGGGCTGAGGGATGCTGGGAGAGCTGGGGAAACGGTATTTCTGGGGCCGTCTGGGTGGGTGTGTCTGGAAGAGATCAGCATTTGAGGTAGTAACTGAGTAAGACCACCCTCCCCAGTGTGGGCGGCTTCATCCGGTCCTCTGAGGTCCTGAATAGAACACACGAGTGGAGGAAGGGACAACGCTCTCTCTCTCCTTGAGCTGGGACGTCCACCTCCTTCTGCCCTCAGACGTCGGGGCCCCTGGTTCTCGGAAACTGCACTTGGACCAAGTCCCACCACCGGCTGTCCTGGTCCCCAGCTTGCAGACAGCTGATGGGGGGGTGCTTCTGGCCTCTGTAACCCCATGGGCCACTTCCTATAATAAACTTCCCCTTGTGCCCATCTGTCCATCCGTCTGTCCTGTTGGCTGTCTCTCTGGAGGACCCTGACTACCACACCCTCACTACAACCAGCATAAGCTCAACCCCAAGAATGGGGAAGTTGTTACCTCACATCTTGGGGAACCAGAACCATTTGGGGGCCCAGATGTACTTCATAAAAAGTTAAACACTGGGCTTCCCTGGTGGCGCAGTGGTTGAGAGTCCGCTTGCCGATGCAGGGGACGCGGGTTCGTGCCCCGGTCCGGGAGGATCCCACATGCCGCGGAGCGGCTGGGCCCGCGAGCCATGGCCGCTGAGCCTGCGCGTCCGGAGCCTGTGCTCCGCAACGGGAGAGGCCACAACAGTGAGAGGCCCGTGTACCGCAAAAAAAAAAAAAAAAAAGTGAAACACTTGAGAGGCGCTCTCTCTGTGAGGATGACTTTTTTTTTTTTTTTTTTTTTTTTAGATGTTGGGGGTAGGAGTTTTTATTAATTAATTAATTTATTTTTGCTGTGTTGCGTCTTCGTTTCTGTGCGAGGGCTTTCTCTAGTCGTGGCAAGCGGGGGCCACTCTTCATCGCGGTGCGCGGGCCTCTCACTATCGCGGCCTCTTGTTGCGGAGCACAGGCTCCAGACGCGCAGGCTCAGTAGTCGTGGCTCACGGGCCTAGTTGCTCCGCGGCATGTGGGATCCTCCCAGACCAGGGCTCGAACCCGTGTCCCCTGCATTAGCAGGCAGATTCTCAACCACTGCGCCACCAGGGAAGCCCCTGTGAGGATGACTTTTTTTCTCCAAAAGACTAGTATTTTTCCTTCTGGTCTGATTAAAAGCTGAGTTCACAGAGTTTTCCTATTTTCCCCATGAGCTCTGCACTTTCACAGAATCATCTCACTTGATGAGCTTTACGTTTTGTCCTTCTTTAAAAGATTCCTTTTCTCATCGCAGACTATTTTACTTGGAGAAGACTCTGAGAAAAAAATGTATAGATGATCCCCTCAGTGGTAAAATATCCTAAGTTCATGGAACGGTCATTTACATAACATTCTAATTTCAGCCAATTAGGTATAAAACTGCAGACCTAGGGCCTAAAAGTACTCAATTATTCATAAATTAAAAGATGAACTTCCTGAGTTGAATTTGTCACTGATTTTAGAAATTTGAGCAAATTATTTTCAAGAATGCATATAAATAAGGCTATTATTATTCTTCCCCAGGAGAGGCAGAAACTGTCTCATTTTCTTTTTATTTTAAACAACTATTCCTGGGGCTGGCACGGAATAGACACGTGATAAATACTCCTTATTTGATTGTTTGAAAGAAAATTAAATGAACTGACCTAAGAGATGTGGTCAAGTCAGGAGTGGAACCTGCTTTAATGCTGTGAAAAGTAAAGATACAAGTGTCAACTCTTGACTTTTTTGACGTACAAATGAAATGATGTTAAAGTATCAAAAATTAACAATATATAAACATTGATTATTATTATTTATTACCCCATTCTAGTTTTGTAATTCAGCGTTACATTTTATTATGAATTATCTGCAGATTATCAAGTAGTCCTTTAGCCCAAAGTTTCTTGAACATTTTAGTCAAACATTTTGGACCCCTATGTGCCCTTAAAAATATCCCAAACAGCTTTTACTTATGTGGGTTATATATCTACCTACATGTACCACACTAGAAATTTTAATTCACTTTAAGGTAACAAAACCTAACCCATTTTATGTTAACACAAATAACATATTTATGAAAAATAACAATATTTTTGAAAACAAAAAAATAGGTAGAGTGGCTCTCTTTTATGATTTTACAAATCTGACGTTTGGTTTAAGAAAAGACAGCTGGGGGTGTGCTTCTGCATTCAATTTGTTGCAGTCCAATTCTGGGCTGAAATGTGTGGGAAAGATCCAGTCTCACGTTGACAGGCAGTTTAAGACTGCGCGGATCTTAATAGCCTTTTCAGAAGTGAATAGTGTTTTCTTTTACTGCAAACACCATCTGGTAATTTCTTAAAGATTAGTTGCAATGTGGAATCCGAAACCATAGCAATGACCTTTACATGCCTGTTACGTTACATCCTTTGGCCTCTCTTGCAGCTTGGATGCGCCTTCTACCCATGCACGATTCGTGACATCCTGTGTTGGCCACTGGAAAATAAGACTTCACTGAATTTACACAGAATCTTCCAAATCCCATCATATGGTAGCAAAAACTCACACTGTTGATATAGCCACCGGCCTCATCAGTATTATGAAAATGATTCTTGACACCCAGACTCTGTAAGAGGGCATCAGAAACTTCCAGGCCACTCGGGACCACATTCAGAAGAAGTGCCGTTTTAGTCTCTGCTGAAGCTGCGAACCTTCCAGGCTTTGGAAATCTTGACAAAGTGACTATTCAACGTATGGCCACTAGAGGGCGCACCAAACTGGCAGAACCGTCAAAAAATGTATTCATACCAATATCTTTAAGAAGAAATTCAAAAGCGTTTCATAAGAGAGAGGAAAAACACCATAAGCAAATTTAAATAATTATATTACCAATAATCTTCTGCAATTTTGAAAAAAAGTTACATTAATCCTAACTTGATTCCAGCTACTCACAGTAGTTGTGTCAAAAACACATCAGTGTAAAAGCTCCAAGCTGAGTAATGGCAGGTTAGTTATTTGTAGTAACTCTTATACTGAAAGTAAGTCTTTAAAAATCTGAGGGTGTGTGTGTGTGTGTGTGTGTGTGTGCGTCTGTGTGTACACACTGGGACATTCAATTTTATGTGTTAACTTGGCTAGGCCGTGGCACCCAGACGTTTGGTCAAACACCCACGTAGCTGTTCCTGTGAAGGTATTTTTTGGATGGGATTAACATTTAAATCAGTGAACTCTGAGTGAAGCCGATTGTCCTCCATGATGTGAGTGGGTGGGCCTCGTCCAATCAGTTGAAGGCCTTGATAGAAAAAGAACAAGGTCCCCATAAACAGGGGGTCCGCCAGCAGACCCCCTTCAGGCTCGAACTACAGCTCCCCCATGGTCTCCAGCCTGCCGCCTGCCCTCCAGATGTTGGACGTGCCAGCCCCACAGTCGTGCAAGCCAGTTTCAGTCTCTCTCTAGCTCGGTTTTTACATTGATTTTATGTGTTACATTCTGTTGGTTCTGCTTCTCTGGAGAACCCTGCCAAGCACACACACGCACACACACACAGGCTGACGAGGAATTCCACAAGGAAGAGCAGCCTGAAGCGGAGGGAATAAGGAAGCCCCGTCCATGACGGCTGGTCACACGTAACTGTCATTTGACAGCCTCACTTAGAAGGCAGAAATCAAAATCCCACGTCTGGAATAAGGTGAGGAATCCAGTAGGTGACCCCCCAAGAGCTCCCCAGGGGCCCCCTCAGGATGGGGACACGGTGGGTGCAATAGTACAGCCTCAGGTCAGGTCCCGTGTACCCTCAGGAGGACCGTAAGCCCTGGCCTTGGCTAAAGGGAGTCCCACCCACCCACCCAATGCCCCGCAGAGGTAAATGTAAATAAAATCTGAAAAAGGGCATCTCATCTGTGGGGAAAATTATTCTTCCAAATACTTTTCCAAATACAATGACTTGTAGTATCTTGTCAAAGATAAAGTAACGTCCGTGAAAACTACCGACAAAAACAGATCCACAGAGACTTCACTTATGGCCACCGTCGGGCAGACTGTAACAAAAACGTTACAGACTCAGCCGTCAGGGAAATGCAGACCAAAACCACAGTGAGGTGGCCCTTCACCCCCTCCATGGCAGTGATCAGGACAGACGGGGACAGGCCGGTGGGCCCTGAGGAGGAATTTCAGTGATGCGCCCACGTTGGCGAACAGTCTGGCAGCGCCTCAAAGCATCTGACACAGAGACGCTGGGTGAAAGGATCACGTGTCCACACGACACTGGGATCCCAGTGTCCCCAGAAGCATTCCTCATAACATCCCAAAGAGTGGAAACAACTAACTGATTCATGGATAAAACAAAATGTGGTCTAATCACAAAGACCACATGTTGTGTGGTCCCATTTTATGAAGTGTCCAGAACAGACAAATCCACAGAGGCTGAAAGTAGATTCGTGGTCGTCTGGGGCTGAGAGAGTGAGGAAAAATGGTACAGGGTCCCTTCTGGGGTGATGATGATGTCCTAAAATGGACTGTGATGGTTACACAACCCTGTAAATATACTAAAACCCATTGAATTTTATACTGTAAATGGGTGAATTGTATGGTATGTGAATTATGTCTCAACAAAGCTACAGTAGAGTGAAAAAATATGTGAAAATGTTGAAATAAGTCAGAGACAATCCTGAAGATATCTAAGATAACAGGAAAACATATCAGATTTTAAAAACAACTAAATAGAGCTTTTCGAAATAAAAATTAAATGACCAAAATCAAAAACACAATGGATGGATTTTACTGCAGAGTTGGCACAAAAATATAAATATATGGCATTTAAATCAGAATCAATTATCCAGAGGCAAAAATTAGAGAGTGACACGGAGACGACAGATGCAGACAGTGGAATTTTTCCAGAATGGATGAAAAATACCAATCCTCAGACCCCAGAATACTAACAAATCCCAAGAAGATTCAATTGTAGAAATCCACACCTAAACTGATCATAAGGAAACTGCAGAAAACCAGATACCAATAAAATCCTATCAGAAGGCAGAGGAAAAGAAGGGATTTCCTCAAAGTCATGACGTGTGGGAACGAGCTGACCTCTGACCAGCAGCAAGGCCAAATGGCATCCACGGTACACAGAGAGCACACAGCCACCAACTTAAAACTCTGCAGCCAGAGACGTGATCTTTCAAGAATGAGGCAATGTCAGTAGTTTTTTCAGAAAAAGAGAAAGTAAGACATTTTGCCACCAGCAGAAAATACTAAAGGTCGCAATTCAGGCAGAAGGAACACAGCCAGAAGAAAAGTCTACAGGACTAAACTACAGAAGGAACGGAGAAAGTAAGAAATGGTCCCAAATCTACGTAAACGAACATCCATCAAATTCATGGAAAATTTTTTTAATTGGGATGAATTTTTAAGACTTTCATGACATCCTAATGGGGTATTTATGATGAATGGCCCACACCACTGGAATTTACCTCATTTGCAGGACATATTTATTTTAGAAAAATTAGGGAAAACTGCTCTGGGCATGCACACCCAGGGCTGTGTATTCCTTCAGGCCAAGTTCAGCGGCCTTTAAGACAAAATGGCTTTTACTTTTTTAAAGGGATGTTAAAACAAAACAAACAAGACTATGTCACAAAGACCAGTAGGTCCACCAAACTTAAAATACTTACTCTCTGGCCCTTTACAGACAAAGCTGGCTGACTGCTGGTCCAGATCATCTAAGTTATAGGATGGTGTTTCTTTCTTTTCTGTCGTAGATGCAAAAAGTTTTTAATTAAAAGAGCAGTTTGTTGTCCTCAGGCGGAGAAAATGTGTAAAGTGTGCTGGGGGTAAGTGGTAGAAAGTTGACTTACGAATTAACCCCCCAGGCGCCCATGCTGACCTGTCACCTGAAAGGGATGTCCCCAGACCCCTGTCTGGTAGGCAGCCAATCGGCATCACTATTCATCTCACACTTCTGGCCCTCCTGCTGGAAAGCACAGCTTTCAAATCTTAAGTGACACACAAAAAGTCTATCGTGCAGGACTTCCCTGGGCACAGTGGTTAAGAATCCGCCTGCCAATGCAGGGGACACGGGTTCGATCTCTGGTCCAGGAAGATCCCACATGCCGTGGAGCAACTAAGCCCATGTGCCACAACTACTGAGCCTGCACTCTAGAGCCTGCAAGCCACAACTACTGAGCCCGCGTGCCACAACTACTGGAGCCCGCGTGCCACAGCTACTGAGCCCACGAGCCACAACTACTGAAGCCCGGGCGCCTAGAGCCCGTGCTCCACAACAAGAGAAGCCACCCCAGTGAGTAACCCGCACACCACAACGAAGAGTAGCCCCCGCTCACCGCAACTAGAGAAAGCCTGCGTGCAGCAACGAGGACCCTATGCAGCCAAAAAAAAAAAAAAAAAAAAAGTCTGTCGTGCAATCAAGCAAAGCCTAGAATCACAATGACCAAGGTGTGTGGATTCAGCGTGAGTGTGATGCTTTCACTCTTCCTAAGTCAAGTGTGGAGTATGAAGCCATGGGAACTGGGTGACTTACCTCCCAAAAGTTTTCTTCTCCAAATAAATGGGAAAACCAATGATGACTTAATGGCAGCAGAGAATTGGTATGTATGGATTTACATTTGAAAATACAAATGAAACGTTTTAGAGGCAAACCCTTCTAAAAACATTTGAGGGTGTGACGGAAGAATGCAGTATAAACTCTACAGAGAGACTCTGTGTGCCAACCTGAGGGTGTCACCTTTCAAGTGACAAGTCAGCATTGGCTCCTGGGGTTTTAATTAGTACCTCAACTCCTGCCACATACTCCAGCTCTCACCACACACTCCCTTTGCCTGAGAGAAACACTACATCCCAGGCACTAGCAGGGAAAAAAGGACCTAGAATATTCATTCTTCTTTCTTCTCTCCAACAATGTCAATTCAATTCGTGTTTGTTGCATTCCTCTATCAGGCAACCTAATTTTCAACCACATCATATATTTACATGAAGAACATTAGCTGGTGTGTTACCTGGGAGTTTCGGGATAATTAGCTCAGAATCATCTATAACATTCGTAGTAGTTACCCCGCTGGGCTACTTCAGACAGCCCAGGACCCCATGCCCGCTGGAGGGCTCCGTGTCCCAGTGCTTACTTATTCTTGCAAACAAAGAAGAAACTGGGCTTGTGCGCTAGGTTTTCCCACCAGCAAAATTCTGTGTTGAAATAGTTGACCCATACCAGTTGGTGTACCCAAGACACTACATACTTTTTTTTTTTTTTTTTTTTGCAAAAACATAACTGTGCTCCCGGAAAGGCAGTGACATTTCAAAATCCACCCCTCTCTCTAGTGCAGGCTGCACAGGATCCCAGAGAGAGAAAATTGCCCTAACAATGCAGTCCGGCCCCTCCTTGCACAAATTAGGAGGCTGATGTCCTCAGGAATGAACCCCGCTCACCCAGAGCCCATGGTACCCACATCCGCTGCCCCGAAGGCCCCCATCACTTCTCTGGGTCAGCTTCTGGGAAACTCAAAGGGACGGTGTGCCAGCTTCCTTGGGCCAAGTTCCTCTGTGAGCCTTTATCCTATGACCGTCTGTCATTTGCCTTTTAAATTAAAGAATGGCCGCCACATGTAAACCTTTTCCCCCGAGAGAGAAGGATGCTCCAGAAATATACCTACGGGAAGATTCGCTTACTTAACTTTCAACATGATTTGAAATTTTGAAGAGAAAGATGTTGGGTTAACACAGATTAACAAATCCAGTGCGTGTGGGGACCAGGCCCTCTGCTGGGGATTAGCCATTTCAGACAAAATGTGCGTTATTTCTGAAAAATCGTCTGCCAGGGCCAGAGAGGGCCATGAAAGGAAGGGCCCAGGACATGGGGGTGTGTAATGAAGAGGACGTGGGCCTGACCGGTCCCCTGGAAACCACGTGGGCCCTTCTGAAGCCCACACCTGTCCACCAGCCCCTGCTACTGTGCACCCACTATGTGCAGGCCCTGTTCACATTTGTGGTCAAAACACCAGAGGTCACAGTAAGACAGGACCCAGAGGGTTCACACAAACACGCTGGCTGGTGGTCTGCACCGCGGGGAAGCAGAGGAGGGAAGGGGCCCGGAGCCCGGCCGGCTTGCGGGCTTGGACACACAGCTGGAGAAGCATCTCGTCAGAAGGAGATACTGTCGGATAAATTAGACAGAGGCATCACTTCCTCAATATTACATGAACTTGTGGTTGCCAAATGGGAACACTTCCTCGAGTCTTCTGCTTAGGTTCCTAATGTTTTATATTATAAATCCTGGATGTAATTTTTCTAGCCTCCATAATAACTGTGGGCTGCTATTTGGGATTTTCCAAAAGGCCCCTATTGATAGCAGGAAGCCACGTTTGTTCACTGCTGAGGGTGACTTTCACACACCGTAGTGGGCACACATGAAGGAGCCTATCGTGTGTCGTGTTATTAACAGAAATGTGTGTCCCTGGAGGATTTAACTCGTCGCAGGGCGTGCGTCACCTTTGAAAATAGAGATGCATCTCTATTCTTTAATTAACAAGCATTTATTGTGTGGATGCACTTTAAGTAATGTTAAGCGTACATAAAAGGGTTTGGAAAGTATCTTACATGCCCTGCTCTATGTTATAGTAGCTGTAACATCATTTAAAATATTTGGCTGTTTCCCCAATTCAACGTCCTGAGTATTCAGTTCACACTTGGCTCTAAAGTGTAATGTCTCCTGTTGTCCAGCAGATGGTGGTATTGGACGCAGCGCTGCCCACCACAGCCTGGGACGCGGGGCCTGGGGTTCTAGACAGACCCCCGGAGGCCCCAGAATCGTCCCATCCGGCGGAGGAGGCCCGAGCATTTCCCTCCTGCTTGTTCTGAGGCGAGAATCCAGGCTCACAAATACAGGGGGTGCAGTGGACTCGAGGTGCGGTGAGCTCTGGCCAAAACTGGAGGGGAGAGAACAAAACTCTTTCTCCCACTTAAAGTCAGGTGAGGTACCAAGGACATGTGGGTTTATACAGAGGCTGCACGTGGGAATCGGAACGGAAAGGTATAAATTATCTCTCTAAATAGAACAGCAGCAGTGGGACCGGCTGCGCCGGGGGGGCGCAGTCCACCGGCTTCTTCGCCCGGGTTCTCTCTCCACCTCCAGGGCTGCATCTGTCGTGTCAAACGTTATTTGCCTCTGTGATGGTTGGTTTCATGTGTCGACTCCACGAGGCCCCGGGCTGCCCTGATTTCTGAGTAAACATCATTTCTGGGTGTGTCTGGTGGCATCCCCCCATCCACTGCGGGCCCGAACAGAACCAAAAGACAAAGTGGGGCACATGTGCTCTCTCTGCCTTTCTGCTTGAGCCCAACATCGGTCCCGGGCACTCCTGGCTCCCAGGCCCTCAGACTCGGACTGGGGTCTACACAGCAGCCCTCCAGCTCTCAGGTCTCAAGCTGCCCCCTCGGCACCCTGCATCTTCAGCTCCAAGACAGCTCATCCCGGGGCTTCTCTGTCTCCAGCGTCACATGTGCAAATACTTTACGACAAGTCTCTTTCTAGAAATAGACGTAGTTATGTATGTATACAGACTCAGATGTTCATCTATGTATCTATTTTGATATCAGTATCGATCTATCTATCTCTGTACCTCCTACTGGTCCTGTTTCTCCGACGCAGCCTCCATGATCTCTAAGTGGAAATCACAAACGATGCAAAGATCGCTGGGCGCGTGGCACCAGACGTCTTATGGACAGGAGAGGAGTGTAGACAGGTGGGCACAGGAGGGCAGCAAGTGCAAAGGCCCCTTCCATTGCCCCAGAGGGCAGGCACGTGTGTGTGTGAGAGACAGAGAAGCTTTGATATTGGTAATTCTTCCTACTTCAACTCGTATGTGAGGCTGCATTCCGGCAAACTGATTTCCTGACACGTGAACCACAACGTGAGGTTTGAAAACATTGATCCATAAGACAGCTGGTTCCTGCTGGCATTTCTGTTGCTTAGACGTTGCCCAGCTGTGTGGGGTGGGACTAAGAACTTGCTATTAGAACTGAAAAACACAAAAACGAAACAGAAGTGGGAGGTGGGCGGGGGCATCGTGGCAGCTCCGCCTCCCACCCCCTCCGCTTCCCACTCTGTCTGCTGTTCACTCCGGATGCACGTGGCGCTACAGCATCACCCCCTCCTCCGTGCACCGCGGGGCTCCTGCCCTGCTCCCTGCAGCGGTGCAGCCCTGAGACTGAGTCCAGCTTGTGTCCTTAAAGGAGGGATGCCTGCTCCCTGCCCCCACCAGCCTGTGACTCAGATGCAGAGCTGAGTTCCTCCTGTCACAGGAAGGAAAGGGACACACACTTCTAAACCCCTTAAGCTGCTGTTGGCTTGAGTCTCCGCTATTCGTGGCTAAACCTGCCTCAGCGCTGACACACCAGCCACATGAAACGCACCGGGAACTCAAAAATGAAACCACGGACACGGTCTCTGCCCTCCAGGGACTCACGGTTTAGTAGGATGGGCTAAAAATAAAGTAGATAATAAATGGATGGATTGACGTGGTGAATTGAGCATTGATCAGTTTTATCAACAGTTAAGTGTATGTAATCATTGGTTTTGATTAACAATTTGATTATAAACAACTATGTAGAACAATTACAAGTTGTGACCAACACTGTGAAGGACAGAAAGAGATCCGAGGCCGAAACACACCAGGCGGCTGGTGGGGGGGGGGGGGGCGTGGTTGGAAAAGGTGACATCCCGAGCAGAACCCCCCAGACGAGCAGGAGGGTGGAGGCCCCCAGAGACGTCGCAGGTCTGGGCTGAGGAGGATGAAGCAGTCGGGGTGGGGGTCAGAGGTGGCAGCCGGGGAGTCACAGCTAGAAGAGGAGTGAACTTTGTCTCAGAGACAGTGCATCATCCTGGCTTTCACTTTCTGTCTACTGTGATGCTCTGACATCTGAAGTCCCGTCTGGCTAGGCAGAGACAACTCCCTGCCAGCCAAGGGCCCAGCCAGGAGCCCGCCTGTGACCTGTGCCAACAGCCCGGCCAGGCCCGGCCTCCTCCGCCTGCCCCACCCCCGGGGAGGTGACTCTCCTCTGCCTGAAACACCCGGGCCGGGTGCCCGGCGGCTCAGGGCAGCCCTGTCACCCGAAGCCCAGCAAAATCACTAAAAGCAGCCAATCGTACGTGTTCCCCCCGCCCGGCCTGCCTTTCCCCTGGAAACCCCAGTAAAGGCCGTGGCCTCAGTCTTCCTCCGTCCTGTCCTCCGTCCCCTGACCCCCTGGCCATCCCCCCACGTGCCCGGCGTGGCCAGCTGTGCCCTCTTTCCAGGGGGCTGTAACATGAGACCGACTTCTCCCTGCCATCACCCAGTCACCTTTATAAATGAAGACCCAGAACAGGACAGAGAGGAGGAGAAAGTGAGCCCCCTCTCGATGTCTCAAATAATGAATTTAACATTGGTTCTGGTAGGCAGTGTTTTCTGGGAACGGTCAGCCTGTTGGTGGCTGACAGAGAAGTGACAGGAGAGAGAGGGGAGGTGGGGAGTGCGTGAGAGGCGGGGGTTGTGCTGATGGAGAAGGTGTCTGCAGAGGCCGGAGGGAAATGGGGAACCAGTGTGGACGCAGGGGTGTGGGTGCATGGACGGGTGCAGGGGCGTGTGTGCAGGGGCGTGGGCGCAGGGAAGTGGACGCAGGGGCGTGGGCGCAGGGGTGTGCATGCAGGGGCGTGGGTGTAGGAGCTCCAGCGAAGGTGGAGGGTGGTGTGGAGGTAGCCGTGGGCGAAAAGCAGGAGGAAACAGGAAGGGGTGACCCCGAGCAGGTCACGAATCAGCATTTCTGTGATCTGCAGGTGGTGGCTGAACAGAGAAAGGGCTGTTGGGCTCCTGGCCAGGCCGGGGTCACCTGCCTGGGTCTCCGGGACGCCATCTCCCAGCCTCTGCCTCCTCTGAGCCCAGGGTTCACGGGAGACGGAGGAAGGGGGTGGGAAGCAGTCAGGGCCCAAGGGCCTCTGGTCCCTAACAGTCTCCCCTGACCTCAAGGCCATGGAAAGCTGTGGCTTTTCTTCTGGAAGATGGAGCTCACTCCTCCCTCATCTCCCGGGGGCATGGGGGACCCTTCCTCCTGTGCGTCCCTGCTCCTGCGTCCCTGCTCCTGAAGCGCAGCAGCCCTGGACTCTCTGTGGTCACAGCCCTGGGCGTGGGCCTCGCTCACTCCCATCTGTGGTGGCCGCGCCCTCGTGTCAGCAGCACCCCGAGGACGCACGTGCCCCCCCCACAGCGAGCAGGTGAGAGGCGGGTTGGTCCAGGCCCCGTGAGCCCTGACATGCGGTCCTCCCGGCCTCGGCTTCGTGCGGGTGTCGACGGCCCTCACCCCATCCTTCTCCTCTGACCCCACCAGCTCCCGAAGCCTCACTGGGCCCCCGGGAGGCACTGACCAGCCACATCTGGTCCTCCTGCCTCCTCCCTGGCCTCTGACACGCTCCCCAGAACCACAGTGAGCCCACGGCCGGCCCTGCTCGGCCACGTGCCGTCCCTCACCTGTCAGGCTCAGCCCCCCAGAGTGCAGTGTCCCGGGGTCCATCCTCCACCTGGCTGGGTTCCACGTTCTCCAGGAAGCCTTCCCTGATGCTCAGGACCCCCAGTCGTGCCGGCAGCGTAGACACAGCTGCGCTAGGCCTGCTCACAGCTGGGGTCCTCATAGCTGGCCACTACGCTCCCCCAGCCCCGGACCGCGTCCCGTTCTCTCTGCGGCTCCGGCGCAACGGGAACTCCACCACTGTTGAGCTAACAACTCCTACTTATGGTTGTGTATTATCGCCCCTCCCTAGAACACGCATCTCTGTTTGGGTTTAATGCATTTGAATTGTGCCAAATCAATGACCAGTAACCAGATGGGGCAGACCATCCATTCCTTGGGGCCAAGGGTTAGAGGATGACTTCCCTGACCCGGATGCAAATCCTCAGACCTTGACCTGAAAAGAACACAGCAAGCCCATCACAGAAAGCCCTTTAATTGCTAAGGAAAACTGAGAGGAATTAACAGACGCCTCGGCTCTTTTCTCCACCGCGGTCACCTTTCTCAGCAGCAGAGGCCCCTGCGAGGTTCATCATTTGCTCCTGGACGCCGTCCCACTGGAACCCAGGAAACAGTAGGAGATTCAGACCAGAGGCCGGCGGAAAGAAAGAGCCTTTGTCTGCCGGGAGCGGCCGATTCCCACAGTCGCTTTCACACACACACACAAAGGAAGGCCGTGGACACTCCTCTGCTGTTTTCCTGTCCCTGGGTGTTTACAGAGCAGGATGGAAGGCAGGAAAGCGCCTGCCGTGCAGAACTCGGCCTGGGAAATCGGGGTGTCGATTACAGAGTCTTTCCAAGGAAAAGGTTAACGGGAGGCTGAACAGCAGAAAAAGTGGGCAAAGAAAACCTGGAAATCGCCCCGGCAATGTTCACGCAGTGGGAGAGCTGAGGTTTGGGGCTTGTCCTGAGCCAGCTGCCCCAGAGGTCTGCATATTGGCTAGAATTGTTTGTGACGTGCCTTGGAGGACTTTCCAGGACGCTGCACCCTGATGGAAGCCAAGACCGGGCCTAAGGAGTCCCGGCCGTCGTACTGCATCCGGGGACCCGGCTGCCCTCCCCACTCATCCCAGGTCGCCATCCGGGGCCCGTTTCAGACCCAAAGCAAAGCTGATCCTAGAGCAGTAGATGTGCCCACATCCTTCTATAAGTTACCACTTGAATCACAAAATCACATCTGAAGAGTAAACACTCTCTAAACGGCAACAGCTGCTGGGCAGCTCTTGCGCTGGATATGAGGGGCTAAGCCTCGGCCTCCCGTGTCCCAGGGCGCTGTCAAAGGAAAACAGCCTTTGTGACCTAACAGCCTTGATATCAGGTTACTCGTAGATTATTCTGGGGGCCTGTTGTCTAAAGCCCAAGAGGAAACAGAGCAGCCTGACTTGGCATGTGCAGTATACTTAAAGGGTTACACAATACTGAAACCACAGCCATGGGCATGATGGATATTTCTGATATATTAAATTTTTCCTTAGATTGTATGTGCAAGCCCAATTATACCATTACTGCTCAGATTTTAGAGGGTTTCCGAATTATGCCAGGGCAGCAGAAGAAAATGTTTTCAGAACGCATTAGAAGGGTTAACGTCAAATCTGCAGAAAAAGGAGTGGGTTTGGATTTGAATCTCACTAGTGCCTGAATATCTCCCCCAGCTGGGTTTACTCTATCTGCCTGAGGACTCCGGGCTCTGCACATCAACCACTCCATCTGAGCTGTGATACCAAGACCCTCGACTAAACTCCAGCAGGGCCGCTGGCCCGAGGCTGTGTCCTGGGGGGACCAGACCCCATGGAAACACCTGCCCCAAAAGCTCAGGGTCGCCGGGGGAATTCACCATCTGTCCCACCCACACCCGGCCATAGCCCTGGCCTTTCAGAGTGTTTACTAAAAAGGGGTGACAAGTGTGGGTCCCTCCCCTGTCCCTCTGAGACGCCCATGTACCCTCCCACAGCTTGGGAGCATCCTTCTCAGGGGCCTGAGCGCCACGCCCTCGAGACGGAGCTTCAGGAAGGACGGGCTGGATGGCCTGGCCTCCCAGGCCCCGGGGAGGGTGCCGCCCTGGGGAGGGTACATCCCCAACTTGGCAACTGCCAGCTACAGACACGAGGCCCCGCTGTGGAACAGGGACGGATGTCGGCACCGCCTGCTGGTCCCCTCTCTCCCATCCCCGCTCCTCGGCCTCCTGCTGAGGCGCCATCACCCCTGCGTGAACCCCGGGGGCCCTCGGCTCTTCCCGCCGTGGGTGGGAACTGAACAGAGCCTGTTGTCACTGCTTCAGCTGAAGTCCAGCTGTGTTTGTCTTCGACGGGCTTCAAAGGTCAGGAAACTCACAGTCACACCCAAGCCTTGATCTGGAGGGAGGCACAGTGGCTCCCAAGACGTCTGATGAGACTCGGGTGTGGTGACTGAGACAGTGGCTTTGTAAGGATCGGGGGCCAGAGACGCGGGAGCTTTGGGCTGGGACGCTGTGGACACAGGCCCATGACAGTGGAGCTGGAGGACGGCCGGGGAGGAGAGAGAGGGGAAAATGAAACGTGAGCACGTGTGTTTGACAGTTTGGGTTTGGCGGATTCTCCTACAGAAAAATCGGGGGCCTGCTCACTAAGCTGATGGCCCTACCTGCTCATGCGCCTTCTAAAGGCTGTTCGGACCGTGGATTTTCATAGGGAAACATAAAATGGCCAGGCTGGTGCCGGTCACTTCTGGAGCCACAGGGCTTTCACGTCCATCGGGGCAGCAGCCGGGCACTCTGCTTCCTCCACATAAGCTCCTCTTCAAGATCCCGGGCCTGGCGGTGAGGCTCCTGGATGGGACGTGCTGCCCTGCAGATCACCTTGCGCTCACCCGCGGTGCCCATGGCTCACAGGTGCCAGCCGAGTGCCCGCCATCCCAGCAGCTGACCGAGATTCTGGGGACGCAGGGGTCAAACGACCAGGCCCACCCATGTTTTCATAGAGCTTGGGGACCACAGACCACAGCAAACAGAAGATGACCTGCTCTAACTGGATAGTAACACAGAGACGTGATCTACACGGATAATAATAAAGACATAAGTGGATAACAATAAGACAGACCTGATATAAATGGATAATAAGAAAGACAGGCCACAATAGATATTAACAATAAAGACGTGATCTAATTGGATAACAATAATAAAGGCCTGGGCTTCCCTGGTGGCTCAGTGGTTAAGAATCCACCTGCCAATGCAGGGGACACGGGTTCGAGCCCTGGTCCAGGAAAATCCCACATACCGTGCAGCAACTTAAACCCGTGCGCCACAACTACTGAGCCTGTGCTCTAGAGCCCATGAGCCACAACTACTGAGGCCCATGCGCCTAGTGCCCGTGCTCTGCAACAAGAGAAGCCATCGCAATGAGAGGCCCGGGCACCGCATCGAAGAGTAGCCCCTCCTTGCCGCAACTAGAGAAAGCCTGTGTGCAGCAACAAAGACCCAATGCAGCCAAAAATTAATTAATTAATTAATTAATTAATTAATTAAAAAATAATAGCAAAGGCCTGATAAAACAGGTTAGTAATAATAAAGACATGACACACTGGACGTTAAAAATAAGGACACGACATAATGGATAATAAAAATAAAGACACGACCTAACTAGATATTAACAAGAGCCATCAAGGAAACCAAAACATGCTGAGTGGACAGTGGTTGGGTTGGAGGGTGGTGTCGGAAGGCTGTCTCCAGGGCAGGACTGAGAGAGAGACAGGTGGACATGGGGGGCCAGAGACGTGGGGACAGAGGGCCCTGGCAGAGGGGACAACAGCAAACACTGGGCCAGGGCTGGAGTCTGGGGTCCACCAAGGTGTGTTAGCAAGCCGCCAGGGGGTCTGTGTGGGAGAGCGACAGACCCATCCCAGAAATGGTCGTCCTCAGGGAGATGACAAAGGCCAGAGGGTGAGATTCGTGCCGGGTCCTCCCCATGGATTTAAAACCCTGTCGGTTCCACACAAAACCCTGCACACTTTATCCATAATCGCCAAAACTTGGAAGCAACCAAGGTGTCCTTCTGTAGGTGATGGATAAACTAAGAGTGATACGTCCAGACAATGGAGTATTTACTTAGGGCTAAAAAGAATTGAGCCTTCAAGCCAGGAAAAGGCATGAAGGAGCCTTCAATGCATATATCTGAGTGAAAGAAGCCAATCTGAAGAGGCTACAGGCTGTGTGATTCCAACTCCACGACATTCTGGAAAAGGCAGAACTGTGGAGAGAGTGAAAGATGACTGGTTGCCAGGGGGTGAGGGAAGGAGGGATGAAGAGGCGGCGCACAGAGGGTTCTCTGGGCAGTGAAACGACTCTACATGACACTATATTGATGGATACCCGTCATTATCCATTTGTCCAAACCCATAGAACGTCCAACACCAAGAGTGGCCCCCAGCGTGAACCAGGGACTTAGGGTGATTATGGCGTGTCAGTGTAGGTCCGGCGATGGTAGCAAATGTCCCACCTGATGGGGATGCTGATGACGGGGACACTGTGGCGTGTGGGCAGGGGTGTAAGGGACTACTCAGTCGGCTGCTGTCTCCACAGCCAGAAGCGCCCCACACCTGCCAGGAAGGGCCACTGCAGGCCTCAGGTGGAGCAGGTGTCTCCGCCCAGTGTGACTGGGCTGACCCCGCATTCTCGGGGGCTGTCGGGACACCCCTGCTGTAAGTGGGGCTCCTCTGTGCCTTTAGCCTGCACGTGGTGTGTGACAAACACCATCTCTTTGGGGTAATCTGAATTTAACAACACCAGGTGGCGTCCGCCAGGACAGGTGCCGGACAAGGGTGAGAAAGCAGTTATGTCAGCAGACAAGGAGGTCCACGACCCACAGTGGTGTTTGTTAAAAACGCGGGTCCCTGGCTCCGCCTCAGACGTCCCTCCTGTTGGGACCTGGGAATTCCTATTTTTAAGTAGCTCCCTAAGTGATTCTCCTGGACTCTGAGCTTGAGAAGCACTGACCCCACTGGACACCGTGACAGGCGAGTGCACACACCCGACCTCGTGGGCGCACTGCAGGGTGTTACAATCGTGTCTCACAAATAAGGAAATGCGACATTACTGAGCCCAGTGGTCTGTCCTACAACCTAGCAAGAGACAGAACCGCAGTCCAAACGGATTGCGAGTGACCCCACAGCCGTGGCTTCCCTGCTGAGCTACAACCAGCCCCAGGGGAAGCTCTGTGGAGTTCACATCACTCTTTAAAAAAGATGTATTTAGGGCTTCCCTGGTGGCGCAGTGGTTGAGGGTCCGCCTGCCGATGCAGGGGACACGGGTTCGTGCCCCGGTCCGGGAAGATCCCACATGCCGCGGAGCGGCTGGGCCCGTGAGCCATGGCCGCTGAGCCTGCGCGTCCGGAACCTGTGCTCCGCAATGGGAGAGGCCACAACAGTGAGAGGCCCGTGTACTGCGAAAAAAAAAAAAAAAAAAGATGTATTTATTATTTATTTAATTTATTTTTGGCTGCTTTGGGTCTTAGTTGTGGCACACGGGATCTTCATTGAGGCAGGTGGGATCTCTCGTGGCGATACATGGGCTTCTCTCTAGTTGTGGCGTGCAGGCTCTAGAGTGCATGGGCTCTGTAGTGGCAGCACGCGGGCTCTCTAGTTGAGGTGTGGGCTCAGTAGTTGTGGCGCACGGGCTTAGCAGCCCTGCAGCACGTGGGATCTTAGTTCCCCAGCCAGGGATCGAACCTGCGTCCCCTGCATCGGAAGGCAGATTCTTTACCACTGGACCACCAGGGAAGTCCCGAGTTCACATCACGGATGACCAGTTGTCAGTGGTTGGTACCCACCCTCTGAGACACCCCAATATTGTGTTTACAGCATGAATTCTTTGGGATGAGGCTGGGTGCATTCAAATGCTTGATTTCCTTTGCTGAAACGTCTGGGGGCATCTTCTAAGATGCAGGACATCAGTCAGGCAGTTACGGGGCATCCACCTGACTGCAGTGCCCACGCCTCTCTGCAGTTAGTGCCACGGGATAAAGACACCACCTACCAGCCCGAATGGAAGTCTTCAATGTGGTGCTTTGTTTATGACCTCCAAAGAACTGTGCACAAGGAAATCTTCATAAAAATAGATTTAACTGAATTTGTCTGAAGAGGTTAGAAAACATCCTTCCTTCTCACTGGGCGGGAATATTAGACTTCTGTGAATTCTCACCACATCCTTCGTCTGCCCCAACTTTCCTTATAAGATTCATCATCTGTCTGCGAAGCCTGTGTGTTTTGTGCCATTACATCTAATTGAAGAGATGCCAGAGGCCAAGAAAATCATTGTAACTGATTATCAAAATCCCAAAACTCAGCAGGAGAAAAACATGAAGCCATGGGTACGTTCAGGTTTAACTCTATTTCTGCAGAAGAAAATGCTATTTAAGAACAATGCTCTGGGGCTTCCCTGGTGGCGCAGTGGTTGAGAGTCCGCCTGCCGATGCAGGGGACACGGGTTCGTGCCCCGGTCTGGGAAGATCCCACATGCCGTGGAGCGGCTGGGCCCATGAGCCATGGCCACTGAGCCTGCGCGTCCAGAGCCTGTGCTCCGCGACGGGAGAGGCCATAACAGTGAGAGGCCCGCGTACCGCAAAAAAAAGAAAAAAAAAGAACAATGCTCTGTTAGCAGCATCCCCTGCCATGAAAAAATAAATGTTTTCAAGAGGGAAAAGTAAATTTTCAAAGAATCCCTACAAGGTAACAGCAACACTGGAGTCCACACTCATGTTCAGTGCAAACAATTGGGCGTGCACCACGTTTTTACACACTTTCCCTTCCAGGAGGCTGAGCAAGGAGTGTTGGTGTGATGGAATCGGCGCAGCTGCCGAGCGGCTCAAGAGTGGGGTGCGCAGAAGGGCTCATGCTCTCTCCTCCAGAGTTGAGGGGGGCAGGCTCCAAGGCACATCGAGGAGAAGACCTCCAGCTTTCCTGCCCATCAGAGCCTCGCCCTGAATCACCGTCACAGAACCCTTCTCTCCAGGGCTTCAGGCCATCTCTCCACCGTGTGCATCAGAACTGCTTGCCCGGTACTGGTGCTGCAGCCATGACCCACATCCGCTGCCCTGGTGTGTCTCAGACCCTGCATGCCCCTCCCAAAGCAGCTGCGGTGGACGCTTCCGTGCGCGGTGGAGGGTCAGAGCAAAGAGCACTGGAGACCTTGTCTGCAATAGCCCATGTCTACCACACTCATGCAAACTCCGGCTCGAAACTCTACGGAGTGCAGTGGACAACCTGAAAACAGGCTCCTCCCCACAGGCTCTGAAATGCACACGGCTCACCTCCCCTCACCCACAGGAAACGGCTGCCCCAGAGGACGGGAGTCCTCCCCACTCCTCTCTTCCCACGTGGAGGACATTTCCAGGGGGACTTCTGATGCCTCTCTGCACCTCGCCGCACCCACCTCGCCCCAGGGGAGGAGGGGAAGCTGAGTGCTGGATTGGGGGCAGGCCCCGCCCCTCGCATTGGGCTCTCTCTTTGGGATCTCTCTTTGGGATCTCCCCCTGCAAGGAGCAGGCATCCGTCTGTGCCGGGTGTTAGTTTACAAAGCTGACTGAGTGACAGCACGGAGAAGCCACTGAAAGAAAAATGCCATGCTACTCACAGGGCCCTAGAAATGAGAGGCATGAGATTGGCTGGTTTTAGTGATTTTGCTGGGCTTTGGGCGACAGGGCTGCCCCGAGCTGCCCGGCCCAGGTGTTTCGGGCAGAGGAGGGTCACCTCCCCGGGGGCAGGGCAGGCAGAGGAGGCCGGGCCTGGCCAGGCTGTTGGCACAGGTCCCAGGTGGGCTCCTGGCTGGGCCCTTGGCTGGCGGGGGCCAGGGGGGCCATCTCGCCGCAGCCAGGCGGGACCTAAGAGATCAGAACATCACAGTAGATGGAAAATTTTTAGTGTATACAGTCCACCCACTCTTGTGGACCTGCAGGCCTGGATCCCGTGGCCTGATTCCAGTGGCGTGTACCAGCCACTTGGCCAGTCAACCCAAATTCCACTTTCTCTCCCCTCCTGTGCTGCTAAGTGTCTGCTTGACCGCTGAGCCTATTTCTCAGTTTATTCTGAACTTGGCGGGTGGGGCAGGAGAGCAGGAGACAATCCCCTCAGGCCCCAATTCTGTGCCCCTCTGGACGCCAGAGGGAGGAGGTGTTTTTCGGGAAACAGAGGGGGAGCGGGCGGAACCCAGGGGTGCGCTTCCAGCTTCACCCGAGGCACTCAGCGGCCCCCAACCCTCTGTGGGGCTTGGGCCGTGGGCTCCACAGTTGGGTTAGGCCTCGTTTCTTATTTTCTCTGTCGTGTGATGCTTTGACCCGGGAGAGCCTCCCCTCCCAGGGCCCGGGATTCCTGCGAGACGGCAAAGCGCACGGGGCAGTCTCTCATCCACCCCCCCACCAGCCCTGCCAATCCTGCCCCTGCCGCCCCCAGCCCTGCGTCACACAAGCCAACATCTGCCCTGCCTGGCACCCGGCAGGCACCCCGGGCGGAGCAGGGGCCCCTGCCAGCCCTCGGGATCGTTCAGAGCAGCCGTGCCCAGCTGTTCACGGGAACCCTAAGAACAGCTCTCCCCTCGCCCCTGCGCCGCGCCCCCGGCAAAGCCAGCTGTGCGCTGACCCCTCTCCGGGCTGTGAGTGTAATAACCTCCCCCCCCCGCAGCCTGCCCCCTGCTTCTCCTGTGTCCACACCAACTCTCCTAACCCACAACCAACATCGTGTCGTAGAGGGCAGCCTCTCCAGGAAGCAGTGACGGGGGGCAGCCCACGGCCTTCTGGCCGAGGGGACGGGTGAGGAAAGGGGGGACCAACGGGTTCATATGCACCTGATGAGTATGGAGAGACCCCCCGGCTTAGAACCGGAGCTGCACGGACCCTCTGGAGTCTCCAGACTCCTCATTCAGACGGGGGACTCCAGCCCTGGGCCTCGCAGGTCGGGCCAGAATCTCCCAGCCCCGGGAGCACATTCCCAGGCAAGGACACCCACACAGGGCTCTGTTCCTAAGAAAAGACACAAGAACAGCCACGCAGGTTTCAGGAGCACTGGCATCGCCCAGTGATTTATTTCATCTCAGGATAAACAGACAGACGTACGAGGATTTACGCGATTGGTACCCAGGACCTAGAAACTGAAGTGTTGATCCATAAAGCATCAGCCGGCCTGAACTGTGTCTTCAAGACACCTGTTTGCCTTTAATGCCCGGCCACACTGCAGCACTGCTTACAGCTTTCAAAAGCCTCAGAGGAGCTTTCATCTCGCATGAGAACACACGTAGGCCTTTATTTCAATTCATCTCAAACCAATTCACCAAGCAGGTACGAAGTGCCCTGCCAGCTCCTGTGGTCCAGGCACCTTCCTGGAAGGGGGAAAAGTGTAGAGAACGTGGCTGCTGACATACGTTCAGATGCAACCAGAAGATGACACATTCCCATCTTTAGCTCTTATTATCTTCCCATGAATAATGATATTGCAGAGGAAAGGGAAAAATAATTACACTGATATATTTTTTTAAAACACCAAAATAAAACATTTTGTAAGCTAGGAAAGCATCTAAAGTAAAACAGAACACAAAAGAGCACTTCTGTTGACATATCGCCCCAGGAAGGTGTTACAACAGATGATGTCCTGAAACCATCTTAACTTCAGGAAAACGCAAAGGACCTCAAAAACATTGCATTTCACTTCAAAATCTTTCACAGGAAGTTACCCAAGAGACCCACAGATCAAACAGCAGCTGCCAGAATTACTGAAGTGACACCAAAAATTAACAGGAATGGAGCAGGTGATTCATTTTAAGTATTTGTAGCGAAACTGATACAAAGGGAGGAGTTTTAACTAAGTAGCAAAAGAACTTCCAGTCTCTTCAAGGAAAGGAGATTGGTGCTACCATAGATTCAGAAATCAAGTCACCAGAGTTCCAAATCCAGTCCCGTAAAGCTGCCAGAGTCCGTGCCGGCCCTGGGGCTGTTCCCCAAACCGAAGGTAAAAACAGAAAGGAAGTGAAGACGTCTTAACCCCATTCCTTTGGATCCCAAATGAACCTTGATTAACAATACAAAAGTCATTGCTTGTGAGCTAACCAAAAGATCAAGCTTTCCCAAATTATAGCTTTTCCCCTTAAAACGCCACTGCTCTTTCAAATATCTGGGAATGTCAGCGTGCGTGGGTTTCTTAATTTCACATGAACTATGGATGGATGTCGTAAATGCACTAGCTTCGTTTGACGCAACTGATCGAAGAGCAGGAATATTTTTGCACCAACTGTTTCTCTAAATAGAGCTGCATACAGACTCAGCACATCACGTTGAATGGGACGTGATCCGTCCTCGGAACATCAGACCTGGAGGGAAGTCTCAGCCAGGCCTGCCCCTCCCCTAGCTGTCCTCCAAACCGAGGATCTTGCATGGGGTGGCTTTTCCATTGGTGTAATTGGTGCACCACCCTCCTGGCCCTACACCCCGGGTACTGGCCTCCAAAAGCAAATTAAACTGGTCCTCTCAGCATGCCAGGTGCTCTGGTATCTGTTCTCAGCGATATTACTATTAGAAGTGGGGTCTGCAAGCTTCTAGATCCTCCGCCCATCCTTCGGCATCCTCGGGCATCTCATCCTGACAAATCCCTGGGACTCCGGGGCCAGCTCCCACAGAAAGGGATGCTATGTCTAGTCCAGGCATTTCTTCGTTCAATTAAAGGATGAAATAATATACAAACACTCCAGCTGGGCATGTTATCGTGTGGCTGTCCACACGTGACATCGAACAGGTCTCCCGTCTTCTACGGGGAGAGTTTACTTTGGAAGCCCACTTTCAGCGTTTATGTTGTTAAACGGTAAACATCATAGGAATGATTTCTCAAGTAAAGTCACAGTGATAATACCTCATGAGTTTGATACGGAAGGAGTGAAAATATTAGCTTGGTTCCATTTCATATAAAAGTTTTACCATAAATAATGAAAGTCTAGAGAAAAATGTGCCATCATATGAAATGCTCCTGTCTTTAGAGGGACATTATTTGTTTATTTTGGATCTCAATTCTTTTCCTCCTGCCACGTCTCCAGTCTATTCCTACCAAAAGGCCAAAGAAGTCAGGCAATCTGAAGCCTGTTTTTCTTTCCTAAGACGATGGACCAAGCTGCCAAGCATCCTCTCAGGTCAGGAGCAGTCACAAGCAGGCACACAAGTCACCAGAATGCACGCGCTGAAACGGTAAATCCCATGCTCTGGCGCAAGCACGATTCAAGCTATCACTCCTAAACAGCTTAATAGATCACTTTCATAACCACAGACTCTTTAAAAAGCATAACCTATGTCCCACATACCCACTGATTGGCACAGAGAGAGGTAACCTCCCATCACTGGATTCACGAGTAAATCAGAGTAAGGTACACATGACTTCATCTACTTATGTGCCAATAACTTTCAACGTGTACTTTTCCTATTGTAATTAAAAAAAGTGGATTGGACTCAGAATCCAAATCAGTTGGCCTCTATTTATGAGCGTATACTTTATCCTTAAACTTTTAATAAACAGTAAGCCCTGTCTGTACACATTTGGAAAGTAAAATGTTATAACAAATGAGGAAAGATCAACTGATTTGTTTTTAATCCTTGTGCCCCATCAAAGTACTGACTTTCATGTTACTTCTACTACAGTATTTTGGAATTCACAATTAGAAAAGTGTAGTTTACTTGCTAAACCACGTTATAAATATGTGTTATTTCCCCTTATGTTACTATGTTCATTGTCACTCTGCCACAATTTCTTAGACTGATGCTTGTAAAAATGAATTTCCCTCATCAGGATGACAGAATTCGTATTTAAAACATCGTAAGTACTGGGTTCAACCGTGCCTGCCTGTTATTCTTTAGAACTCTCAAAAAGAAAGGATTTTAACCTTCTTTTGGGGGTGGGATACTACTCTTTTTGAGCCCACTATGAAATATCAAAGTGGCCGAGCATACCTGGTGGGTACCAAATGCTCCTTTTAAAGCAGACAAACACCACGGCCACTGTCAGCGTTTCCTACTGATGACATGCGCTTTGGAAAACATTCAGTCACCAAAGATTTAAAACTCAAATAAGAGCAAATCGTTACTACATCACTGAACACAATTATCAACATCTCTTAACTTGAAAATATTAAACCCATCTCAGTTAAGCGGCGAGAAGGACCTGCTCTTGAGGTGTGTGGGCCTTTGACCATATCTGGGCCTGTGATGACAGAGGAGATACTTCCAGTGCTCACTGGACAGATCTTATTGGGAATCAACCCTTAATACTTACTACATTTGGAGTGGAGCCAACCGAAGCTAAGCACATGTGGCAGGAACTTTTAAACTTAGTTAGAAAGGGTTTAAAAGCTTTACTTATCAGTTATAATTTTAAACCTCAAGCCGAAAAAGTATGACCTTCTTTCAGTCATTCCACTAATATCGTTCACGTTGGCCTAATTTAGGATCTCAGCTCTGGGAGGTGGCCCCGAGGTCCCCTCTCATGGTGCAGGAAGCAACGGTACCTGGTACCCCACACAACTCAGGTCTGGCCGCCCGGCCACTCCGCGAGTGATCCCGAGGGACAGTACACCCCAGTACACTACTCCAGGCCTCACCCACCACACCCAGAGGCTTCATCTCTCATTCTGTTTCTTTCTTTCTCAGGTATTTTGCACCTTATTTGTAAGGTTATCTATCTGCACACATCCTACATCTTGCCATCGACCCCATTAAGCAAAGCAAAGCAAAGCAAAAGGAACGCGGACTAGGCAGCGGGCCTTAATAATACAGCATCGCAAAAGGTCTTCAAGGCCCCGCGACAAGCTTCTACCTTCTAAGCCTTTAAATGATCCCGTGGGCTGGGCGGGGCCCACCGGGGCCCACCCCCGACTCTCTCCCTCCCCGCCTCCACTCCCCTCGCCCCTTCCAGTTTCCCAGTTGGGACCGCGGCCCACAGGGCATCCCCTGGCCCAGGGCTGCCGAGGGACACGCCCGGGTGACCTGGCCCACTCTACGCGGCGCCCTCCTCGCCTCGGTCTGGCTTCTCCTCCGGCAGGTTGAGCACGAACGGGAAGAACAGGCCCCGGGCGTCCGCGGGGGCTCGGAGCGACTGGAGCTCGAAGCTGCCTTCGGGGCCCGCGTCGCCGGCGCCGGGCTCGCCGTCCGGGGGCGGCACGAAGCGCCAGGTGCCCGCGCGGCTCACGCAGTAGATGGTGCCATCCAGCGCGGCACAGCGGAAGGGCTGTAGGCCCGATGGCGCGCCAGGGGGCCGCAGGTGCGAGGCGCAGCGGCTCCACTGCTTGGCCAGGCAGTGGTAGCGGAACACGCTGACCCCCCCCGCAGGCCCGGCCCCCGGCGCATCGCCGCGGACCCCGCACAGATCGAAGCGGTAGATGAAGCCGTCCAGGGCCACCATGTCGGCCGAGCGCTCGCGGCTGCTGCTGCACGGACACTCCTGCCACTCGTCGCGCCGCGGGTCGTACTTGAGCAGGCGGTAGAAGAGAGAGCCCCCAGACACGTAGATCTCGCCGTTGCAGGTGGTGGCCTCGTGTGCCACGGCAAAGGCGCCCCGGGGCAGCGGGGCCACGGCGGCCCAGCGGTCGGCGCGCGGGTCGTAGCGCTCCACGCTGAGCAGGCACTCGCCGCCCACGGCGTACAGGTGGCCGTCCAGGGCCAGCAGCTGCAGCTGCGAGCGCGCCTGGCGCAGCGGCCGCACGGTGCTCCAGCGGTCGGTGGCCGGGTTGTAGCAGAAGACCCGGTCCGAGGGCCGCGCGCGGCCGTCGGGGCCCGCGGGCCCCACGCCGCCGGCCACGAAGAGGTAGTTGTAGAGCACGCAAAGGCCGCAGCCCCGAGCCGGCGCGCCCTCGGGTAGCCGCGTCAGCTCGCGCCACTCGCCGGCCGCCTCGTGGAAGCAGTAGACGGCGGCGTCGCCTCGGCCCTCCGCGTCCCCCGACGGGCTCTGCGGCCGGCTGCCCGCGCGCTCCCCGGCCGGGCCGAGCGCGGCGGCCAGAAGACGGGAGCGGCCGGCGCGCAGGCGGCGGCGCAGCAGCAGGTCGCGCTCGGCGCCCGACAGGCGCCCGAAGACGGCGGGCTCGCGCAGCACCTCTAGGTAGTGGTCGCTCATGAAGCGGTAGGCGGCCTCGCGCAGCTCGGCCAGCCGCTGCCGCTTGGCCGCGCTCAGCACCTCGAAGCAGTTGGCCAAGCTCAGCTGCGGCGCCACGGCGTCGGTGGCGCGCTGCGCGGCGCAGGGCAGCTGTAGGCGGCGCGCGCCGGCCACCACGTCGGCCACGTTGTCGGGCCGCACGCCCGCCATGCGCCCGCTGTACGCGTAGGCCAGCAGCAGCCGCAGCGCCGCCCAGCCCACGCCCTGCACCCGCAGCACGTCCCGCGACGCGCGCGCGCGGAAGTAGTCGCTGCGCGCCGCCAGCACCGCCTTGTGCGCCCGCAGCCGGCGGCCCGACACCTCGATAAGCAGGTCGGGCTCCCCGTGCTCCGGCCCGACGCCGGGGGGCACGGGCGCGGGGTCCCCGGGCTCTTCCGGGGACGTGGGCTCCTCGGCCGGCGGGCGCTCCCCGGGGGACGCGGGATCTTCCGGGGACGCGGACTCTTCTGGGGACGTGCGCTCCTCGGGGGACACGGGATCCTCAGGGGACGCGCGCCCTTCCGGGGACGCGGCGCCCGCGCTGCCGACTTCCCACTGCCTCTGCACCACCCGCCGGCCGCGGCGACAAGAGGGCGGGGAATCGTTCCCGGAGCTGAAGCACAGGGACGCGCTGAGACTGCAGGGTGTCTGCGCCGGGGACGCAGCGCCCTCCCCCGCGGCCGCGTCTGGCGGCTGCAGGCCGCCCTCTCCCGGAGCCTCGGGAGCGTCGCCCCGGCCCCCGGCCTGGCCGCACGCTCCGTCCCCCGGGTAGAGGACGCAGGGGGCCACCGGGCTCTCCATGCGAGCGCTCGCTCCGGCTGCCGTCCCCGCTCAGCAACCCGGCATGACTTCGCCCGGACTCGGGCTGCCCAAGGTCGATGGCTCCTCCGGGGCTCCTGGCTTCACACGCTTCTGCTGGCGCGCGATCAGATTTCACTTGTGTCCACACTGGTTTTCAATCGCACGCAGCTCCCCTCGCTCCCGCCCGCTCTCCTCTCCGGCGAAAGGGGTGT
Organism: Mesoplodon densirostris; assembly: GCF_025265405.1. Classification (NCBI taxonomy): domain Eukaryota; kingdom Metazoa; phylum Chordata; class Mammalia; order Artiodactyla; family Ziphiidae; genus Mesoplodon; species Mesoplodon densirostris. Next base: position 10,360,049 of record NC_082680.1, read on the forward strand.
GTCGACTGGAGCGCGCTCCCGGCTGAACTTGTGAACCTGGCAAGGTTCCCGCCCGGCGGCCGTCTGCAGGGGTCTTTGTGGCTCGGTCTCCGCGCCGCGTGGTGATGATCAGTCCACGGACAGGACCGCCCTGCAGCCGCACGCGCGGCTCTGTCTGTAGCTCCTGCGCTTCGGAACTGAGCTGTCAGGTGCTCCTAAGGAACTGGGCCTGCCCTTTCTTCCTGAGTCAGTGTTTATCCCTCCACATTCCATCACATCTCTGTCTCCGAGGACCAACGAATCAGAGACGGGCTGCAGTCCACACTTCAGAACACTGACTTTACGGCTGTTTCACAGGGAGCCGCCCCAGGGAGCTTTCTTTTTGTGCGTGACTCCCATGTGCGATTAAGGTTTATGGATGGTCAGCCGGACAATATCTGTGTGTGTCCTGGCATCGGCAGCGCTCCTGATGGGCCTGCCTCGACAATGTTCACCTGGAAGCAGGGAGGGCATGATTCAGTCGCCAGGTGGGTGTTAGGAAGACACAGCTACTGCACACACTAGACCGGCTTTCCTCCTTCATCCATCGGGAGCCTTCCTCTGCGACTTCCTTTGTTGGAATATCAGGTGTTTCCATGTCATGTCACCACGCTCTTTGTATTCCTGTTTATAGGAGAAAGAGACAGAATGTTGGGATTTGCATTTTTCCATAGGGCTATTTTGTGTCAGTGGCATCTACCCCATTTCCCTCCACAATTTTCAGGTTATAGGATTCAGATACGGGGGGAATGGGGATCGTGACATTTCAGTGCTGGAAAGTTTGGTGAATAAAACATATGGGATTATTTAGACGCTAAAAAACTGTTCCTCCCCTGATTTTTGAGGCCTATAAAGAAGAACCCAATTCAGCCATGAGCCTTAAATACATTGGGTTGAACCATACGAAATTGCTGGGTTTTGTGTGTCAGTGCAATGGCAGTCAAATATCAACCACTTCCTAATTTCGACCTAACGAGATGTATATGTAAAATTGAGAACTTTTAGTGAGAAAGCATGGCCAGCCTATGAAACCTCAGTTTTATTGTGTGACAGTTTTTCTGAAATCTTTTCCAGCCAACTATCTCAAATTCATTTACAACAAATATTTGGAGAAAGGTGCTGAGGACTCTTCTCTGGAGTTGGCCTCAGAGGCTCCAACTCTGGAATCTGTTTGAACTGCTCATTCCTGGCTTTGTACCTCTGAAAAACCTCAGAGAAGCAACTCTCCAAATAGCACACGTGTAGCAAAAGAAAAGCCAAGGCAAAACAAAACAAAACCAAGACAAAAAACAAAATCCACAGAACTACTTGGAAGGCAGATGTGAGCACCTGCAGATGAATTATAAAAAAATAATAAATTATCTTTCCTAATTGGTAAAACCTTCACTGAGACTCCCCAGCCTAGAAGGGGGTCTTAGCACAAGGGGAGGGGCAAACTGTGCTCTGGTTTTCCTAAGAAGAGGCTGCAGACAAGAGAAACGGACCAAATACATACAGCTCAGATGTGTCATCGTTATAGGGTATGTTCACCTCTCAAATGGGATAAAGTGATACTTAACCACCTACCCTCAACCTCTTCTGATTTTCTACTAATCGTACTTAATACTGTTACCTGATCCCTATAAATGCTCAGGGTTGAGAGAATGGGTGTGTATAAAAATACACGCTTGCCCTGCTCTTCTTGCTACAGTGTTACGAAAAAGACTTTCCCATTATTCTCAGAAATACAAGTGTCTTAGAGGTGGAGATTCAAGACATTCAATTCAGTCTCTCCCTTCCTCCCCACCTCTCTCTCTGTCTCTCTTCCCCTCCCTCTCTCCTTCTCTCTCTGTTTTCCAGAAATCTTTAACAGTAACCTTTGGAGCATATTCACCAGGTGCAGAGCACTGTCTAGGACATGTGGAAAGGCAGCATGGAGACAGTCGGGATGAGCTGAAACTCTGACCACGGGCATGTGGGTCACGGAGGTGCCACATGTTTACTCAGCTGTGCCCCAGCCCGTGATGCTGCTGGGGAGGTCCTGCATCCACTGAGATGGAAATGCACTCTGGCCCACAGAGACCGGAATGTGATGACAAACTGGAAACCTGCACAGATTTTATAAGCAAAGCTTCTGGCCTCTTCCCAAACGCCAGAGGTGCTTTCTTAGTCAGCTGAGTCATTCAAGGGAAAGTCAGATAAAAAGTAAGACATATACATATCTTTCCCAAATATACATATAACTGTCAATGTCTGAAATAAAATCAGAGAACTGGCTCTCTTATTTGCTTCATTCTTTTCACACTTTCTCTGTATGGTACAGAAGACCTTGGACCTCAGAAAACTAGTTTTTTTTTGTTTTTTTTTTCTTTTCTTTTCTTGGCCAGGAGAAGGGTTTCAGCACTTCCTGGTTCTTTCTCTGGCTTGACTCTCATCGGGACGTGCAGAAGCCCAACCTCTGAGAGTTCTCTTCGTGGAAGTCATCACAGACTCAAAGGAAAGGCAGGGAATAGGACACACTGAAAAGCCTAAGTTTGCAACTCTTATGTTTTCAAAGCTCTACAGAATCCGTTTAAAGCCTGAAAGAATCAGGCTAAGTAGGCATTTTGTCGTAGCTACAAGAAGCAAGAGCTGCATGTCCACAATGACACAAATATGACCCAGGTGGTCAGGGGTCCAAGCAGGCACGTCCTTGCCAGCTCCCTGTGCGCCCCTGGCATGGATCACAGACCAGGCTGGCAGAGCAGGGGGTGGCCCGAGACTTGGGCGCAGCCATGTAATCCCATCCAAAGTGTGACAGCTGCTCTCCCACTCAGCTGGCTCTCTGCCCCGTGACCAGGTCAGGAGTCCCTGTTCACCCACACAGCCAAGGTGATGGTGAACACCTGAGTGTTGTCAGGTGAGACAGAAGACCGTCTGTCACTGTGATGCAGGCGGCAGTGATGCTGGATTCCAAGCGCCGGGAGGCCACCCAGCAGGTCCACTTTGTGAACGAAGCTTCTGCAGCATGACAGGTCCTGGCCCCCACCCGCCTGGCAGGGTAGAGGGTCAGCTTCCACTGGAGAAATGAGGAAATTAAGCAGAGGGGCCACTTCCTTTTTCAAATGATGTTAAAGAAAGTCAGCATTCGGAGCTATATCTTTTTTCCCCAGCATGGCCCATTACTGTGATTTGGCCTTAAAATGGATGGGAAGAAGTCAGCCCGTTTTGTGTATAACAGTCCTCTGAGCACCACAAGTCTGCCAAGACACTCAGGGTCAGATTCTTTGGATTGGAAGTCCGAGATTTGCAAGGGGACGCCCCCCCATGTTGCAGTTGGCTCCAGCATCAGAGTCCCCCTAAGGGGCTCCTGGAGGACTCTGTGCCAGCACCCACCCTGGTGACGGCAAAATAACTGCAACTCCCCACCCGACTGAGACATCGGGAAGGATTTCTTCCCTGAGCACTGCTTCTGGGGTCTGTTATAGTCAGATGAAAGGCAGCGTCTTCGCCCCGTGTAGCGACAGGAGGGGATCTATCAGTGGAGGTGTGGGGTGTAGTAACAGGCTCCTTCCTGACGGTAGTGAGAAAATATTTTAACAGGAACAAGTCTTCTTTAAATATAACTTAGGTAGCATTTCCCCCTGAAGGCTATACATTTCTTCTCCACATTGTAAATACCTAAACAGAATTTTTTAGTCTCTCTATGAATTTCTTCACTCTCAATTTGAATTGTTTAATAAATTTATTTATCTATTTTTGTTTATTTTTGGCTGCACTGGGTCTCCGTTGCTGCGCATGGGCTTTCTCTAGTTGCGGCGAGCGGGGGACTACTCTTCATTGTGGTGCGTGGGCTTTTCATTGCAGTGGCTTCTCTTGTTGCGGAGCACAGGCTCTAGGCACGTGGGTTTCAGTAGTTGTAGCACGTGGGCTCAGTAGTTGTGGCACACGGGCTTAGTTGCTCCGCCGCATGTGGGATCTTCCCAGACCAGGGCTCGAACCCGTGTCCCCTGCATTGGCAGGCGGATTCTTAACCACTGTGCCACCAGGGAAGCCCAATATGAATTTCTTAAAGAAGATTGTCTATGATTTCCCAAATGTGGACATTATTTTTGTGCTTAAGGTGGATATAAGGTTATTTAAAATTAAATATGCTTCATTAGAATAATATAGGTTGCTAAATAGACTCTCCGTTTCAAATAATTTGTCAGTTTTTTTAATATTAATGAACACTTAGGAAGTTTATCTAAATGTCTGCAGCACCTATTGTTGTAGCCGATTCCTCCTCGGTGTTCTCCAAGTCACGCCCGACACGTATCTCATCCGTGTGTCCAGCCACACGCTTGTGATAGCAGAGTCCTGGGACCATCACCTGTGCCCCGCCCGCCACCTGCTTCCCATACACCAGCACGACCCTGTTCACATAGTGAACAGCCAATAACCCCTGGGGTTAATTCACAAAGAAAACCACAAACAGAAGAAACATCATCGAGTCTTAGGAACTTGCAGGGAATGTCAGGATATCTGTTTGATCACAGAATGTGTTGATTCCCTTCAGCTGTTCCTACAAATATTGCTGGTTCCTTCTTCCTTGGGCCCAACTAAAATGAGGTGGTGGTTCTGGGTGCGCAGGGATGCAGGTGGGTGGGAGCGGATGCCTGGGTGGGGGTGGGGAGGGCAGCCAGTGACCTTCACCCCAGCCCTGATTCCCACGTTCTCCACACTCATCACAGCCCGCGGTCTGGCCCTAGCAAGGCCATCATAGCGCCGTGCCTGGAACACGGAGTCCAACGCTGCCCCAAGGAAGCATCATTCATTCACAAAATAGGCTTTCATTCCTCAGTCATCCTGGGAGCGTGGCCTTCTGGCTGCTAAAAGCCGGGTGCCGCGTGGTCTTGGGAGACACGTAGGGCGCAGGGCCCGGGTCCCTGTGTGCAAGGCTCTGTACACGCTTCGGCCGAGGAGACACCCACCACCTGGATGAGAGGACCCCCCAGGCCGGGTATAGGCCGTATGTTCCGTGAGGTTTGAGGATGGGCGGGGCTGGTGAGCAGCCTGGTGTGTTGAAGAATTAAGAGGGGAAGTGACGTCCTTCAGCACGTCTGGTGATGTTAATCAGAGTCTATTCTGCCAGATTACAACGTATCATTTTTTTTTTTTTTTTTTTTTGCGGTATGCGGGCCTCTCACTGCTGTGGCCTCCCCCGTCGCGGAGCACAGGCTCCGGACGCGCAGGCTCCGGACGCGCAGGCTCAGCGGCCATGGCTCACGGGCCCAGCCGCTCCGCGGCATGTGGGATCTTCCCGGACCGGGGCACGAACCCGTATCCCCTGCATCGGCAGGCGGACTCTCAACCACTTGCGCCACCAGGGAGGCCCCAACGTATCATTTTTAACCTGCTTTTCATGAAGGACCTTTCTAAGACTCAACGGGCTGTAACATAACCTGAATGCACGAGTAATGGTGAAACAGCTCACGTCCATTTTGTCTATTTTACAGGCATTGCTGTCATGTGTCTTACATCACAGGGACATACGCAACCCTCGCAAGCCACCCTTCTGCGGGGTCGTCGTTTTTAGCCCCGTTTTACCAGAGAGGACGTGAGATGTGAACCAATGTCACCATACACTTAATCAGCCCCACACTTAGCAGGTGGCAGAGCCAGATGGGGACCCGCTGTCCGGCCTCGGCGCCCACGCCACCCAGAACCAGGCCCAATGCTCTGCGCCCTTCTGTTAACAGTTCTGAGCGTGAAGCACTCGGCTTTGCTGCATCCGTGCGCTGGGCTAGTGGACGCCTACGAGACACTCCCATGTCTGGTCCCCTGCCCAGCGCATCCTGGGAGCAGAATTCTGGTGACTCAGGACGCCCCCAGCTCTGAGAGTAAAGCAGATAGAGACCCAGGGCAGGTCGTGGCGGGGATGGGCTCCTGCCGGCGCTGTCTGTGTGGGCCTGATTTAGGGGGTAACGGTGGCTGAATCTTCTGGCAGGGCTTCACTGGAGGAAGTAAAATGAGAGAATTTCCTAAAGAGAAGCTTTTACGTAATAGCTATTCTCAAAGTCCAAACTCCTTAGGCTGGTAAGTGAGGCATTGAGCCATCTGTTCCCAAGTCTTCGCCGCCCTCAGCTCTCCCTCCTCTGCCCAGAAGTCCTCTCCATCCTTCGCACAAGCGCAGAACTGCTACCACGCCCCGGTAAAGCCTGCGTGGGGGTGTCTGTGCACGTAAACCCCATGTAGGTGTATCTGTGTGTAAACCCTACACAGGTGTACCTGTGCGTGTAACCCCGACACATGTGTATCTATGCGCGTAACCCCCACGTAGGTACATCTGCCTATGCGTTCCCACCTCAGGGTCTCTGCCCACACAATCCCTGCCACCCAGAGCCACCTCTCCTCCTTTGAGCCAGAATTCTTGCTCATTCCCAGGCCCCCAGGGACCTGCTGTCAGACACTGCCTTCCTCACTTCCCAGGTCAGCAACTGTGCAGCCCATGTTTGCACAGAATGTCTTATTTCAGCACCTCATATGCATGTGTGACATCCTTCTGGATTCACGAGAGGGAGATGCATGAATCGTTCTAACCTTGGCACAGGGATGGGCTCTGCCAGGGCCTCCAGAAAAGGCTTGATGGATGGTGAGTGAATAAATGTTAACCAGAGGACCTAGAAAAAACAGCTCTGAAAACATCCACATAAAAATCCATATTATAGCAAGTTCTTGCACTACATACAATGTATGTATGTATGTATGTCTTATCAATGAAACATGATACAGAGCTCACAAAGAAAAGGTTCTTCAAAAAGGATTGGTGTTTGTGGACGCTGGATCAGAGACAGGTTTTTACTGTCTTCTATCTAGCTCTGCCCAGTTTCTATATTTCCTGAAACGAATATACACTGGCTCCACAGTCATAAAGAGTAGTGGGATTAAGTCACAGCGTTGCTCCAGCCCAGCCCACGCCCCACCTTCCCAGCGCCTGGTTCCGAGAGCATGGCCCCCGGCCAGGTCCTCCTGCTGAAGGGTGATGCAGGAGAAAGGCTTTGGCCAGGTGGGTGGGTCAGGGAGCTGAAATCAAGGGAAAGCTTGTCCTCGGGAGAAGGAAGTGAAGCCAACACAGAGCAAAATCTAGAAAAAGAGGAGAGAGTGCTCTGGGCGAGTCACCCCCAGCCAGGGCTTGTGATGTCTGCGAGCTAATAAGTCTGTTTCTGGCTTCAGCGAACATGAGTGGGATTCGTGTCCCTGGAAACTAAAATAACTCTGACTGTAAACAAGAAGCCACCTTGCTGGGTCTCCGCGGGGATTAGACGGGCGTTTGTAAAGAGCTTCGCCCTGAACAGGCCCCAGCTCCTGGTAACCACGTGCCGTGAGGTGCCGACCCGGACAACGCCGGTCCCGGCTCACGGAGAAGCCCCACCAGGACGGAGTGCACAGCCCTGCAGCCTGTACCCAGAGCGGCTCCCAGGCCTCGCGGCAATTTTCCATTTTGTCCTCACGATCCACATATGAGGACGGGTAGAGGAATTGCCATGATCTTGATTCCAGACACGAGAAAATGCTGGAGGCCCAGAAATACCACGTTACTCGTCTCAAAAGACCAAACGAAGTTAGCAGCAGACCGAAACCAGAGAGCACTTTTCCCCTTTCCCCGTCTCTGGGGCATTTTACACGAGGCCTCAGAAAAGATGCCTGCAGCTTGTACCCGTTCACTAAGTTAGCGGCCACGTGGGTTCACAGGCCCCACTTCCCACTGCTCCGGAGTTTCAGAAGTTTGGTAGCAACTATGAGTGTCTCTGTGCCCTTAGCCATTACCCATGACAAGCTGTCTGGGGGAAGATGAAGCCCAGGGTAGAGAGATGAAATTGACATTAATCCAGCAGGACGACTGGGTCATGAAAATCTGCTGAATAGCTTCACTGTTCTCCTTCCTTCATCAGATCATGGGTCTTTGTTGTTAATTCAAGAGACTCAAGCAGCGTTAGAGCTTCATGACTCAAGACAGCCCTTCACGGGTGATGTAGTAACACACCTGAAGTCACCACACTTTAAAGCAGGGGGACATGGGGGCATTGCTGCTGCGCTCAGGGAAGCGTGTGTCTTCAGCCATCACCTAACGTGACATCACACAGACAGGCCCCGCCTCAGTCCCGGCTATGACACAGCCCTGTGCTCCCTGAAGCCAAGACCCTGAAGAACTGAAAGGAAAATGGATGAGGGTAAACCTGTGCATTCACTCAAAAGGGGGGCTCCAAGTTACTTGAGTGCAAATTATGCCCTAGGTTCCAGACGTGCCTTCAGGGAGCAAACCCAGAACATTCTGCAAGAGAAGCACCTGCCTTTGCTTGTGGCTCGAGGTTCGGGAGTTGTTGACAAGTGCAGAGTGTGAACACTGAGATCACGCACAGAATCACAGAGACTCTGCAAAGAGGCACACGGATTGCAATCCTCCCTGGAAATTTCTAGCTATGACACCCAATTCTGAGCAATATTTGGGTAATCTTAACTCTTTTAAAATAAGTTTATTGTGTGAGTCCACTGAAGTCAGAGGTGAATGTCCCAGCAGTGATGCAAAGCTGGAGCCAGAAGTGAGACTGCCTGGGTCAAACAAACCCACACTTTCCCCAAGTCTTCAATCTGTTCAAGTCCCACCAACGCTGAGAAATAATTAACAATATGCAGTCATTTGCTCATTCACTGAGTGGATGTATGCTGAACACCTACAGTGTTCCAGGAGGTGCCCAGGGTCCTAGAAAGTAGCAGGAACCAAACAGACTTGGCCGAGGCCCCACGGAGCTCCCAGCGTAGGGAAGACAAACATAGGCCATTACTACACGACTTCTAGAGGAAGTACAAACCACGGCAGGAAACATAAACAAGGATCCGAGAAGTAGTGATGGATAGACCTGATGTCTACTTGGGATCAGGTAAGACCCCTCTGAGAGCAAGAGAGATCCAAACACAGGGTGGAAGAGAGAACAGACGCCTTGCAGTGGAAACAAGCTTGACCAGTTCCAGAAGCTGAACAGGCTGGTGCAGCCAGGAGCCCCAGGGTCAGAGGACTGGGCCCCTCCGAGGCGCCCTGGCATCTTAATGACAACAGGAATCCTCTGATGGCTTCAAAGAAGTGAATATGATCAGCCTTGTGTTTTAGAAAGAGTGTTCTGTGTCCTTTTGTACAGAAAGACTGATTAAACTACTTTTAGACTGATTTTCTATCACTGCCCAAACAACCACACACATTAAAATGGATGAACTAAATCTACATGTATCAATGTGCATAAATTTCAGAAACATAATTTTGAATTTTTGAAGGTCTTCCATTTGCAGAAAGATATAGTATAATTTACACACATTTAAACATGAAAAAAATACTATGTCATTCGTGGAAGTGTGGAAAGGACAGGTGTGAATTCCGGTGCAGTGGTTACTTCTGAGCAGGAAGGGAGGGAGGGTTGTCTACCTGCTCTGAATCACTTGGCTTCCTGAAGGTTTAAAGCATAAACAGCAAGACGAGAACGTGTATTGTCTCACTGGGATACATGAATATTTTTATTGCATTGTTTACAGTGTTTGAGTATTTTATAATTTACCACTTAAAAATGTTTCTCCAGGGCTTCCCTGGTGGTGCAGTGGTTGAAAATCCGCCTGCCGACGCAGGGGACACGGGTTCGTGCCCCGGTCCGGGAAGATCCCACATGCCGCGGAGCGGCTGTGCCCGTGAGCCATGGCCGCTGAGCCTGCGCGTCCGGAGCCTGTGCTCCGCAACGGGAGAGGCCACAACAGTGAGAGGCCCGCGTACGGCAAAAAAAAAAAAAAAAAAAAAAAAAAGTTTTTCCATATGTTCAATCAGTACTTATCAATTAAATAGTCAATCTGGCCTGCTACTGACCCTCATGGAAGCCACACAATCTGAAGCATAGTTAAGTAAAGTCACTCACTAGGTAAGAAGATTCCTAAGTCGCTGTATTCTTAGTGCTGGAGTAGGTATTCGTATGTTTAAAGTTCCAGTCAAATTGAAATATGGGAAAGTTAAATAAAAACTCACATTTTATAATTTTTAAAGCTCTAAGCTCTTGGTTTGATAACAGAGAGACTTGTCCGAAATCACACGCCTATTACTGGCCGGTTAGAACCCAGATTTCCCTATTAATCTCACTTGTTTATTTACCATTATTGGCGTAAATGTAAAGCCAGATAGAACCCCCTCTCTGTGGTCTGTCCTGCTTTGCGTTAGTTAAGATGTGACGACAGAGCCCCCGCCTCGCCCTCCGGCTGCACCTGTGTCCTCAGGCTTCTCAGAAACGATGCTGTCGACCTCATACATCGCCCCTCCGGCTCAGCGGGTCCTGGGAAAGGGCCTGAGTCTCGCGTGGAAACCGCAGCCGAGCAGAACCACCTTCTGACTGGATGTCCGGAGAGGAGCGGCATGGTGGGGAGATTACAGGGAGAGGAATTTATCCAAATTCAACATGTGAGCTCTGTCCTCAAAGCGACGAGGGTGGCTCAATGGGACAAGAAGGCAGATGAAATGCTGGCTCAACCGTTTCTTCAGCAGAAATCAAGACAGATGTTCTGATGAGCATGAGTTCACCCACGTGAGCCTCAAGAGAGGCCATTTCCATCAGGCCAGTCCTGACACAGCCAGGAATGAGCGGATGCAAAGACGAAATATTTAAATTACCTTGAGATTGAATCCGAGGAAACGATGTTGTTAGCCTGCTGCCTTTGCAAACGCTTTTAACATCTGACTCAAAAGAGTTTACAGATGAAGGTTGCCAACCTCTTGATTTTTATTGCATTTTCCCCCTAAAATGCGGGTTTGGGGTGAATGGCTGCAGTGGGTTCAGGGTGAGAGGTCACTTCAGTCTCAGAAAGATGAGTATTTTGGAAAGTGGCGCTCCCCCCGGCAAATGCCACAGTAGGTCAGGCATGTGAAGACTCTGGGGGGGCTTCGCAGGTGGGCGGGGCGGTCCAGTGGTTACGACTCCGCCTTCCAGCGCAGGGGGCGCGGGTTTGCTCCCTGGTCAGGGAGCTAAGATCCCACATGCCCCTGGGTGGAAAAAACCAAAACATATAACAGAAGCAACATTGTAACAAATTCAACAAATATTTTTAAAATGGTCCACATCCAAAAAAGAAATCTTAAAAAACAAAACTCTGAGGCTGTGACTCCTGCATGTGACCCTGGCACCGACATGCCCCCTCCCCCGCCCCCAGACAGCACCTTACCACAGTCTGTCCGTCCGGGGTCCGGAATTCCAGGAGGAGGCGGCCGCTCCCCGAGTGCAAAAGGCAGCTGTAAAGCAGCACAGCAGGGGTGGGGGGATGGTGTCTGCATTCCTGGTCACAGCACAGCTCCCCCCCCGCCCCGCCCGGAGCACCTGCTCAGAGCATCCTCACCAGGAGAGGCGGGCTCCGCCGCGTCAGCACCTCACCCGGGGGCCCCAGGCCACACAACCGATGTTCCTTTTGGGGGCCGGGCCTTCTCTGGCCATGCATCCGGCCGGCTTCCTTCTCTTTGGGGGTCTCTGGCAGGCAGCTCTGCCCCTCACAGCCCAGCCCTTGGTGATCAGACTCCAGAAAGGGCTGTAGGTTTTAGAGAATCTTCCACAGACACCAGAACGGGCCCTTTCAGAGCCTGAGGACACATCATCAAGCTGCAACACCAACCCACCTTCACCCACAAGCCTATGACCTTCGAGAAGCTGTGCAGGTGGCTCTGTTCTGCTCTTGGCCCACAGCCCTCAGGTGACAGGAGACGGTCTGACCCCTCAACAAAACCCAGCCTCGTCCAGAACATCACGATGTCCAGCAACTAGGACCAAAACGCTGCTGTGGACAATCAGAGAGGCCTCCGGACGCTTGAAGACAAGGATACTGCTCAGAGCCGTCTTACTAGGAAAACAAAGGAATGACCATCAAGGAATATGACCAGCAAACTGCACTATATTCAGTATATGTAGTCAGTAGAAACCCCGCTCTTGGCGGAGGGATAAATTAGGAGTTTGCGGTTGACATATACACACTACTATGTATAAAACAAATAAACGACAAGGACCTACTGTATAGTATAGGGAGCTATATTCAACATCTTGTAATAACCTATAAGGGAAGAGAATCTGAAAAAGAATATATATATATATATATATATATATATATATATATATATATGTGTGTGTGTGTGTGTGTGTGTGTAACTGAATCACTTTGCTGTATACCTGAAACTAACACACTGTAAATCAACTATACTTCAATAAAAAATAAATTAAAAAAATTTTAAACACCCCGCCCAACACATACACAAACACACACAACAGGGGCAAAAAGACAATGAGAACAATACCAAAAGGTTTAAAAGGCATGTTGATTGTGAGAATTGAGTGACTTTTTTTTTCATAATTTTTGGTATCTTCAAATGTCTATAATGAATATGTATACTTTTAGAATCAGAAAAATTATATGTATATACACATCTCTCTATAGATGTGCATGTGTATATATATACAAGAATGTGTACGTGCATATGTGTATTTACATCTCTGTGTGCATGTGTATGTGTGTGCATCAGCGTGTGCATAAAATAAAATGACTCAAGTTTTGGTTGGGCCCCGAGAAAGAATACTTGGTAGAAAAATATGGTCAAATGAAAGCTTTCTTATAATATCCAGGCTTTTAGGCACAGAACTATGAAATGAAGAATCCATTTTGTTAAATCCCCGGCCTGATTTAGGTTGTAGGTTTGAAGAAAAAAAATGTTGACACTGAAGACGTGCTGTATCTCAGAATTTCCAAGGGTTTGACCAGTCCCAGAATCCTTCCCCAAACTGGGAATGTTGCAGTTGAGAGATGGCAAGCACCTGCTCCAGCCCTTCCCTGTGTTTCACACACACAGGAAGAAACAGAGACCAGAGAGGGTGAGCCACTTGCCCAGGGGCACACAGCTCATAAGTGCTGTGCTAAATTAGAAGCCACACCCTAGGACCCCTGCCCGCTTCGCTCCCTGCACTATCTCAACTCCAGAAACCTAAACACACTGAGAACAAGTCCAAGACCCAGTGATTTTCATAATTTCTACAAATCCCATAACGCTGCAGGAGGCACGGTTTCTGGGGTTGACATCACAGAGCTGAGAGCTCCAGTGTTTATTTGCCTTCGCTGGTGAAACGACCAGACAGAAGGACCTTGGAAGATCCGGCCACCTGTGCACCTTGTCCCGGGGCTGCCATGACTCCGCAGCAGCAACAAGTGCCCCCGAGTTCACAGCCTGAGTGACCAGGCCCCGAGGCCACCCCACACACAACCTGGGCCACGTCGAAGCCACACAAGGTCAGCTGGATTAAAAGCCCTTGTGCAAAAGCGTAAAAGTCTTCTCAGAGCCTGTAATGCGGACCAAGAGGCTGCAGGTGCCTACAGTTCATTTCAAAGTTTCATGCAGGTATTCCACCTCATTTGGCACATAACTGGGCCTACGTCTTCCATCTCAATGTTTCTCCTCAAAGTATCAAACCCTTTACAATAAGTAGTAAGAATGGTCGCACGAGAAAGGAATCAAGGTGCTGTTTGACATAAAAGAAATGAAGACAATTTTTCTTTATATCTTGACTTCTACATCAAGATGATTATCTACATGGATAAAAGTACTTAGTCTTATTCCCTACTCAATCAAACGGTGATTTCCATGCACTCAAAAGACAGGAGTTGGCACAGGCGAGAGCCTCGTGCAAACTGACGGGACCACTACACAGCAGAGCTGTGACAAGCTGAGGACTGGATCTACTGCCCGTCATGTTTCTATTCCCTGTGTCACCCCGGTGACTTGACTCTGCACTGACCAAAGGACCAGGGAGGGTGAGACTTCTTCCGTCACACAAGGTCCCCTGCAGTCAGAGCCCAGAAAGTGCCCGGCCTTTGGGAGACACAGACCTCGATATCCAGGCACCTGGGCCTCATGGGAGGGCGGGCTGAGGGCCACACACAGAGCTGCAGAGTGGGCAGCACAGGCCCCGAGGAGCCGCCACAGCCCCCTGCCCACTGGCCAGCCAGGATGAAGGAGCTAGAGGGCAGGGGTGGCTGGAGAGTGCAGGACGCAGCCCATCCTTTCCAAGGTGACCCCTCGATCCAGCCCACCTGCACGCTCTTCTCACGGGTGATGATGGCTCCCCGGATGTCTGCATATGTGCCCTGGTCTCTGGATCCTAAACACCGGTGATGACGGTGAGGTGAGGCTATGTTGAAAGCAGCAATAATACAGATTCCTCTCTTAGGACCCAGACCTCGGATGCCCGGCGCCAACGTGTAAGAAGTCCGGGAACACCAGATGCCTGGCTGGAGGGAGAACAGGGAAAGGCCACGGAGACACTGTGCTGAGCGCCGGGTCCAGCCCCGCTGCCCTCGTGCTCCCAGCCGGGCTGCAGACGTGCATGTACACCTCCAGATAATCCATTTGAGCTTCCCCGCCAGACCTGCCCAGACCGCAGGTTTATAAGCCAAGTCAGCTCTGTTGTTTTGAGCCAGTATGTTTGGACTGGTCCATTATGCACCCGCCTGGATGGGGCTGCCACCAGAGCAGGAGCCCGCAGCAAGCTCAGCGGTCCCAGCTGGGCAGCAGGCAGCCAGTGGGCAGATGCCTCTGGGCTGTGAAGCAGTTGCCAGCGGGGCTCCGAGGACAGGTGGATGGGGTTCCTGGACATGGCTCTGGAGGGCGGGGCTCATCAGCACCGTGGCCACATGATGCTGGAGGCGGAGGATGCGCTCGGTGGGCTGGAGGATACTGGAGGAGACTTCCAGGCAGGGCCTGGGTGACCCTACTGAGTTCTGTCTCCGTGACTTGATGAGACGAGAGAGGAGAGCGGAAGGGAAGGGTTCCGTTTTCAAGTGCGATTTGGAGGAAATATAAAGGAACCAGGCCCCACTGGGTTGCAAGATAAAGCTCTTCCCTTTCCCAGCCCTTCCGATATTGTCAAATTAAGATGGGGCCTCTGGGGTGGGATGGGGAGGGTGGGAGGGAGGGAGACGCAGGAGGGAAGGGATGTGGGAACAGATGTATATGTATGACTGATTCACTTTGTTATAAAGCAGAAACTAATTTTAAAAATCTAAAAAAATTAAAAAAAAAAGATGGGGCCTCAGAGCAAAGATCAATCCAGGTGGCACAATCAGATCCCCTGTTAAGACCTCATAAATATCTGAGGGGACACTAGACACAGGCCCTGGAGGTCCAAGGTAGAGAAAGGACTTATGTGGATTTGTGGATGTAGCTTTTGTCTAATGGCTTGAATCCCAACAGATCCATAGAAAACCCACAACGTTTTTAAGATAATTGTACAGGAAGAGATACTGCCAACTTGGAGTAAACGGAACAGATCAGCACAAAGAGAAACCAGGAAACAGGCTGAGAAAACCACTTAGCTGCAAACACCAGGCATTTCTTATGAAAAAAGAAGGATGACTCAGAGGGCAGGACCAAGAACCCAGAAGGCAGAGCCAAGAGCACTGGAGATCACCCCAGGAACAGGAACCCAGCCAACTTGTGCCTGACTGCACTGCAGGGCTGTCACGGGCCAGAGGTCACTGTGTGCCTCCATTCCCGTCTGAACAGGACAGTTGCGATGGGTAATTTTATGTGCCAGCTTGGTTGGGCCATAGGACCCAGGTGTTTGGTCAAGTACCAGCCTAGACGTTGCTGTGAAGGTATTTTTAGATGGGATTAATATTCGCATCAGTAGACTTGGAACAAACAGTTCCCTCTCCGCAGTGTCTGGTAAGACTTGCTTCCTGGTTCACAGACAGCATCTCCTCCCTGTGTCCTTACGTGGAGGAAGGGGAGAGGGAGCTCTTGGGAGTCTGTGTTACGAGGGCACTAATCCCATCATGGGGGCTCCACCCTCATGCCTCATCACCTCCCAAAGCCCCCGCTTCCTAATACCATCACCATGGGATTAAGGTTCAACATGTGAATTTGGAGAAGACAGACGTTTAGTCCATGGCAGGCACTAAGTTTGTGGGGTTGGTCGTTAGACAACCACGCCAACTGGAATGAGCATCCTGTGACCCGTGTTGTGGACCACAGCCCACGGCACCGGGAAGCTCCTGGCCGTCCAATAATACTTGTCTTTCAAGGACCACCCTGACGACTGTAAGAGGAACCGATCAAGGGGGAAGGGCAGTTGTGTGAAGCCCACCTGGAACCACTGCAGTGGGAGCGGGAGGTGACGGTGGCTCAGGCAAAGGCAGCAGACTTGGCATCTGCACCAAGGTCCTCAGGACTAAGACTTCCCGGGAAACAGCACTAACAGCAGCACAGTGGTTATCGGCTTATAAGACGTGCTATCCACAACACCCCACGGAATGGGGATCCCTCTGTGACTCAGTACATCTCAGTTCTGTAAAATGCACACACGTCCTGCTCCATCAAGGCCTAGAGAGCAAAGCTCCATCAATGTACATAGAGGAAACGCCACAATGAATTAGGAACAAAAATTATATTAAGTTACAAATCTAGGACATGGTCTAGGGGCCCCTCCCAGCCTTCCTTCCCTTCTCTACTGTGCCGGGCTCCTCTGAGCACCACCTCCCCTGGGCCGTCCCCCCCTGCTGTCCTCCTTTGCCAGGCCTCCTCATCCTTCAGACCCCAACTCAAAATCCCTTCATCAGATGCTTTCATAGGGGTTTATTCCTTTCATTTAGGCCACTTATCTGCTTGTTATTACACATGAATTAACATGATTATATTTTTAATGCCTTTCACCTTATTGGAACCTAAGCTACAGGGGCGGGGGGTGGTGAGAACCTGTGCCTGTTTTAGGTGCCATGGCATTCCCAGCACCTAGAACTGTGCCTGACCTGGGGGAGACATTCGATAAATGTTTGTGAAAGAAAGAAACTGGCTTTTAATCGGTCAAATATTGCAGAAGGCCTGCAATGGCTTCAATTTCCAAGGCACTGTTTAATATTCATTCTGGCAGGAGTTGGGTTGTCCGCAAAAGGCAAACTCCTGGAAGTTTCTGCTGTATTCCAAAGGTCATTGTTCATTGTTAACTATGTCCCAAAGAGGTGCAGGTGCCAACACTATACTTTTAGCATAATTACAATAAATCCAAGAGAAAAACTGAAATCAAGGCCACAGTGGAGACACTAATCCCTTGAACTCCTGAGAAAAGCAGATTTGCCCTGAGTCACCAGGGGAAGATGTGCAAAATGACGGGGCTGGTTTCTGGTCTGCACGCTGATGGCCTCTTGGGGCACCTCTAAGGCCAACCCCGCATCTGTCCTCCTGGGTCACAAAGCCTTGGAGGTAGGGAGGCCGAGGGGCATTACAGCTGCCTAAGTAATTCCAGCTTCACTGCAGAGCTATGATTATGGACAATTTATGCTGTCGGCGTTTAGGAAAAAACCTGAAATAGGATCCCAGATGGAGACCCCACAGCACAGAAGGCCCCCCAGTTTCAGTACAGGGACAAAAGTGGACTAAAAAGAGGCCTCCTGCCTTCCCGCTGACAACGTGGCTACTTGTATCAGAACATATGGAAATGAAATCAAGCACTGGCGACTGCCAGGAAACATGTTCAGAGATGAGCTTTCAGATCCTTCTGTTCTGCCAGGGCTGGAGCCAGCAGCAGGCAAAGTCCTCTGCAGGTGAAGGAGGGCCCGCCCTAAGGAATGCCCAGACACTAGGACAGCAAGATGACCACACAAAGCCAGGCTGCCCCAACAGCTCAGTCCTGATCTAGGATGGACACTTAACGGTTTTCTCCCCTCCTCCCAAGCCCAAGACTGCCTTAAATCCTGTAAGCAAAATCTTTGGGCTATTTTCATTGTGTTCTAATTATTTTATCAGCAATGCCTGTGCAATTGACATTAAAAGCTGGAAAGACTTTCTTTCTTCAAAATTTTGCTTTGTTACGCCCCAAAGGGAGCGTTGTAATGCCAGTTACCAGAAATGTGCATTCCCTGGGCTGTCCCTGGGCAAATCTGAGCGCGATGGAGAGCTTCCTTCTGCGTTTCATGGGTGGGGAGGGAGGAGGATTCTAACAATAGGACCCCATTAGCTGGGGATAAAAGGCCAAAGGGCAACATCGGCATCCATTAAGGGTCCTAATTAGAGGCTGCGTAACTGTCGGTAGATGAGGACTGGAGGAGGGCGACAACAGGCCAGGCACAGAGAGAACTGGCCCCTCCACTGAGGGCAGCGCAGGGGCTTAAAAACCTGACCGTAAAGCGCCTTCAGCGATTTGAGCGAAATAAAGCTTATTACATTGATGTGTTCTTTTTCTTTCCCTTAGAACAGATGTGAGGGTGGGTGGAGACAGAGAATGTGGTTCTGTAGGAACCGAAGAAGTGGTAGAATTTTTAAAAACCTTCCTCCTTTAACGTTACAGACGCAGCCCCTCGAGGGAGGCTGGGGTCCCCCAGCACAAGCGCGGGTCGGGGGTGGGAGGCTTGCTGCAGAAATGTACGTAACCTCCCCTCTGGCCGTGTCAGCCGGTTCCACTCAGTCTTTATTTAAATGTTGCTCCTTTTTTTACCCTCTCGCCCCTGCGCCATCATGCTGTCAGGCACGTTCAAACCTGGGCAACAAGCACTGCTGGTGCGCCGTCTGGTCGGTCAGTGGGGCAAAGGCTCCGTGAAAAGAAAGCACGCGTTGCGCACCAGCCCCCAGCACCCCACGAGCCCTCAGCAATCCCGGCAGCATAAGCAGGAGACCCTGGGGGTCGCGGGGGTTCCGGCCGGCGGGCATCGGAGGAGAGAGCGAGAGGTGCCTCCGCATCTTCCTCCCCTCCCCCGGGGACCAGGTCCGGGAGGGACCTCCCACCCGCTTCCTGTGGCTCCGCGGGATGGACGCTCCAGAGGCAGCGCGGCCCAGCCATGACCGTCCGCGAGGCAGGGCCCCGGCAGCCCGGCACCGAACCCAGGCACCCCTCGGAAAGGGGAAGCGGCCGGGCCCGCCATCCTACAGCGTGGCCGCGAGCCCGGGCCGCCTGCCCAAGGAGCGCTCAGCCTGGGCAGCGGGGCGCGGGCGCGGGGTGCGGCTCCTCCCCGCTGGGCTCCGGGCCGCTCCGCCCCCGGGGCTCCCGCTGGGCTGGGCGCGCGGAGGCGCGACTAGCGGCGGAAAGGACAGTGGCCACGCCGCCCCCGGCGCTGGGTCCTCGGAGGAGGTCGCCGCGGGCACAGCGCGGGGGCTGGCCATCACCGGCTTCCGGCAAGAGCGCCCTAGGGAGTCCCCGCGCCGCGACCCCCTCCTCCACGCGGCGCCCGGGAGCGGGACGGAGGTCCGCCCACCTCGTTCCCCACACCCCCGCAGCGAACGGGGCCACCCCCGGCCACCGCCCCACGCCGGTCCCCGCCCCCGCCCCCGCCCCGGCGGCCACCCCCGTCCCGACCAGCGCCCACCCCGGGACCCCCGCCCGCTTATCCTCCGCCTCCTGGGGCGTCTGTCTCGCCGCTGCCTCCCCACCTCGGGGCCCACCCCTACCTCTCAGCTCTGCGCCTCGCCCTCCACCCCGGCGCCCACCCGAGCCCGGGACCCGGAACCCTCGCTGGGGTCTCCGACGCGCATGCGCGGGGCTCTTCCCGCGCACCTGTGAGAACGCCCGGGGGCGGGGCGGCCGCCTTCCGCGCACCTGTGCGAGCGCCCGCGGGTTCCCGAGCATCTTCCCGCGCGGCCAGGCCCGGCCCGACGAGTGCCCCCTGCGCCCCTGGCCCGCCTTGGCGGCAGCGGGCCCGACACTCACCGCGTCCGTGGAGGCCGCGCCGGGATCCCCGCCGCTCTGAGCAGCGCGCCGAGGCGGGGACGTGGGCGGGAGGGCGGCCGCAGCCCCCGGCAGGGCGCGCAGGCTCCGGGCTGGAGCGCGCCGGCGCGGCCCCGAGTCCAGGTCAGCCCGCCCCGCGCCCTCCGCTCGCTTAACCCTTTCCAGGCGCAGGGAGGTCCCACGGACACCCGGCTCGAGGCGGGGGAGCGGCGCCCACCGCAGGCGCATCCGTGCGCGCACGGGAGGGGCGCGGGCTGCGCGCTGGACCGTGCGGCACCTCGTAGATGCTGAGCTTTAATCCAGCAACCGCCCCAACAAGGAGCGAGGAACAGGTTACCGCCAGCGCTCTAGGCTTTGCCAGCTCTTTTGTGTCCTAGCCCCCGCCCCCCCAATGAAATAATGTAATTTAGTGTTTATGATTTGGAAAATTAGGGATGATGCATTGTTGAAATATTTAGTGGTTAAGAAAACTGCCTGCATCCTTACAGACTCCAGAATAAAAAGGAAAACATTCAGAACACCCAAGTAGAGGAAGCGCTGAAACTTGTTCTTGTATCTGGAGACGTGGCCCCCACCAGCTCCAGATCCCTGCAGCGGGATCGGGGCGCAGGGCGACGAGGGACCGCCCGAACCTCGAGCCACGGTAAGAAGGAAGATACCCAAAGACCTGACAGCGGAGAGGGACGAAGTGCCCTCCGACCTGGGCTGCTTTCTGTTCCTGCGCACAGCTGCTTCCTGCCGGGTCAGCTCTAGTTAAGACCGGACCCCTGATGGTAAATGCTATTTTTAAAGGTTTCATGAAAAAGTGATTAAATTTCCATAGGCACAGAGAGCCTGAGCCTTTAGTTCTTTTTCTTTTTATAAATTTTGCCTTCAACAGTCTCTGCCAGTTAAATGTTATGGGCCCTTCGGTTTTCAGTACCAGAGTTAATACCCTGAGAACATCCTTAAAAAACATCTTTGTTTACTTGCTAAGTAGAATACATCAAGATTTGGGTTAAAGGAAGCAGAAACTGAGCAAACTATCGGGAAATAACTTTTTTAAATGATTAGTTAGGGACTTCCCTGGCAGTCCAGTGGTTAAGACTCCACCCTTCCAATGCAGAGGGCACGGGTTCCATCCCTGATGGGGGAATGAAGATCCCACATGCTGGGTGGCCAAATAAATAAATAAAATTGAAAAAATATATATCAGTTAACGCTAGCGGAAACAGACCTTTTGGAGGCTGAAATAATTCCCATCATGCGCCATTTTTATTTTACCCATTGTATGTCAGAAATATTTTAGAATCTACTGGGATATTTTCAGTGCATCTCTCTTTACCTTTTTACATGGAGACCGCATGTAACTAGCTTACCCTCATGATTTAAAGATGTCTGGAGGGGAGTTTAAATGCATTTCCCCAGCACCCGTGCCGTCTTTTCAAGAGATACATTGCGCTGGCCCACAGCATCAGGGCTTCATCTGGCCTCCCCGCCCACCTTTGTGGATAAGCCTCCAGTGACCACCCAGCTTTCCCCAGTCACAGGTGCTATCCCCACAGAGGTCCTGGTCGGTCCTCTCCACCACTCTGCCAGCTTCCAGTGATCTGCTAATAAGTCATATTTAACTTCTCTTCCCACTGGATTTTACAGTGCTTGGCATATACTAAGTTCTCAATAAATATTTATTGAAGGAATGAAAAAATAAATGAATTAACTTAAAACATCCATGCAGCCTCTACACCATCTAGTAGAGGAGTGTGGGGAACCCCATTTATTTTCAGACTTTAGATGTTTTATTTTTTAAACTGCACTCTGGCCCCAATATGGTCAATGGAAATTGCAGAGGAACATGACATTTAATTAGGAGTTCATTCAAATGCCAGGGACCTCTAGATTTCCTGAAATTGAAGCTAGGGTATAAAAATGTCAAGAAGAAGGACTAGCTATCTTAAATATTTTTAAAAAACATCCATTTCAAGAGTATTTCAGGGGCTTCCCTGGTGGCGCAGTGGTGGAGAGTCTGCCTGCTAATGCAGGGGACACGGGTTCGAGCTCTGGTCTGGGGGGATCCCACATGCCACGGAGCAACTACGCCCGTGAGCCACAACTACTGAGCCTGCGCGTCTGGAGACTGTGCTCCGCAGCGGGAGAGGCCGCGATAGTGAGAGGCCCGCGCACAGCGATGAAGAGTGGCCCCCGCTTGCCGCAACTAGAGAAAGCCCTCGCACAGAAACGAAGACCCAACACAGAAAAATTAATTAATTAATTAATAAACTCCTACCCCCAACATCTTCTTTAAAAAAAAAAAAAAGAGTATTTCAAGAAAACTATTTTACTGTTTAAATCCTCCACAGCTCAGGGAGAGCCTGCTCGCGCACGGTAGACTTGAAGCGTGCAAACATCGCCACGCGACACTGTGCCCAAAAAATGGAACCGAAGCTCATGGAATCATCCTGGGCGTGATGGTTTACAGGCCCCTGAACGCAGAGTCTGGGGACCCGGGTTCCAGGTTCGGGGGACTCTGAAGCTGCCTGGAGCAGTGGAGAGAGCAAGCCTTTGGAATTCGGCCGGCTGGATTTCCAACACCAATTTCACCACTCCAAGTCCTGTGCATTTTGGACAAGACACTGTGCCCACTGTCCTTCTGTGTAAAGTGGTGGTATGGCTGCCCTCCCCACGGGACCGAGATGATGGGCACAATGCACTTCGTGCCTCGGGTCTTAATCTTGGGGGAGCACCACTCACACTTGTCGCTTCTGTCACTGCCCCCCTGGGTGACCTCCAGCAGATATTTTTACCTCCCCAGCTGTGTGCCCCCCATAGAGTTTGCATCGTGCGCCCAAGGGGGACTGCTGGTAAGTCGCAGCTGCTTGTTCCGAGCCCCGTTAGGACCCTGGATGGTGTTTTCCTACGTGTGCTACTGCCAGATAACAGATCATTTCCCCAAAGTTTCAACAGCTCATAAGAGTTCATGCACCACCCCCACTCAGCCTTCCAAAGGGAAAAAAAGAAAAGCAATTAAATTCCAGTAGCTGTCAGGAATTGATCCAACTGCTACAAAGCACTTTGAGTCTCTTGGCATGAAAAATTAATTAGAATATCTGTGTGTTGTCGTGGAAACCGCATTCCCTGGTTCATCCTACCCATTTTGTACAAAAGGAAAGCCCTCTTCCCCCCAGTGCCCCCCTATATTCACCCAAGCCCAGCCTGACTACTCTCTTCGGCTCTGATGAACTCTGGGTGCGTCTGCATCCTTTCGTAAGCTGCTCCTGAAATACTGGAGGCTCTTTTTCTCATGTCTGAGTGTTTCCAAGTATCTTATAAGCCGGTGCCTGAGAACCCTGTGCTCAGAATAGAGGATGCTGCCCAGCTCTCTGGAACATCACGGACTCTGGACTGCTAACGGTGCACATAGATGGCACCGTGCACCGGTCGTGTCAGTGCAAACATTTCATATCATACACAGTCCCTGGTCCAAGCTAATGCCTTAGTTACCCTGATTGGAACAGGACAACAGAGGCCTGTCTATTTAGCCTCATGCAACGGCCAGTACTGTGATGGGGCGAAGTCATCCTCAGTCACTGCCAAATCAGTGATCAAGTGATGCCTCGTTGGGCTGAGCGCCACTCTCTACTGCGCTGCACCACAGTCTGCGTGGACTCCATCAGGCGGTCCTGCACGCACTTTTCCTCAGCAGACTGCAAGCTAGCAGGAGGCGACAAATTCTCGTCAATGAGTCAATATTACCATCATTAAATGGACAATAAGTTTATTAGTATCGATCCTAGTAAATCTTCTTTTGGAAAAGAAACAAAAATTTGATAGTTATTTTAAAGTATTTTCAAGGTATGCATTTATAACGTTAGAACAAGTTATCTGCAATTAAATATGACTTCACAGAAGTCTCTATATAGTGTATCTATAGGTAAGTGTAGGCAGAGTTCTGCAAAGTACTACGTGTAGACACACACACACACATGCACACGCAGGACCCCAGGAGGAGGGGCCTCCTCCCATTTGACAGCTGAGGAGATTTAACTCTCAAAGGGTGTAATGCAACTCTTCCATTCTGTGTGAGGTGGCGCAGGAATTCTGGCCCAACCCTAAAGCCCTTGCTTATATTCACAGTGAAACACTGTCCTTCCAAATGAATGAATGACTCCACGCTTCAGAGAGCAAATCCAGAAGGCTTATGAGCACGAGAACCATACTCCTTGTCCCAGGAATCCGTGTGTTACAGATAAAATTGGTGTCCCAGCGCATCTTGTTGCTTCCTTTTACCACACTGACTTCCGCCCCGAGCCCAGAGAGGCTTTGTGCTGTGAGTTAAAGGTGAACCTGCAAGCTTACACTGCCCTTGCGGGGAGGGGTGCTGCATATGCATCTTGGGAGGAGTCTTGCCCTAAATGTCATTCCGCTCAAGACTCCTACTTCAGACAGTGAGCCTGGAGGAAGTTTCCACACAGGAATGTCATGATGCTTGCCCGTAACTCTAGTAGGAGACAGAGTGGGACAAAAGATGCTCCGGCCAAGGGGCCAGCACAGCCTGCAAACCTGGTGCTGATACTGGTGGGGCTGGAGGACCCCAGGACTCGGGCCGTTGCTGTTATGCCGGAAAGGGGGTCCCCAGAACCGGGGTAGGTCTTGTCGTCAAATAATTCTGTTCTCAGTCACATTGCTGTCAGCTAGTAAGGAATATAAGTGATGGCTTTGATGACCTGCAAGGTTACACAGGACAGAAATCCAAATCAGAAGGTATGCGCTGTGTTACTGAATGCCCCGCTGATTATACAGTGACTGCAAAACAGTTTTAATTTTTCAAGTCACCTTTACATAGTAAAAGCCTAACTAGTAAATCCTTCAAGGTATAAACTAAATAAGCACCGCTACCTGATAGTACATTCTGGTTAACCCCAATTGAAAGGTTCTTACAGGTGAACTGTGTCCCTCTCCCCGCCAAAAAATAATGTTGGAGTCCTAACCCCCAGGACCTCAGAACGTGACCTTATTTGCAGATGGAGACTTTCTGAAGGGAGCCAAGTTAAAATGAGGTCCTTACGGTGGGTCCTGATTCAATAGGACCAGCGTTCTTATAAAAAGAGGAGATTCAGGGCTTCCCTGGTGGCGCAGTGGTTGAGAGTCCGCCTGCCAATGCAGGGGACACGGGTTCATGCCCCGGTCCGGGAGGATCCCACATGCCGCGGAGCGGCTGGGCCCGTGAGCCATGGCCGCTGAGCCTGCGCATGCGGAGCCTGTGCTCCGCAACGGGAGAGGCCACAACAGTGAGAGGCCCGCGTACCGCAAAAAAAAAAAAAAAGATTCAGGCACACAACAGACACACGCAGAGGGAAGCCGTGTGAAGCCTAAGACAGATCTGAGTGGTGTGGCCACAACCAAGGGATCAGGGACATCAAGGATGACAGCGAACGCCAGCCCCTGGAAGAGGCAGGCAGGACCCTCCCCTGGACCTTCAGAGGGAACGTGGCCCTGTGACACCTTGATCTCAGACTTCTGCCCCAGGCTGGGAGAGGATACATTTCTGTTGTCTTAGCCCCTGTTTGGGGTGCTTTGTTCCAGCAGCCTTGGGAAACAAATACAGAGGTTTTGTGTCTTCTCTACATAAGCACTGCTTTTCAAACTGTCTGTTGTAATGAATCAGTTATTTCTTTCCTGTTTTCAATCTATGATAGCCCGACCTTTCCAAAATACAGTAAAAATGAATTGCTAGAAAAAGAAAATGTTTTAAATGACATGCAAAATGCAAAGCCACGTTCTTAGTGTTCAGTTAGACACACGATCTTTCTGTCCCACTGCTGTACACGTTTCCACACACTGCTTTCAGTTTTCGTCCTGGCAGGGGGTCGGCAGACGGGCAGTGGGCCACATGCCACCTTAGCAGGCCAGCTCCAAGGACGCCTGGGGATGGTGAGTGGGCAACTGTCCCTGGGAAGCTGATACTTTTTCATGCCCCTGCTAAGACCACAGCACACAGGGTGAGCATTTCCCTGTCTTCCCAAACAATGTCTTATTGTGGAATTAAGCAATGCACCTGTGAAAAATTAGTTGGGGGTTGGCCGTTAAAATGTTTGAAAATGGGCTCTAAACTACTTCCAATAAATCTACGTGGAAATCTAACAGCCGGCCAGGCGGGCCTCTCTCTCCTGCTGATCTGGGATTCAAATGGGCGCCAGGAAAACACTTTTGAAAAACCGCTAACATCAAACTTGTAGGGCCTCTCTCTTTGAAACCCCCAGGCCTTCTTCCAGGAGGTGGGGACGCCCTTGATGTATTTACAAGAGCGCTGGACACGGATTACTTGCTGTTTCCCTCAGGCCCCCAGCTTCTGCTCTCAGCCTCCTGGGAAGCAGGCCGGCAGCTCTTGGCGGGGAAGGATGGGCTCCCCCGACCGGGGACAGCTGCGGGCGCCAGGAGCGTGTCCCAGCAGCCACTTCCCCTCCGCCACCCCACCTCCACCCAGCGGTTTGCTCTGCAGAAGGTCCAGGCAGCAGAGAGAAGAGAGGGCCGGCTGGGCTGGGGCTCCCTCAGACCTCAGAGCCCCCGGCCCATCTCCTGCTGTGTCTCCCCCCTACCCTGGGGTCCTGTGGCCTCGAGGTCTGAGGCCACAAGGGCAGAGGACTCGGTTGGTGGGAGGGGACACGGGACGGCTTCTCTCCTCACCATCCTGGATAAACAGATAAAGGCCACCCTTTCCTGCCGCCCCGAAGGTGACAGTGCCACCCAGCCTGGCCTGTTCTCTCTGAAACCACCCGTAATCCTGTACGTGCCTCTGCACGCTTTCAGCAAGGCCCTGTCAGGTGCTTTCCAAGCCATCAGATAAACTCTTTGTTTATCTGAACTTTCAATACAGAAAAGAGGCTTAATCTCGTGGTGGGGGCGGGGGGAGGAGGGCCGGCCTCGCCCTCATCCCCACCCCCATCCTCCACCCCCAGGGAGCATCTCCCAGGCCTCATGGCCCTTCTGCAGTCACCACTTCTCCCAGCGGGACCACCACCCCAGGGCCCAGCTACCCTTCTCCCACCTCTGCTCAAGGCCCACCCCCTCGGTGAAGCCGCTTCTGGGGGCTTCCCACCCGCTCTGTGCCCACATCTCTGTTCAGAGCTTCACTGCTGCACTGGTGCGCCGGCCCAAAGCTATCTGGTTCCGGGTCCGTCCCCCCACCAAGGTCTCCTCTGCAAACCCAGCTCCCAGCACACAGGTGCTGCATGGACAACACTTTTTAATCCGTGTTTGTAGCTGCATATCTACATCACACCCTGTCTTCATCGGCTCAGGCTGCGGTCTGTTTCTTTTCGTTCTTTCTCACAGTTCTGGTGGCCAGGACCAGGGTCCTGGAGGTCTGGATGGCACCCTCTCCCTGTGTCCTCACGCGGCAGGCAGCCAGCACACTCCGGGTGTCCTCCTCTTCCTCTAAGGACACAAATCCCATCATGGGCCCCCCCTCATGACTTCACCACCTTCCTGAGCACCCCCCTCCTGACACCATCCCACTGGGGTACGGACTGGGGGACACACACAGGCCATAGCTCAGCTTTAGAGAAGAGCTGAAGGTCGTACACCATATAGGACCATCTCTGCCTGAGTATTTTGTTCTCTGTGCTTTTTCTTATCTCCCCCTGAAAGTATGTGGTTTTGCTTTTATCACTGGAAAGAAACAGTAAATGTGCTTATTTTTGACAGGTTTATTTGGAGAATAAGCCCCACGGGAACGCTGCTGAGCATCCAGTCCCTCAGCTGTCACCACTCCCCGAATCAGCCCCCAGTCAGCAGGCCTTGCCTTACGCCCCGTCTAGGAACCCCTCCCCGGGTCCTGCTGCCGAGCAAGGCCTCCCCCTGCCCAAGACAGCAGCCAGCCTGTCCTTAGGCCCCCCAGGAACTGGAGAGTCCATAAAAGGACTCACTGGGATCTGACAGGCCCCCCGGGGTCTCCCTGCGGGTGAAACGCAGCAGGCGGGGCTGCGGCGCTCAGGGGCTGGGGGTTCGGGAGCCTGGGCAAGCTTCCTGATCACACCTCCAGTCTCAGGGACCTCAGCCTGCATCTGGGTTCTGGCCTTGTCCTCAGGCACCGGACATGGGCAGGGCCGAGGGGAGCTGTGTGTGCCCGGGGGCAGGGCTGGATGCCCTCGGGGTGCCCTGCTGCCCTGGGGCCCCCACCCCCTCCCTCGCTGCAGAAGGCAGGAGGGTAGGGAGCAGTTCCCGAGCCTGGAAAGACCCCGGCCCACGGCCCACGTTAGCAGAGATCAAGTGAGCCGCCCCAGGTGCACCTGTACCCGCAGGTGAAAGCAGCCCCCCATCCTCAGTCTTCCACCCGGGCCTAAGGAGGACACGTCAGACAACGTTTCCTGGTGGCAGGCCTCCCTCCACCCTGGCGGGTTTCTGTTCTCAGCAACGGTGCAAAATGGGGGCGCGGGCTTCCCCAGAGTCCCCGGAGAGCGGCCCAGTGTGGCCCCGCTAACTGCCCCTACATGGGGTCTATTCCTATGGAAACGAGACTTTTTCTTTAGTCTACAGGACTGTATGGTTCCCTGTGGCTGCTCAGACAAACTGCCAAGAATTCAGTGGCTTAAAACAAGATAAATCTATTCCTTACTGTTCTGTAGGTTAGAAACCCAACACGGGTCTCATCGGGCTGAAATCAACATGTCGGCAGGGCCAATTCTGCTTGGAGAGTCTGGGGAGAATCCGTGTCCTTGCTTTTCCAACATCTAGAAGGGCCTGTAGCACCTCCATCCGTATCAAAGCTGGCAGGCAGCACCTTCAAAGCTCTCACTGACCTGTTCTGTCATCAGGTCTCCTTCTCTGGCCCCGACCCTCCCGCCTCTCTCCTATAAGGACCCCTGTGATGATACAGGACAGCCAGATGGCCCAGGATCAAATTCTCATCCCAAGATCTGTAATTAGTTGCAGCTGCAAAGTACCTTTTGCCACACAAGGTAACATATTCATAGCAGTGGATGACGAGCATGTGGACACCTTTGGGGCCATCATTCATCCAGTGCAAGAAGTTACTGAGATGGGGGTTGTTCAAGAAGTAAAGTGAACAGCCCAGTGGGGACAGCACGTCACCCAGGTCAGGGAGAGGCCCACCTGCCCTGAACACCCAGCACAGGGACTGGCCCACTGCACACAAATACCATGTATGTGTTGAAAGGGTGAAAACATCTAAATAAGGGAGAAACGGATGGGCTCATAAGGATAATCGTGAATTATAGGACCTCAGGTCCAGAGGAGAACAGTATGAAGAGAAACAGCTGCGGGGCTTCCCTGGTGGCACAGTGGTTGAGGGTCCGCCTGCCAATGCAGGAGACACGGGTTCATGCCCCGGTCTGGGAGGATCCCACATGCCGCGGAGCGGCTGGGCCCGTGAGCCATGGCTGCTGAGCCTGCGCATCCGGAGCCTGTGCTCCGCAGCGGGAGAGGCCACAGCAGTGAGAGGCCTGCGTACCTCAAAAAAAAAAAAAAAAAAAAAAGAGAGAGAAACAGCTGCTACGTATTGATACCGACTGTATGCCAGGCACTGAATGAAGACCCTCCAGCCATTGTTTCATCTAAATCTCCTGCCAACTTCATAAGGCAGCTTCTACTAACTCTGTGTGCAGATGAGAAGACGGAGGTTCTAAGAAGTAACGAGCCCCTGGCTGGATGTACAGTAAACACAGCAGTAAAGCCTGTGCTCTTACCCCTGGTTTGTGTTTCTAGAAAACTAACTGAAATGGAATTCAGACGCAACACAAACTTCACGCACCAGGAAGGTGGCTTCACATAGTTTCCTGATCATCAGTTTGGACAGTGGGATGGACCTTTCTCCCGGGGGGGAGGGGGGGAGGCGGGGGCGGGGATGCAGCACAGAGCGCGGCGGTCGGCATATTCTTTCTGGAAATTCACAGCCCCTGATGTCAACCGTGGACCCTGGGGAGACACGAAGTCTAGGCAGAGGATCCTCGTCTAAACACGTTCTGTGCTTGAGGAATTCAACAGCGCGTCTGTCGCGAGTGTGAGTATGTGGGCAGCCAGAGCTCACGTCCGTCGCTTGCGTAAATCTGGATACGCGTACGCTGAGCTTGCTTAAAATATCGTATATTAAGGTGTCTCCTGCCAACACGGGTTTCTCTTTCTCTCTCTTGGCCAAGTATGAATCCATATCTTCTTCAGGCTATAGAGTAGCCATTACAGTGAATCTTGCTTAAAGACTAATTTAAGTAAGGGTGTTTGAATGTGGGCTGTTTGCCCCTGTTCACCCCTGTTAGTCTGTAGGAAAAGTTCTGTTTCAGGACCTAAACAAGGTATTTTTATACTCAAATTAGAATAACACTGCTCAAATGAGACAGACCAGTGAGAAGTCGGGGACATCTGGGAACAGAACGGGAATCCTGTGTGTTCACATCACAAAAGACACCACACTGTGTGATGTCTGCAATGGGCCTCAAGGAAACAAGGAGGAACCTCCGGGACCTGACCTCAGCCCCGGGGATGTTCGGGGCGTCCTGTGCCCTGCGGGGTGCCTGGCACCATCCCTGGCTGCTATGCTCTGGATGCCTGTGGCACTCACACCCGCACAGCTGGTGACCAGACACTGCCCCATGGCCCCCGGGGCGGAGGGCCAGTTCACCCCGATTGAGAACCACTGAACTGAAGACAGAACAGGAATCCCATATGTTAGCACCAAAAAAGAAAAGAAGCAATTATTTTCAATGAGCAGAAGAAGATAAAGGTAACTCCCCATTACTTACGGACTGGAGCATCACACGCGCTGTCCCCTTCCTCGCCTGGCGCAGGTGTCCGGCCCTGACAGCTCACCTGCGGACGCTGGGGAAGAAGGCTTCCTGGCTGCTTCTCAGAGGCTTGCACCATCCCTTCGGGGGCTCCGCTGGC
This sequence comes from Mesoplodon densirostris, assembly GCF_025265405.1. NCBI lineage: Eukaryota > Metazoa > Chordata > Mammalia > Artiodactyla > Ziphiidae > Mesoplodon > Mesoplodon densirostris. The sequence goes on from NC_082680.1 coordinate 10,390,645, forward strand.
TCTGGGCAGGCCCCCACCACCTAGGCCTCAGCTTTGCTGCCCCCAGCCTGCTGCCCACGCTCCACACACGCCCTGGCTTTGCCGTCAGGCAGCAAACAGCATCCCGGACACTCAGGAAGGTCATCCCCTAAAAGGCAGCCCTACGTCCTTGGCTGTACACGCCAGACAAGGTGGTCTATGTGACCCTGACTTACCAATACCCCCTGGATGCAGGTGGACGCAACCGGGTTCGGAACTTCCAGGAGGCAAGACGCGCTAATGGGTGCTTGATTATCGCAGCAAGTGGCAGGAAACACTGAGGGAAGAGCTCCTGGATCCCCGATTTCCGTGGGCGGCTTTTCTGAGGTCTGTGCTCCCAGCCCTTGGTCTCCCTGCTCCGTGCCCTGGCTGGGCTCCAGGCAGCCGGTCACACAGTCCTGGCCACTCCCTAGCCTCCCAGTAGAGGCTCCAGCCCTTGTCTCCCTCCTTCCTCCTCTGTGAGTCCAGCCCTGTCATCCAAGATCTGGTAACTTCGGGGAAGCACGCGGGCCTATTCCAGTCCCTCTGCTGGCATCTCCTGCAGCCTCAGTGCACCCGCCAACTGGCCTCCCCGCTGCCCGGCCCAGCCCGCTGGCCCTTCTCCGAGCCGGTGTCCATCTGCGGGGGGACGTGAGCACAGCGGTCCTGGCCCCGTGTCTGCGAGGCTGCAATGAGCTGCCCTGGGCCCCGCACTGCAGTGGGGCCCGGGGGACAGGCGAAGCTCCAGGGTCACAGCCTTCCATTAACAGGTGACAACACGGAAGTTTCTGCCCTGACTCGGCCCCTGTCTACCTCGGAACCAGGACTCGGCCTGTTCTTACCAGAACCAGGCAGAAGTGTCACCAGATACGGGCCTGGAAGGCGAAGGAGGCACCAGGAATCCACCTGGAAGGACCAGGATGGCATTTCCCCCATTAAGATGCTGCAGAAATGTGCCTTCATCCCCCAGAAGCTGTCAGGCAGCAAAGAACTCACTAACCCACTTTGCAAGGGTTAATTCTTTCAGACTCTGAGGGCAGCCCTGCCAGCCCAACAAACGCGCTGCTGGGGCCTTGGGCGGGGGCCGCAGGGGTGTGTGTGCCCGCCGGCAGGGTGGCGGAGGGGATGAAGGGAGAAGAGGTTTCCCAGGGAGCAGGAAACGCCCTGGGCCTGGATTAGAACCGACACACAGGTAAGGAAACCTCCAGAAGAGCACCATGCAATCATCTACTCATTTTTATTTCCACATTCACTCAGGTTTTTTTTTTTTTTTTTTGCGGTACGCGGGCCTCTCACTGCTGTGGCCTCTCCCGTTGCGGAGCACAGGCTCTGGACGCGCAGGCTCAGCGGCCATGGCTCACAGGCCCAGCCGCTCCGCGGCATGTGGGATCCTCCCGGACCGGGGCACGAACCCGTGTCCCCTGCATCGGCAGGCGGACTCTCAACCACTGCGCCACCAGGGAAGCCCTCACTCAGTTTTTTTTTAAAAGAAAATAAGTGAAGTGGCTGCAATCTCCACACACTGCTTCCCTCAGGAGCCATGACTTGGCATCTGATGGCGGTTCTATGTCAATGCAGAGCTCCCACTACTTTGAAAGCTTTATGCCTGAAAAATATCCAGTTTTATGAAATGCTTTCATGCATGTATAAATCTAAAAGCCACCCAAAAAATGTGCAGTCGCTAGGGCTTAAATTATGTCCATTTGACAGATGAGAAAACTGTGGCTATAATTATCCCTCTGTCCCCAGGATCTAGAACATTTTTATCAAATTCAATATATGAAAATATTTACAGAAAAAGATACTTCGGGACATGATTTAGAGAATCAAATCAGATGATTCCACTTGCAAAGAATCCCATTTCCTGCAGCGTGTCAGAGAGAGAAGCAGTTACATGTTCTAATTCAGGGAGTCCTCCAGCCCAGCATGAATTCTGTTCAGGCCCGGAGTCCTGTCACCGGAAAGAGACCGTCTGGAAGGAAACCTCCTCTCCGGGCTCCAGGGTCCGGACTCCTGCTCTGAGCACTGCAGGTTCAAAAGGCACAGCGTCCCTCTCCCACGCTGGAACCAGGGGCTCTCAGCAGGGCCGGGTCCCGGAGTGACTGCTCACACTTTAATTAGAAGATGGGAATAGAATAAAGTGATGTTGAAAGCTTCACCACACAGCTGGAAAGTAAAAGCTGGTAAAGTGACAGATGGGCGTGAGTGACAGCAAGGCTTTCCTAAATACGTCACCAATATTACAATGTAAGTGGAAACCTCGGCTGGCACCATTTTTATTTTTTACTTATTTATCCCATAAGAAAATGTAGTAGTGGTAAGTTGAGTTTTCTGAGGTACTGATGAAGACCGAACAGTCTTTGAGCATCAAGGTTTAAGTAAAAGGCATATCCAAGTACTTCTGTTTTATGTGGACACTGAAAACACGGAGAAACTGTATATTTTTAATCAGTGCAAACAGTATGGAGCTGACTTTAGACACTTCTCTTTATATTTTATATATTTTAATATATAATATATATATTTATAATATAAATATAAAAAATATAAAAATATATAAAATATATATTTATATATTTTATATATTTTAAACTAATTCAACTCATGATGTCACTCAAAATAAAAACAGGCAAGTACACGCGCCTCTAGAGAGTTTCTCAGCACCGACTTGGAATTCAAAGCACTCTTTCACACGTACATTGTACCCGTCTCTGGAATCCACACGTAAACTCCCAAACCAGCACGTGGGGATGCCACATTGGAAAGGACCACCTGACCGTCCCTCGAACCTAACTGCCCATTTGCGTTTCACAGGAAAAAAGGCAACTCACAATATTGTATTTTTAAATAAAAAGACTTTATTCATGAAGTAAGATAGCAGCTAATAGTTTAAGGAAGGCTGGGGGAGATATTTCTTTCACATGGGGGCACACATGCACCTTGGAAAATATTTGGCAAAGTCATAAAATTAGCATTTTTAGTCACCTGTAAAGTGCTGAGACGTTCATCTCGGGTGGACCTGCATTGTTTATTTAAACATCCCGTAAGTAGAACATTGATAGATAACTACACGTGGAGCATAGCGAACTCACGGATCACTTGTGCACGACGCCCACAGACGGGGCCCTAAGTGCCCGTCTACCGACCAAGGGCCACCTTTCCTGTGTCCTGTGTCCGCCGCCAGCACCGGCGCCCACCCTGACCGGCACCGTGCGTCCTTTAGGACATGCATTCAAAGCTAGAAGCGTCCCCGGTCGACAGATGCAAACACAGCAGGAAAGGATGGACCAAGACACCTTCTACATCTCCTGAGACACTAAAACACACACGTCTCCAACGTGGATATTTTGGCATTGACGCTTGAGTCTAAATGTTGATAGGCACAGAGGAGTTTGGCTCAAAGCAAACATTATTTGTGAAATGTTACAGATAACATAGTGGCTAAAACTTCGTTAATTTTTTTAATAGAAAAATGCGATATAAAAATACTACTTTGTTAAAAATATACAGTACACGCATTATACCACTTTGGAAAACTCAGTTCAACTCAGAAAACATATAACACCACCTGGCCTGGTATGTGTTACCTGGCTTTCTTCATTGTTACAAATTCTATTCTGGAGTTAAAAGATATACAATATAAATAAAAGTAGTGAATCTGAATCAAGTACAATTACTTTAAGAATTGTTAATAAACCCCTCCACCAGTGAATATGCTGTATTTCCCCATGAGCTCTGAGTCTGAAAGCTCTCTAGGCGACAGGCTACGAGAACAGGTCTGCAGCGTCCCGTGTTTATTAAGGACCATGGGGGTCAGAGGTGCAGCATCCTCCCGGGACCCCCACCCACTCAAACACGGCGTCCACCCCCCTTCCTCGTGCGCGTTCACACGGGGCTCCCCTGCGTGGGGTGGAGGGAGGCGCTGCCGGAGAAGCCTCCTTGACGATATTGCACTTTTCGGCCCCGAGACGGCTGGCGATTCATGCCCAGGCAGCGCAGATGCGGCAGGACCGCTCCGGGTGTGTGACTTGGCTGAAAGGCCACCCCCGGATCTTGACCCTGGCTCACACGTTCAGCAGGGGAATCTGCCAGACCATGACGGACGAGGCCAGCTCCTCCGGCCGCTGTTGCCTGGCCTTCCTGCTCACCCGCCGGTGGCCCTGTCCCCCGCAGGCCACCAGCACAGAGCTGGCCTTGGCCTTCCTGGCCCGCCGCCCTCGGCCCGGGGAGCTGCAGGGGAGCCGCAGGGGGTCCTGGACCAAGCTCTCCTCTGAGCGGGGCCCCAGGGAGCCTGAGCCCTGGGAAGGCGTCGGGGACCCAGACGTGGAGGAGACGTCGCTGGCCTGGGCGAGGGAGCCGAGCGAAGACCCCAGCCAGATGGCGTCGGGGCCGCTGCGGCTCGGGCAGGGCCCGGGCCCCTCACTGGGGAGCGCGTCCCTCTGGTCTTCATCCTGGGGGTCGGCACCGGGGGGCGGGCTGTCCCTGGGTTTGTCTCTGTCCGCTTTGGGGGCGGCTGTGGCCACGACCAGGAACTTGACGGGCCCGTTGTGAGCATGGTAGGAGACCAGGCCTCGTCCTGAAAGGGCACAGTGCTCAGCAGGGCCCCGCATGCCAGGCAGGGCCCCGGGCACCCCCCATCCACACGGTAAAACCCAGCACTCGACAGCTCAGAGTGAAAACAGCTTCCAGACCACGTTCTCGTGGATTTCTAGTGAAGTCCAAGAATGCCCTCAAAACCATGGTCTAAAATACAACTGTGGTTTTCGTCAGCGGTATCTCAGCTCTGGTACTTGCATTGTACTTTGAAAGTGATAAAGTAGCTATTTTCCTGTTCTCTGTATAAATGCCTTCTCGTCTGCTCTAAGATAATATATTTAGGAAAAATTTTCCTAAATCTTGGTTTTAAAAACTTAAATGCCTGAAACATGTCAATGTTAGGAATAAGATGCCTAAACTAGCTTCCTGCCATTTTTCATTTCAAAAAGATTCTGTGGTTTAGAATAAGTTAGTCCTATGGTATTGATTAAAATGGGGGCTCTTGGGCTTCCCTGGTGGTGCAGTGGTTGAGAGTCCGCCTGCCGATGCAGGGGACACGGGTTCGTGCCCCAGTCTGGGAAGATCCCACATGCCGCGGAGCGGCTGGGCCCATGAGCCATGGCTGCTGAGCCTGCGCGTCCGGAGCCTGTGCTTCGCAACGGGAGAGGCCACAACAATGAGAGGCCCACATACCGCAAAAAAAAAAAAAAAAAAAACATAAAATGGGGGCTCTTCAGTTCAAGGGTGATGTGAATTGAATTTTAAAAGGAGCACCAGAAACTCCCTGTAGGTCTTTTTTATGAAATGCAGACTCCCCCATAACACCGAGACTCCAAGGGCCAGGCGGGAACGGGATGTCCATTTTTAAGCGCCTCGTAGGTGAGGTGACAGAAATGGGGGGTAGATGCCCTTTTCACCAAATGCTTTGAGGCTGAAACAGGGCCCTGGCACCTCCCTCCCACTCTGGCCGAAGCAGAGGACATTACAGGATTCCTCAGCTGGGCGAGGTGACTTCCTCAATGAGCTGAAGGACAAGTCAAGAACTCCACCAACAGCAGGTACTGGGGGAGGGTGAAGGGATGGGGACGCCCAGACACCAGGCATGGAGGTGTGATCTGACGCGACAGCCCAGGGGAACATCCCAGCATCACCTGGTGAACCTGAATGTGAGTGTTTCCTACACACCTGTGGTCCCCTCCCGGACACACAGCCAGAGGAACCCAAGTCCCTAAAAGAAGGGGTGGCCAGAGGAACCCCCACAGAGGCATAGCACGTAACACACAGAACAGGAAACAACTAAATACCCACTGTACGTCACATGGGGAACAAAGCCACGCTACAGAGCAGTGACACGCATGAGCTACAGTCACGTGACCAACAAGGACGCACCTCAGAAATAATGTGGAAAGAAAGCAGTTGGAGAGGAATACATACACTATGAGACAATTATAGAAAATGCGAAAACGGCACAATTAAAGACTTCTTTTTTTAAAAAGGTACAAGTTAGCAAAACTATGGAGAAAAACCAATGGAACGGTGACGTGAGACCCAGCAGGAGATCAGCTGTTTGGTTGTCGGGGAGGAACGTCCCCCCAGCTGTGACATGAAGGGCTTCTGACTCCTGAGCCTTTACCACTCAAACTGCCCATAGTCACCATGTACAGCTTCTGCGTGTATCACAGGCAGGTCATAACGGAGAGAGCAGTTAAGAAATGAATACACCAAGTTGGAATTCCATGATCCTAACAGGTGGATCATGACAATAGGAATTTATCTAAAGCACAGACCTATTTGCAGTAGACCCGTGAGAGCTTGTTGAGGGAAGGAAAGGCTGCCTGCAGTCAGAGTGAAATACTCCAGTGTTGACAGCAGGAAGAAACTATAGATGGAGATCTTTATTAACGTTTCAATGAGTTTCCTACAAATCTTTTTCTCTGAGAGTTATTACATAATCGACATAAAATTTTAAGATCTTGGTTTTACTTAACTTACGGAATTAACATTTCTCTGTATCATGCCAAGCTCTCTGCAAACATCATTTTCACTGGCTGTGTTACGTTCTAAAATGGCAACGTGACCACTGTCTTAAGCGTCTCCCTACTCCTAATTTTGGATGTTTAGGCTGTTTCTTGTTCTTTCTGCATCATGGTTTATTCCTAGATTTGGCTGCTTCACGAGACAGACTCCTGAATCGGAAACCCTGACTCCTGACGCAAAAGCATCTTCAAGTCCTAAACACCAATGTGCTTTCCAAAAAGGCTGTGCCCGTTTGAACTCCCCACAACACTGCAAAACAGCACAACTGAGCTTTCTCAGATGCTGGGCCTCCTCCTTTGCAAAACATAAAAAGCATCCATTTTCACTGAGCAAAACTGTATAGAATGATCAAAACCAACAGCTGGCAAAAAAGGTAACGTGCAAACACGTCTTGGGGATAAGGGTCTCCCTGGACCACTGACGTCAGAAACGGGAAGACAAAAGTATGACCTGATGATTCAAATTAATAGACATAGTCTTTATAGTAGGAAAGAAAGGAAGGAAGAAAGGAAGGGACGAAGGGAGAGAGAAAACCACCTACGTAATTTACACTGTTTAAGCAAAGACACAGCTGACCACAGACCCAGGGGCTTGACGAGAGTACAGTACAGGACGGAGGCCTGGGAGATGCAGGCGCTCGGGGGGTGTACTCACCAGTCACCTTAGGGATCCCCTGCAGACGAGGGACGGGCAGGGCCACCACGACGCCCAGGCTGGTGCCGACCATCAGCAGGCCGTGGCAGACGAGCAGGCTGGTCACAGACAGCCGCTGGTGTCCTGGGGGACAGGAGAGGCTTGTGCCCCACAGTCTGGCCTCTGCAGCCCACACGCTGGGGCAGGGGCCCTGGGAAGTGCCCGGAAGCCCTACAGACCCGCCAGAATGCTCCCCGGGCAGCCCCGAGCCCTCCCGGCCAGCGGGTGTCACCGGAGCTCTAGCCACACACTGCGACTCCTTCAGCCGGACGAGCAAGAGAGAGATCTGGGGGGCGTCCTGGCTGCACCCCGGCACAGCACGGCCACGGCCTCAGGACACGTGCACGGTGCTCTCAGCACCGCTGGGGTGGCCCTTCCAGAGCCGATCTCACACACCCCTGGCCCGAACCCTCCATGTAAATCATCCACTTCCAAGCAGAGCTGCACACACACACGTATACACATGCGCACACACGCACATGTCAGACGGCAGCCCTGTGTGAGCAAGAGCCCCCCTAGGCAGGTAAGAGGAGACCTCACAGGTAGGACGGGCTCCCAGCGCAGCCCGTGCTCAGCATCACAGGGGAGAGACGCAAGCGACCACCCAAAGGTTCCGTCGGACGGAGACCACTCACGGCCTCGGTGGGGAAGTCCAGGAAACGCGGATACCAAACACTGGAGTCCAAGGGCTTTGGAGCTTCTGGCTGTTTGCTCTGCTTTGTTTTGTTTTGCAGTCGAGGCTCTGAGGCCCAGAGAGGTGGGTCAGCCTGACAACGTTAGGAAGTGGAGTGAAAGGTGCGTGTCTCCCCGTGACTCTCGTCTCAGGGACTGAGTCTGGGCCCCGAGCATCCCACCCCTGCCCTGACCCTGCCCACAGCACCACCACCTTCGACAGGGGCTTTAAGCCCCTCCTGGCATCTCTGCTCAGCACTGAAGCTGGAGAGCAGAGAAGGGTCGTGCGGGCTGCTCCCAGGAGGGACTGGAGGGCACTTCAGAACAGCTGGATCCTTCTGCTCTCCAGAAATGAGTCATTTTCAGTATCTCTGCGTTTGATCTAAGTTCATCTCAGATAAAAAGCATGAAAACAAATGGTCTAAACACCAAAGCCAAAGGCAGGTCACCATGTCCACTGAAGTTATTTTATGGTTATTTAGGCAACGGAACACTGAAACCAAAGGAACACTGAAACCAAATCGAGACAATGGCTACAAAAACTAAAGATCTGGTTTTACCTCTAAATACAGGCATATTTTTTGAAGAAAAGCTAATGTAGTAAGTTCCCAGGAACCCAAATGCGTGCCCATGGGAGCAGCTGGGGCTTTAGAGATGCCTGGGACCTGCGTGTCTGTCTACACCTGGGCCGGGAGCTGTCATTTCCAAACGCCAGGGAGAACTGCAGAAGCCATTTAGAAACACGGCTTTGGGCACAGCTCACAACGATTGCTATCCAGGAGCAGGTGGTCCCATCGTGGGGCAGCCCTTTGGAGAGGAGCTCCATGGACCAGGGAACGTCCCAGGACACACGGGTGTGCCTTCCAGAGCAGAAGCCTCACCTGATGCCACGTGACCTAAAGATTCCCCACAGCTACGCTCGAGACAGAAAGCAAACCCGCAAAGCTGAGACCCTCCTCTCCAACCCTCCTGGAACCTTTGGTGGAAGCAGCTGGTGGAGGCGACTTTGGGAACTGGCTCACTGCTCTGTGTTTTGTTTTGTTCCAGGGAAGTACGGCCTCCGCCACTGCCCTGGTGCACGGGGGCAGCAGGTTACTTTCCATCTGGATATCTTACTTTTCAACACCAACGTGGAGAATGTCATGACAACAGGATGGACAGGGGACAGAGCTATTATTTCCCTTTTGCAGCCACTTTCTGAAGCCACCCTCCTGGAAGGAATATAGAAACTGGGGCAGTAGTATAGCCCTGTGGTCCTAGATGTGAATAAATTTCCTTTTTAACACACGAAAGTATTGGGAACAATAAAAACAAGCAGACTCTCATGACGTGGTCTCAGGGCTCGGTTCAGAGGTTGGCTGTGGGTTTTTATATCATTTAAGTCCACCCACACCCTCATTTTGGCAGCCAAGTCCTGCATATAAGCGAAAACTGTTTGTATGAATAAACTGTTTTGTGATTTATTTGATCGTCCTGAAATATTTTGGTCTGGGAAACTGAGTTTCCTTTAATTCTTCTCCAAAAAAGGAATTTGTGAGTTAAATTTTCTTTCACAGAGAATATATCATTTTTAAAATATTGGCCTAGGACTACTAAAGAAGCAAATGAAATACTTTTAATCTACCACTTGTCTTTAAAGAAAACTAGTGAGGAAAAGGGAATTTCAAACAGCCCACCTCCACAGTGAGGGTTAACAGATCCTCATAAAATATGATGTGAAATATTTCCAACCACTAATAAAAACATTAAGAAGATCTTACTTTCAAATTACAAAGGATAAAAGTTTACTACTGGGCCTCCCTGGTGGCGCAAGTGGTTGAGAGTCCGCCTGCCGATGCAGGGGATACGGGTTCGTGCCCCGGTCTGGGAGGATCCCATATGCCGCGGAGCGGCTGGGCCCGTGAGCCATGGCCGCTGAGCCTGCGCGTCCGGAGCCTGCGCGTCCGGAGCCTGTGCTCCGCAACGGGGGAGGCCACAACAGTGAGAGGCCCGCATACCGCAAAAAAAAAAAAAAAAAAGTTTACTACTTATTTTCATTCATAAATGCATTCTGAAAGTGACCTTTTATCCCCCTTAGGAATCTTCCCGCCTCTTTGCCTGTAAATAGCATATTAGGAACATCTGACTTTTCGTCCTGTCTCCAGCTTTTACATCTGTGTTACGTTATAGGCAGTGAAAATCTGGGAAACTCTTTAGTCTTTGTAAAGAAACTCCTCTCTCCAGAAGTGGATCTTTCTAAAGAGAAAGGACAAAACAATTCAAAGGCACAGAAGGTGCCCTGTGTGGCGTCGGGATGGGGAAAAGTCAGCGTGTGGGGAAAGGTTACGAAACATGACGAGAAGGGGAAAAACTACATGGTCGGTGGGAAAGACCAACGGAAACAACCCCGGGGCTTCTGGGAGGTGCTCCTGGGAGGACACCCCCAAACCTTCACTTCATCATAACAAACACGAAAGCAGGGAAAACCGGGATGTTTTTCTTTCTAACTAGTTTGAAAGCCTTCAGTTCCAGCGAATGATGGTTTGTTCCATTTTCAAAGTGGTCTAGGATTCATCTTTAATTTCACATATGAAAGTTTAACTGAATGGTAACTAGGGAACGTGGACATTTTCCCATTCCGGAGGGTCTGCAGACAGAGCTGCTGAGAGGTGTCCAGGCTACTCCTTGTGGAAGCGCCAGCTGGGGCCTTCTGAGCTGGCCAAGCTGCGGGCAGAGGGGCCACCCACTGAGCATCAAAGGGGGAGGTGGGGCGGGAGGGGTGGGGCAGAGACGCCTACAAAGGCTGCAGTTGGCGTGGGGCGGCAGTGAGTTAGCGACAGGAAGGGGCAGGGGGAGCTGGCGGCTGTGTGATGCGCGCTCTCCGGGGACCCCACTGTCCTCTCACACGGGGACACAGGAGCACGGGGAGGCCGGCCAGGTTTATTCAAATGCTCGCAAGAAACACACAAACAGGGGAGAGAGTAGGAGAAGCAGCCAGTCTTCCAAGTGTGCTTGGAAAGGCTATGACTGGAACCCACTCCTGGCTCCCAACCGGGACAGAGACCAGGGAGGCGGGCAGCTTAGCGCCAGATCAACTGCTGGTTAAGGAAGCTGCCGGTTAGCTCAGGATCATCTGCTGGTGAAGGGGCTGCTGGTTAGCGCAGGATCAACTGCTAGTGAAGGGGCTGCTGGTCAGCTCAGGATCATCTGCTGGTTAAGGAGCTGCTGGTTAGCTCAGGATCAACTGCTGGTGAAGGGGCTGCTGGTTAGCATGGGATCAACGACTGGTGAAGGGGCTGCTGGTTAGCACGGGATCAACTGCTGGTGAAGGAAGCTGCTTGTTAGTGCAGGATCAACTGCTGGTTAAGGGGCTGCTGGTTAGTGCGGGATCGACTGCTGGTTAAGGGGCTGCTGGTTAGTGCGGGATCAACTGCTGGTTAAAGAAGCTGCTAGTTAGCTCGGGATCATCTGCTGGTACAGGAGCTGCTGGTTAGCAAAGGATGGCACCAGAGCCCAGGGGACACGAAACCCACTCCTCGGTCTGTTCCCTAACTCATAATTAACCTTGAGTTTAGTTTAAGTTGCTGAATTCCCTTATGATGTGGTTGATGGTTCTTAGAAGTTACACTGACTTTTGTATTAGACAGAAAACTGTGCCACTTCATTTGGTTACGTCACCCCTGGAAAGCAATGTGCTCACTCAGTGGGGACCAGGTAAGGCTACTCTGACGGGGGGTGGGGGTCTCAGCACTTTTTCATCCAAATACCCTCCCCTGACTGTTCTGGACGAAGAGGAAACAGCTGCATCCTGACGTGACTCATGCAGCCTCATGACCCGGAGGAGATGCCGCCCTCTGAACCATGGGCTGTAACCACCTCGGGGGCCGGGAAGGTTGACCAACGGCCCCTCGAAACGTGTGTGCTGACCCCAGGCATCGTCATCCACTGTGTCTGCCAAGTATGATGTGGTTTATGGCAAAGCGCTCGAGCTAATGGTGCTCAGAACAGAGCTCCACACCGGACAGAAAGATGCAGCTCATCACACGAGTCACAGTCCACAGGGGAAAGCACACTGAGACCTCTAGGGAACTAAACAGGGTTCTCAATTCTGCTACAAAAAAGGCATGAGTTATAGTATAGTATAGTAAATTTCTTTTTCAAATTGTGTTCTTTCTGGCCTGGGAAGTCTTCATCTCTAGAACCTACTGGAATTTTATATTCCAGTGAGAGCACGAAAGGACAGTTTACACGTTATTGCCGTATATACGTAAAAAACCCATTTGGGCAACGTCACGAACACAACTCTAGAATGAGGTTTACATACGTGTGTCCAGGATGATGGTGGTCCAAGGACCTGCAATTCCACAGGCTCACACAGGGTGCAAACACGCACTGACACAAGTATCTAAGTGTCAGAGAGGACACAATGAAACACTTCTCACCGTGAAACACTGGCCCAAGGGTAAGACGATTCAAAGAAGGACAGACAAGACATGGGTGTCTGGCCTCCCTGTTATCAAAAATGTAAGAAAATCAGACCAACGTCAGACGCCTTTCTGAGGACCACATTCAAGAGCCACTGCCCGGGCGCAGCAAGAGGACTCTCATTCTAAGTGTCCCTGATTTCTGCTCTAACTGTCCACCTTCCTCACAGTCCACCAGGTCCAGCAGCTACAAACCTGGGAGTAAAATATGAGATGCAGACAAAGCACAAAATCCCCGGATATTGGTGAACTTGGAGGTATTTCGCACACAGCAGGCAGATGTGGGAGAGCACGCCACCCAAAGGCTCCTTCTGCATGGGACGCGGGCTCGGGTGAAAGAGCCCTAAGTCCTGACACAGGGGTAGGAGGCCCAGGGTGGCGGGGGCCCCGAGGAGGGAGGCAGGGACTGTGTGCAGTGATGGTGACAGCAGGCGGGGGCACACCTGCCAAGGGGCCCGGGGACATGGGGCCACCAGGTGTCCCCACCTGACCACACGGTCTCCTGGCTCCACAGGAACCCAGGAGGATCCTGACCTGAACAGTGAAAGCCACGCGGGTGGATGAGAAACAAGGGAGTCGTTAACTGGGGGGTGGAAAGAAGGAAAGAAAACAAGGTGAAGCCGGTGGCCCAGGTGCAAACAGGTTATGTGGTCACGGGTACGTGACCGCTGGGCTTTGCTCCAACGGGGACTGGGGACTCGAGCGCCCTGGGAGGGCTTCCTGCACAGGTCTGTTCACGTGGTGTGGGTGGGAGCCCACGCGCTGCACACCAGATCTTTCTCTTCTCCAGCTGGGAGCCGGGAGATGCAGCCAACGTGGGAAAGGAGGGGAATGCCGTGCGGCGTGAGCCTGGTCCTTAAAAGGCCTGTGCAGATGTGGGCCAGTACACACCAGGCACACACACCTGTACACAGCAAGCAACGCATACACATACGAGTTACATACATACACACATTTGCAACATGCTTATATACACTAGCCACACGCCCGTACATAACAAGCCCACACGTGTACATACTAGCCACACACCCGTACATAACAAGCCCACACATGTACATACTAGCCACACACACATACATAACAAGCCCACACATAAAAAGCCCACACGTGTACATACTAGCCACACACCCGTACCTAACAAGCTCACGTGTGTACATACTAGCCACACACCCATACATAACAAGCCCACGTGTACATACTAGCCACGTGCCCGTACATAACAAGCCCACACGTGTACATACTAGCCACACGCCCATACATAACAAGCCCAGGTGTACATACCAGCCACACGCCCGTACAAAACAAGCCCACATGAACATACTAGCCACACGCCCGTACATAACAAGCCCACATGTGTACGTACTAGCCACACGCCCGTCCGTACCTAACAAGCTCACGCGTGTACATACTAGCCACACACCAGCCACATGCAGCTCCCACACCCCGCTCCCGCACCTTGGCTGGTTTGACACCCGCTGCCAGGAACACCCTTCCTGCGTGGGGCTGGCGGAGCCCCGTGGAGCCCCCCAACCAGAGAGTCTCCTTTTCTCTGACCTTCAACCTCAGATCCTTGCCCCTGCCCCCTGCCCCAGTGCTTTATTAACAGCACTAAACCGTCTGCGATGGGTGGCTCTGACCTCTAAGAAGGGCGCTTTAGTTCGGGTCACGCGACAGCCCCGAGCCCCGGCCCCGGGGGATGTGGCACCGCCCACCAGCGCCCCAGGGCTCACCTGGCAGCATGTGGTGGACCGGGGTGGCGACGTTGACGTCCTGGAGATGTTTGAGCGTCTCTGTGTGGAAGAGGCGGAGCGTGGACCCTGAGGTGAAGGCGATCCAGATGCCCACGCCGGCAATGGCCATGTGTGAGACCACCATGCCCTCCTCCTGGTGGGCCTCCAGCTGGCTCTGCGGAGACCAAGGAGAAGGCGATGGCGGGTCGTCGGGGGTACAGCACGGAGCTGCATCCCATGTCGCCGTCACGGACCCGCCCTTTGGGCTGTGCATGAAGCCTCGGGTGGCGCTGTCGTCCCCCCCATGCCAGGGTGTCCAGCTGGCGCCACGGATCTCACCTGCCCTCAACCACCTACAGCAAGGGCACCGTCACCCCAGATCCGCAGGTGCTGAGCAGTGCCCCTGGACACCTGTGGACCATCAGCACCCCCAAACCTGAGCAGGAATGAGGGCCACGTCTGCCTGCGAGGAGGCCTGTACAGGCAGCTAAGCCCCGGCCGAGCTCTCAGGGTTCCCTCGGTGTCCAGCCCCGTCCGGTCCCCGGGTGGCCACCTGCAGCCTCTCTGTTTGACCAGGTCCTTCCCGAGCCTCCGGGCTGTGCTCTGCCCCAGGTCTCCATCCTGACAACCCTGCTCCACGGGGCCCTCGAGAGAGAACTTCTGGAACTTGTCCCCATGGTGGACGGGCCGGTGCTGGGCAGCTGTGGTGCCTGCCTACCAGGGATGGGGGGGCAGGTGGGGTGAAGCTTGGAGACACAGTGAGAAGAAACACTAGCCTCAAAGAAGTCCTCTTAGCCCACAGCAGGTCACAATCCTGCACAGCTCTCTAGCCTGAAAAGAGGTAACTTAAAACCCCCTAGGAAAACAGGCTTACACCTCTGTCCCCTTCCTCAAGGACTGAGAACAGTGCGGGAGGCTCTTTACGACCCACTACGTGGCCAAGGGGGCCGAAGGCGCTGTCCCTGCACGCCTACCCGCGTGGAAAGGGCTCGCCGGTTAGCCCCTCACGCTGCACCCACGCCGTGCGGCACTCCCGAGCTGGACCGAGGCGGACACGTGAGTCTCTGATTTTATCGGAAGGGAGGCTGCCCGTCCAAGGGCACCACACCTTGTTTTAAGTGAAGACTGCAGCTGGACAGGCAGGGCTGGAGAGCGGCCTGGGGGTCGTCCTGAAGCCGGGACTCAGGCGTGACAGTGATCCTGGAGTTCGCAGACGCCCCCGACGACCTGAGTGCCCAGTCCTGCCATCACCACCTGCCCGGGGCCACGCGTTCCCTCCGGGGTCCCCGCGCACCTCCCGGGAGGGAAGACGAGGACCCTGCTCTCGGGGCGGGCAACTGGCTCGGGCCCTCGGCCCCTCCCACAGCCAAAGCTGGGGGGCCGCCGTTCCCTCCAAGACGCCCGTGCTATGCTCACCTCCACAGACGCCTCCGTCCCCGCACGTGTGCACCCTCCCACAGAGCGACCCCGATCATCACAGGTCTAATGTAAACACGCGTCAGTGGGGACGGGCCGGTGCCGGCGGTTAGGAAGGAGCCCCGGGTTCTTACAGAGTGAGACCTCCTGAGTAAACACGTATGACTGGAAACGCTGGGCCACACGGCAACTCCACGTTTCACTTTTTCAGGAAGGACAGACTGTTCTCCAGCAGCTGCCCCGTTTCACGTACCCACCAGCGATGCATGCAGCTCTCGACTTCTCCACGTCCTCTTGGCACTTGTTAATGTCCCTTTTCTATCGCTGTCATCCTCGTGGGCGTGACGTGGTGCCTCATGGTTGCTTTGGTTTGCATTTCCCTAAGGACTAAGGATGGTGCACACCCTTCCCTGTGTGGCCGACTGTGTATCTTCTCTGTAGAAATGTCCGTTCAGATCCTTGGTCCGTTTCTGAACTGGACTATTTTTCTTTAGATCGTTGAGCTGTAAGTTATAGAAGCTGTTTGTTATGCACACTTGGCAGATACACGATTCGTAAGCATTTTCTGCCATTCCGTGGGTCGTCTTTTCACTTTGCGGACAGCCTATGGAGGTGGCTTGGGCTGCCCTGTACCACAGAAACAGACATGGCTTTCCTCTCCGGCAGGCTTCAA
Organism: Mesoplodon densirostris; assembly: GCF_025265405.1. Taxonomy (NCBI): domain Eukaryota; kingdom Metazoa; phylum Chordata; class Mammalia; order Artiodactyla; family Ziphiidae; genus Mesoplodon; species Mesoplodon densirostris. Next base: position 10,406,862 of record NC_082680.1, read on the forward strand.
GGGGAATAGCTTCCATGCTGTTTTGTGAACCGGTACAGAACCCCTCAGAGGAAGCCCACTGCCGAGACCAGGGCTGCAGGAAGCGGGAGCACAATTTCGCGTCCCACTGCCCCGTGTATCACCGAGCAGTTAAGGTTTCGGTAGCAGAGCGGCCCACCCCACCCACGTGTGCTGAGACTTGGCCTCACAGCTCTGTGTCTCTGAAGAGGAAAGGCCCGGCTGGTCCTTCAGGTCAGCTCAGGACAAAGCGCTCACGGCTCCCGGAAGGCCATCTCTGGCAGAGCAAGGCAGCTCCCAAAGAGAGGTTAAAAAGGGAAGAAAAGGGCTTCCCTGGTGGCGCAGTGGTTGAGAGTCCGCCTGCCGATGCAGGGGACACGGGTTCGTGCCCCGGTCCAGGAGGATCCCACATGCCGCGGAGCGGCTGGGCCCGTGAGCCATGGCCGCTGAGCCTGCGCATCCGGAGCCTGTGCTCCGCAACGGGAGAGGCCACAGCGGTGAGAGGCCCGCGTACCGCAAAAAAAAAAAAAAAAAAAAAAGGGAAGAAAAACGTTACATGACACTGAGAAGTCCTTGTGCTACCTGAGCGTAAAGGAGCACAGGTACTCGCTCTCCTTCTGGCTGCTGGCTCTTTCACAGTTACTGTTGAAACTTCTTGTGGAAGAAGCGAGAAAGTCATGGTCTGCTGGTCCTCAACCCCAGTTTCTTTCTAAGCACTCAGCAAGCCGGGGGAGGAGGGAGCCCAGAGCCGCTGCTGGTTGGGGCCCACCCGCTCCCTGCCCTCCGGTGGCTCCGTTCGGTTACTGCCTTGGCCGATCCACTCCCATCCTCTGTCTTGCGGGCCATCTTGTCCCATGCGTCCTGCATGCTGCTTCCCGGCCGTCCTGTGGCCACTTCCACCGCTGCAGCGGCTGCCCGGATCCACCATTGTCTGCTCACGGGACTTCGGCGTCTCACAACTGGCTGTTTTGCTTTACAGAAGTGCCTCATTCGGCAAGATCTACCTCAGATTCTCCCTCTCTGTCCTCCACCCACGGGGAGTGGAATTTTCCCGACAGAGTTCTGGAACAACCTTCTCAGTGAGTCTTCAGTCCCCAATCTCACCCCTCTTTCAACTCCTTGCAAAACGAAAATCCTCGGAGGAGACAGATTTCCTGGCGTCTGTCCCTTGGTTAAATCCCCACACGGCCGCCGTCGCGCACAGCGTGGCGGGGCTCAGGACGTCACGCGCCGATCTGCCCCGGGAACGGAGCCAAGCGCGGTTGCCCTCACGGTCACGGCCTCAGCCTCGCCAGCGCTGCCCAGACGGGCCCCATAAGCACTCACGGCAACAGAGGCTGAAACCCCGGGAACCGAGGAGGGGCCCGCACGCTCCTGCGTGCGAGGGACCAGGTGCCCTCTGACCACACCTGCGCCAACCCCACGTCCCCACGCTCGGACTCACCCTGTTTCCGGGCAAAGGTCCTCCAGGAACCGCCTTCTCACGTCCTGACACACAGCACTCCTCCTCTGAGATGTCGTGCGTTTCTGCCGCCTGCCGAAGTCCTCCTCTACCCGGACAGGGCAGCTTTTCGGGCCTGTGACCCTCGCGGGGTCTCGGGCTCAGAGGGCTCCGCACCTGGTATGATGCTCTAGCTGCTGGCATCTCGGAGTCTGGGCTAACTGACTTTGGACACGGGGCCCTGCAGACGCCGTAGCCAGTCCTGACCCCAGACCTGCCCCCAGGGGCCAGGTAGCTGGTGTTGCCCTCACCTGTTCTGACACCGCACCTGGCCTGTGAGTTCTTCTTGGGCTTTGGGTTTTTTGTACAGGACCTGTACTTCTTAAATGCATGACACGTTTGTGCTGGATGATGGGTGATGTGAACAATAATTTATCTCTGGGATGCTGGCCATTGTCTCCCACCTTCTCAGAGGCTTGGTTTTCTGTGTGCAAACAGGAACTTCGGGCAACAGGGTGTCTGAGTCTCCTGCCACCTTGAAATCACGCGGATCTGAAGGTCTCTGCAGAGAAGCAGGGCCGGGACCGGCAGAAGGTGTTCAAGAACCGGTCTGCCTGCCAGCTTGGGCCTGTCGCCTCTGTGCCCTGCATTCGTGTCTTTCTATACGAGGACGGGAATTTGTCTCATCAGGAAAAAAATGCATCAACTCAGAAAATGCTCTGCTACTAGGTCACCTGTAGTACCTTACGCATTGCATTCTTTCGTTCTATTTTTCTCTTCAACGCCGGGGGTAGGGTTGGAAGGAAAGTTTTTTCTCCTTCTCCTGTCCTTCTGTCTGTCTGTCCTGAGTCAGGAACACTGCACATTGCAGAAAATCGAGAGTAAGGAAGAACAGGTCTTACTTTAAACAGCTCCAGTAATTAAACCGAAACTACCTATGAAATCGGGGCTCCGAGGAACAAAGCCGTGAGGGCAGCACCTGCAGAATCCAGAACAAACCGCCTGCTCCTCAACGTCAGGTTGCTTTCAGAGCTGCGTCCGTGTTCCTAAAGCTCAACGCTTTCTTAAAAGGCATGAAATAAACCCCGTGAAGAGGGCCCTACGTAGCTGGGAAGGAAGAAAGGCGGCGCCCCCCACCCCAGATCCAGGTGACTGCAGCTTCATTACGTGCATTTAACACTTACGCTTCCCCGTCTGCTTTCCCCGACCTGGCGGGAAGGCGGGGAGTTTTATTCCTGCCGCGCTGGGCACGCACAGCCCGCCTGGCTCGGCATCCCTGGGTGAGGTGCTCAGCGCTGCCCCATCAGAACGCCAAGCTGGCGCTGCAGCCCCGCTGTCCCCGCTGCAACCGTGCCAACCACGAGAACATTCACGCCCCTGGACCTCAGACCTCACACCCTGCTCAGCCCACCGCAGAGCGAGCACAGCCTCGTGGCCCCACGTCGCTGGCCCTACAGACAGGGCACATTCAGGGAGTTTCCCTGTAGCAGCTGCCCTCACCCCAACCAAAGAGGCTGCGGACACGCTGTGGTTTCAAGCCTGCAGAGCTGCACCGGTACCCCAACTGTGGTTTCCCTGCCCGGCGGAACTACTGGATAAATTACGTTTTTTTAATAACAGAGCAGATTTTGCTTCTCTCTCTATAAACACATTTACTCATTTTGGTACTAAAAATGCACAGAAGGGAGGCTTTTATTTAAATCCAAATATGTTACTTCTGAGTCTTCAAGATTTACAGCATATACATCCTGGGGAGCACGTGGAAATAACCCTTTAAGGTCATAACGTAATGTTAGTCTGGAATCGCCTTGGTGGCAGCTACAGAAACCATCATTCCGGCTTTCGGTACGAATTTATGGCAAAATTAACGTATTGGTTTTGGAGAGATGTTCTAAAGAAAGATTGTTACGTTATTATTCCTTCTCTGTGAAAAGAAACAAATACAGACTAACAGAATGCTATTTCTGGCTCTTGTATATTTACTCTAATGATAATTGATTCTAGTCATAAATAGCAACCACTACTGGGGCACTCTTTGCTATAGCAATATTACCTCTCATTTTCATGAGGAAGTTGGTTGATCGCCAGCTTATGGATCAGAGCCTGAGGCCTAGGTAAGCGGCTCACCTGCGACCACCGTGCAGTGCAGGGTTGAGTTAGGATCTGGACTCTGACCCTCACTACGTCACCGATAAGGTGCGACACTGTAGGTGTACAAGGCAGTGGAACACAACCCAGCAGTGGTTACAGCATCTATAAAGTCCCCTGCACAGGGGCCGTGGTTAATGACCCCTCCACACCCCACTGAGGGCTTCTTATTACTCTGAGGCATGTGAAGTAAAAAGGAGCAGGTGGAGAGAAGTAGAAACAAGAAGTTACCATAAAAATACTGGGCAGGGACTTCCCTGGCGGTCCAGTGGTTAGGACTCTGCACTCTCACTGCCAAGGCCCTGGGTTCAATCCCTGGTCAGGGAACTAAGATCCCACAAGCCACGCGGTGCGGTGGGGAAAAAAACAAAACAAAACAAAACAAAACGAGGAAAAGCAATTTCACAGGTTTGTCTCCTGCCTCCTATTCTGGACATCAGCCCCATCTCCTCTACGGCTGGCCGGCTGACTGGCTGACCCCGTCACTTGAGGAGGCTCCGTCCTGCGGGCCCCTGGGGAGGTCACGTCGGAAACAACACAGATGGAAGAACAGTTTGCGGTCTGACAGCAAGAGCGCCAGCCTGGAGTCCACGCAGGACCGAGCTCCTGGCCGCAGCACCTCGGCTCCTGGGCGTGGACCTGCTCCCCAAGCCGCCCACAGGGATTCGGGGCAGCATCTGAAGAGGCCCCGGATCCACAGAGAGATGGGCCCACCCCCTGCAACCCTCACCTGAACACACTTCTCTTCCCACTACCTTCCTTGTGAGGGTCGCGAGATTTTCACTTGTAGTTCACTGGCTGCAAAAGCACCCGTGTTATAGGAGTTTCCTTAGGGCAGAGCGGAGCGATTTCCTACCTGATGAACAGGTAGGAAATAAGTAGGTCTGTCTCGTCTTTAACAATAGAAGGCCTAATATGGCTAAACATATTACACGTGTATCGCATGTTTTAGTAATGTGGCTAAAACATTCAAGAGGTCCAATGAGAAGTGAAATTCATCTTCTCCACGTGTATATATGTACATACACACATACACGTATGGCTACATGTTTACGTACACCCACGTGTGAGTACACTGTGTGTGTGTGTTGTGAGTACGTCGCCTACTTGTAGTTCTTCTTCTGTGAGCTGCCTTTTCAGGTCCTTTGAACGTTTTCTATTAGCTTGGTTTCTTCTTCTTCTTTTTTTTTTTTTTGCAGTACGCGGGCCTCTCACTGTTGTGGCCTCTCCCGTTGCAGAGCACAGGCTCCGGACGCGCAGGCTCAGCGGCCATGGCTCACGGGCCCAGCCGCTCCGCGGCATGTGGGATCTTCCCGGACCGGGGCACGAACCCGTGTCCCCTGCATCGGCAGGCGGACTCTCAACCACTGCGCCACCGGGGAAGCCCTCTGCTTTTTAATTTAGCAAAAATTCTCTTTATATGAGAACACTTGGTGGCAGATGCAGCAAATATTTTATCAATTTTCATTTACGAGAGTTTCAATACAAACAACACATAGTAGATGTTAAAAAAAAAAAAAAGGTTCTAAAACTTTACCAAATTTATCATATTCTTTACCATGGCAACTTCTAGGTATATGACGTATCTGGAAAGTTCCCTCTGCTGCAAAGTAACGGTACCATCCTACTGTTCGTACCTTGTAAGTCTGTGGCTTTGTTTGTATTCTAACACCCCTCACTCCGGAATGCCTACGACGGTGAAGAGCTGGGGCTTGAGATGCAGTTCTGGTTTCTTCCAATGACTATGATCTCTACTGAATAATCCATTTATCACACTGACTTGAAACGCCTCTTCAATCAAACACTAATTTTCCACATGTCCCTGAAGACTTACTAGTTCGTACTGAACACACCTTTTAAAGTAACGTTTGTATTAACAGCAGGTAAATAATGGACAATCAGTCCGTGGATGTGGCTAGACAAGGGCTGTGGGACTTTTGAGTTAATCCTTCCTTCTAAGCCACACTAGGAGGGGTTTTCTTTCAGCACAGAGCCGCAGGCAGGACACTGCCTGAGCTCTCTACCCGCGAGAGGCGATCCTCGACATCAGCCTGGGAAGTTAGTCGGACTGGTTCTGAAGTGCGTCTTCCCGCACTGTGTAACCACGTAAGATGACTTACCTCCACGGCATGAGTCTCCACGCTGATTACAGACACTTGACCTCCAGACGCCGCCCACAGTGTGTCTTCCATCATTAGCAGACTTCGAACTGGGAGGACGCCTAATTTTATCACTGTTTGAGGTTCGGAATTCCAGGATCCATCTTAAAAGAAGATATTTCTTTCAATTTCATTCAAATCCAGTTTCTCAAACAGACATTTCTCCAAAGAGGAAATACAGATGGCCAACAGGTACATGGAAAGGTGCTCAACGTCACTCATCATCAGGGAAATGCAAATCAAAACCACAATGAGATATCACCTCGCACCTGTCAGAATGGCCATCATCAAAAACACAAGAGGGCCTCCCTGGTGGCGCAGTGGTTAAGAGTCCGCCTGCCGATGCAGGGGATACGGGTTCGTGCCCCGGTCTGGGAGGATCCCATATGCCGCGGAGCGGCTGGGCCCGTGAGCCATGGCTGCTGGGCCTGCGCATCCGGAGCCTGTGCTCCGCAACGGGAGAGGCCACAACAGTGAGAGGCCCACATACCGCAAAAAGAAAAAAAAATAAATAAATAAAAACACAAGAAAATACAAGTATTGGTGAGGATGTGGAGAAATGTCAACCCTTGTGCACTCTTGGTGGGAATGTAATAAATTGGTGCAGCCACTGTGGAAAACAGTATAGAGGTTCCTCAAAAAACTAAAAATAGAACTGCCGTATGATCCAGCAATCCTAGTCCTTGGTATATAACCGAACAAAACGAAAACACTAATTTGAAATGACACTTGCACCCCAATGTTTAATGCAGCACTATTTACAGCAGCCAAGACCTGCAAGCAACCTAAGTGTCTATTAACAGAGGAATGGATAAAGAAGATGTGGTACCTATATACAATGGAATATTATTCAGCCATAAAAAAGAAAGAAATCTTGCCATTCGTGACAACATGATGGAACTTGAGGGCATTATGCTAACTGAAATGAGTCAGACAGAGAAAGACAAATACCGTATGATCTCACTTCATGTGGGATCTAAGAAAGCCAAACTCATAGAAACAGAGAGTAGAAGGGTGGTTGACAGGGGCTGTGGGTGGGAAAATGGGAGATGTTGGCAAAGGGTTCAAACTTCAGTCATGAGATGAATCAGCTCTGAGGATCTGGTGCACAGCATATGATTACAGTTAATGACACTGTATGATACACTTAAAAGTTGTTAAGAGACTAGATCTTAAATGTTCTCACCACAAAAAAGCAACAGTAAGTATGTGATCTGATGGAGGTGTGAGCTGCCAGACGGCGGTGATCATTTTGCAGTATGTGTCAAATCAAGACACTGTACACCTTAAACCTACACAATGGTATATGTCAGTTATAGCTCAATAAAGCTGGGAAAAAACGTTCAAATACCCCCCTCCCCAATTAAATAAATCAAAATAAAGCCTAAATAAATTCATAACACTGGAAGAAATGGACACAGACACTCCAAATCAAGTTGGGAGGCTTGCTGAACCAGACATATTACAGTAATTTCAAAATTTCAACTAGTTAATAATTCCCATGAAATTTAACCTCTACCGGAGCAGTGGGAAAAACAACTTGAATGAGCAAAGCCGTGCTACCAAAGCCGGACAAAGGTCGCAGAGAAGAGAAACAGAGAATCCCACGATAAACACTCACACGATTCTAAATAAATGTGTATTTAAACACAAATCACATCCAGCAGGAGAGAAGCAACGCGTCCTCGGCAGAGTCATCATGCCCCGAGGTGCCCCTGATCCCGACACCCACCACCCGCCCCCCGAATCCACCTTTAGAAGGAACTGCTTCTGCCCGTCCAGCCCCTCTCGTCCCAGGGACCTGCAGCAGCTCCAGCCTCAGGACCCCCGGGATGGACGCTCATCCTCCAGGGCTCGCTTGACTGCCGTCCTCCAAAGAGCCTGGACCCCAATGCCTGCAGGCGCTCCTCCCAGGGCTCCTGAACCCCCCAGTCTCCCCACCAAGCTGGCCTAAGCCCTAGTTTTATGGTCTGTTTATGGTACAACCCCTCAGGGTGTAAGAAGTAGGATTCTCTCGAATCTGTGGCCACAGGGGATCAGCCCAGGGTCTCCTGAACCAAGCTGATAATCAGATTCTCCCTGTGGTGATGATGACACTGGGCCCCCAGCCTGGGGGGGGGGGTGTCCCAGGCACCAGGCTGGTGACAGCCACACCACACCAAAGGGGCATGCACCTCACTCCATCCCAAAAGAGAAGCCCCGAGGGCCTTGAGCAAGGGCAGGATGAAGGCCTGCACTGAACTCATCACCCTGGGGAACACAGAGAAGCCAGCGGGAGGGCTGACTTTGCAAGACGTCCGCTGCTCTTGGCGGGTGGCTCTCTATCTCACACCCTCCTTTAAGGACCGAGCGAGGCACAGGTACCTCAGGACCAGGGGTGATAAAAGCTGACGAGCCTCGCGTTCTGCGTGAAAGTCCCTCAGCCCACCCCAGGCGCGGCGGTGACCCCTGCCACCCTGCAGATGCGCCTGCGTCACGCTCACCGTCCGCTCTGGCGTAGACAGCCACGGCCCCGTTGACCAGACCGGCATACAGGCTGTGGGGCGTGCAGGCCAAGCTCATGACTGTGGATTTCTCGGGAGTGAAGAAGTGCTGGAGCCGCACCTTCTTGGAGCCTTGGCTGCTCTTATAAATGGAAATGCTGGAAGAGAATGTCAGCTCATGGGTACATTTGCTCACAAGGAAAAGCGCAAGCCTGCCGAGCAGGAGAGCCACGTCCAACCCTCCTGTCCGTCCCCCGCATCCTGCCACTCCTTCCAGAAACATCCCACTTGGCCATATTGTAAACGCTGCTACCACTTTGATCTCTCTTTTTTCTTTTAAAAGAGAAGTTCTGCGTTATTAAACAAACAAACACCTTAGTTCTTCCTATAGATCTAGGAACTTCACATCAGGAAAATCATCGTAACTCTCCTTTACACTCTGACCACGTTCCGTGTGAGAATAACACAGAACCAGGCTCTGTTTCATTCCAAAGTGTAAGAGTGACGTGCACTTTAAAGCATGAACAAGAATGAAGCGTGTCCACGGCAAAGGGCAGGAAGAACTATAACTTGCCCCGCAAGGAGTTGCTGCCCCCGGGGTTTCCTAGGGTGACTTCCTCACTCACTGGCTCCTTCAAAGTCCTGGACCCAACAGTCTCCACCCACGTCCCAACAGAGGGGGGTCAGGGAGGGGCCGGCGGACTCCGCCGCCTCGCGGCTGGTAAAGCCCAGGGGCCCATGTGCGACGCTCACCTCCCCTCCTCCGTCCCCAGGCAGACGGTGGGGACGTCCAGCACTCGGCCCCCCATGCTCTCGGGCTCCCGGGGCCTGTGCTCTGCGGGCACGTACACCATGCACAGGACGCGGGACTCCACGTTGAAGCACTCGATGACCTTGGGGCAGGAGTTTTGAAAGGAGACGATGGCTATCTGACCCATCTGACTGGTGCAGCTTCCGATCTGGGGGGTTCAGGAGGGAAGAAGTGGGCTAGAAGGGGCGCCACAGCACGTGCACGGCCGACACCCCACGGCCACGGCAAGATCCGGCTCCCACGTGGGAACCAGCTGGCCGACGACGACCAAATAACCTTTAAAAAGTCTGCTCACAGAGCCCCGCTCCCTCTGCAACATGTTTGATTAGGTCATCTTTTTAATTTTAATAACAAGAACACAGTTTTGTTTTGGTAAAAGTCACATTTATATCCTTTAAAAACCACAAACCTAGCACCACAGGATGGTAAAGGCCTATCGGTTCACAATTCAAAGTCTGAAAAAGCAGGCTGGTATCAATTTTAAACCAGGCCTTGCCTGAAAAAACAAGGACTTAAAAAGAGACAAAAGGGGGTGAGAATAGATCTCAAAGTTGGTCCCCAGCATTTAACACGTCAGGGAGTGTTGTTGTTTTTCTAGAACTTGTACTACCGCTGCCTTGATATGTATGAGCCCCCTGTTTGCTGGATCACTTAGGAACACTCAGCAAGGTTTGTTTCCCAACTTAAACCTAAATTTGATTGTCTTTTCAGTGGGAAGGAGCCGGATCCTGTTACCAGGAAGAGCTCTACATGAGAACGCTCGCCTGGTTCCGGGTGGTGTGCACTCTTCACAAATTCCTCTCCTTTTCCATCAATATTGAGGATGTCGTGACCCTCTCCTTATTCTAACGGATTTTCCCCTTCTGATCAATAAGCATCCCGCCTTTCCCGGGACAATGTCAAACTGCCAAGCCCACCCGGGCCAACAGGAAGCGGGGGTCTGACCAGGTGCAGGTCCTGAGATGGAAAAAACCTCCTCTAAAATTCAAAAACCCTGAGGGAATTCAGCCCATCCCTTCGTTCTGGGCTGAGTGCAGAGAGTTATCAGCTCATCAGGCTGTTTTCTTTCCAAAACTCAACCAGGGACTCCAAGCAGGCCAGCGCTCTGGCTGTGAGACGGGGCGGGGTGTGTGGGGAGTTACGTGGGGTCAGGACACCCGGGAGAGAGCCAGGTGGGGCTGGAAAAAGGACAGAGGGCCCATCGTGGAGGAGGTCTGGCAGCTCCCCGCGAGGGGGGCACCAGGAGACCTGAAAACGCACCACACGCGCAATGCCTCTGGTTTGCACGAGCCAGCAATGTCTACTGCAAACGCAGGACCGTTCAAAAGCAGCGCTTCATTTGGAAGAAACTAATTTTAACTGTTAAGTTCCCAGAGTAAACAGCCAGCACGGTCTTGGAAGAGAAAAAACTCCATGCTGTTTAACCGCTCAAATTGAAAAAAATATTTCAGTGATTCTATTAGTTAATGGACATTGGACTGAATTTAATCTGGTTACGTTTTACAGGAAAAAGAAAAGAGAGAAATGTTTTAATGCCTTAGAATTCGACACCTTTTCCAAAAGTGATCAGCCCCCTTTCCTGTTTGTGACCCCCATGTTTATAAACACAATTTGAGACACACCAGCCACTAACAATGAGCTATCGGACCACTCAAATCTGTCACTTCTCATCTCATTAGCTGTGGATATGGATTCTTCGTGAACTTGCATTGAAAACAACCAAAAGGGGCTTCCCTGGTGGCGCAGTGGTTGAGAGTCCACCTGCCGATGCAGGGGACAGGGGTTCATGCCCCGGTCCAGGAAGATCCCACATGCTGCGGAGCGGCTGGGCCCGTGAGCCATGGCCGCTGAGCCTGCGCGTCCGGAGCCTGTGCTCCGCAACGGGAGAGGCCACAACAGTGAGAGGCCCGCGTACCACAAAAACAAACAAACAAAAAGCAGACAAAAGCATCTTACCCACAGGAAACCATGAGCCGTGGAAAACGAGTCTGGCTGATTCTCATTATTTAGGTAAGGCTCAGGATTATAAACGGCGCATTCGATCTAAAGGGGAGAAAACAACCAAAGGCCTGAATTTAAAATGGGCCTCTAAGGAGGCAGAAGGCACGTCTTACACGATGACAGCGTCCTGACATAAACCACAGCAACTCCAAAGGCTAAGAGAGGGAAAGATCGATGTATGAGTCTCAGAAATTTGCTTTTTAGAAGCAACACCTAAGTGTGCTCCGGGTAGCTGCAGCTCTGGGTTAAGGCCACACCGACAGGGCCCTTGCCTCTCCCGGGGAGCAGGCTCTGCCAGCGGGAATGGTCCCCATCAGCTGAGGGAGCTCCAGGGAAGCCCAGGTTCCAGGACTGAGTGTCAGCCAGAGACCAAAGTGAGAAAGAAAAATGTGTTTCTTAGAGAAAGACACACCCACACGTCTCTGCAGTCTGTGTGGACACTGGCCGCAGTGCTTGAGTCCACTGCACAGGGACACTGACAAAACGCCACCCGCAGACGGGGCCTGCTTCAGCCAAGAGTGGGCAACATGCTTCAGGCCACCGGAAGGTCTCCAATTATGACCACGTGGGAGCCGAGCTGCCCAGCGAGGGGCACGGAGCTGCCGGACCTGAGCCGTGGGGCCTGATCGCAGGGCCTCGGAGGAAGGCCCAGCACCGGCTCCGAAGAGCAGCCTCTGGCTTCAAACCACCACCCTCCTAAATGACTTCTGCACAAACGGGCCCTGGAGGGGCCACGCCCAAGGCTGCCCCGGCACCCCTTCCTGGTAACAGCCCTCCGCCCGTCACCTTGAACTCCTGCTGCTTGGCCACGGTCACGGGCATGTGTCCCACGAGGAGGGGGTGCCTCTCTTTCTTGATCTGATTCCCGTCGTCCTCCACGTAGAACCAGCCCAGATGGTTCTCTTCCTCTGTGCCCGCGCGGGGGAAGGGAACAGAGGTGGGCGACGAGCACAGGCCCGGGGGCAGGGGGAGAGTCTGGCCCCTCCTTTGGGTAAGACTGGAGAACTGAGGGTTTTCCTTCTGGAAAACAGCGCAGCCTCTTCTCACGGGGGAGGCTGCAGACTTGCGGCTTTATGAGGTAAGCGCTCTGGCCCGAGTCTAATGGACGCCCACCGCCCCATTCCCGCCTTGCGGACCAGCCATCGGCTGGGGGCGGGGGCACCACGAACCATCAAAGCGCAAACCACCCGGGTCTGGTCTGTTTTCCTCTGTCCCTTTTTCAAACTAACTGAGATGTTTAGATTCAAACACCAGGGACAGTGAGAAGTTCTCTAACATGGCACAAAACCATGGGCTAAAAAAGTACGATGAAGTGAAGAAATGTTTTACTACAAAGCAAGTCGTCCGTCTCAGCTTTGAAAACGTGACGCATCTGAAGATAAACGGGAGCTTATCCTCAGAGCCTATCCGTGTCCCTGTTCACGGGGTCACCCTGAACCTGGCCTGATACACCACTGAGTCATTCAGGGAGGGAGGGAGCCCTGTGCCGAGGATCACAGGCCATCCGGATGGCCCTCCTGCCACCAGCCTCAGATCACAAGGCCTATTTCTCTTCCGTATTTTATTTTCGGTTAACATTTCGGATTGTTTTGCACCTGAATGAGAGTTTTACACACACATGGATGCAGGACATCCCCGTGTTCTGAGTAACAGAACTGTGTGTGTGTAAATAACATCCATGTATCTTATCCCACCCACCCATCTATGTAAATGTTTGATACACGGATCAAAAGAAGGCAAGGCTAAAGGGACGTAGGGACAAGAAAATAATCAGAGTCACTCCCATCTCTGATAGGACCACAGGACTTATTTTTCGTGCTTAGAGGGTCTTCTGGGACAATTCGGTCCACTCCTGTGTCACCTGATAGTTTCCTTTGAGGTTTATTTCACAGGTGAGGGGTGAGGGAACAGGCTGAGATGAACCATCACTTTCTCATCCCGTGGGCCAGACCCAGGGCTGGGTCCTGCCTCACAGGCCACAGACTCAAAGGACTTTCACTTGGGTTGAACCAGCTCAACTAATCTTAATGTTTTGTTATAATAAAAGTGAGTTTTTTTCCCTACAACCCTTAAATTATAACACAAACGTCTTAAAAATCACCGCACTAGGGTTGATTTTTCCCACGTGGAAACATTCTTTCAGGTGAATGGATGAACCTGTTGTGAAGTTTACTGCTCAGCCATGACCGTATCCTCTTGGGCGTGCATTTCATCACAGAATAGGAACGGACACTGTGTCTTGTCTGAACATGCCTCATTTAGCTGAGATCAGCTGGCTCTTACCTAGGGCGAGCTTGGCCATCTGCAGGTTGTTGATCCAGGACTCCTTGATGGCAGCGGTGAAGGTATTGAACACGGCAGTGAAGAAAGTCGGCCGGCCGGACCTGCCGGGGAGAAGAAAAGACAATGCACTCCACGCAATGGGCTCCATCGTGTGAAACCCAGTCACGGGGCCTGCCCCTCAGATACAATCCCCAAACCGCGAAGACATGCACGTCATGACAAAGGGCCCTGTTCTTAGCGCTGGCCCGGAGGCTCCCTTCCGACATTTACTGACTTGTCCTGCTTCCCCGGGAGCTGTAACTGGATCCGACAGCAGTCGGCCGCTCTGATCTCCTCTTCCTTCTTCAAAATAAGTCTCTGTAAACCCGAGGTCCAGTCGTGGGCTACCGACTGGTTCAAGTTCTAGGAAGGAAATACACAAGCACACGTAAAGATGTTAATAAGACAGGACCATCCCGAGGGAGAGAAAAAAAGTGATGCTGAGACATGAAAAACCCAGGGAGACCAGTAACACTCATCTGATCAGGAAAAAAGCACCCTTGGGAGGCAGGTCACGTGGTGCAGGGACATTCCTAAGGGAACTGACACTCAAGTCAGCCTCCGGATGAACAAAAGTTACACCAAAAGCGCTTCACCTTCTCCGAAATAGGAGAAAATACACCATCAGATCGATTCTTAAAGTAACATCAGTTCTCGCTTTTGGCAGAACTGGGAAGTGGGATCACATGCTGACAACGACTTAGAAATTAAAAGAGAATTTTAAGCCAAGTGGCTTCGACTGTTACCTGATAGTTTCCTTTGAGGTTTCCAACCAGTTGAGAGATTTGACCGATGACATTTAAGTCATGCAGCAAGTTTTGTAAGTCTTGATACAGCTGCCCCGGCCCCATGTAAACTCTGTCTGCAAAACAAGACAACGAAAAGAGCACAAATCTCAAGCGTGTTCAGGCCGGGGCTTGAGGAAGGAGACACAAGAACGGAGTCTAGTTCATCCAGATTTTTCTAAAAGTGAACGTTTTCAAGTAAGTAGATGCTTTTCCCTTTTCGACCTTTCATTTTGACATAATTTTACACTTTACAGAAAAGCTGCAACAGCACAGAGTTCCCTGCACCAGGTCTTGGATGTTAAGCTCATAGAACCACAGAAGCATCGTCCAAAGCAGAATTCACATTGCTGCAGCACCACCAACCAGCGTGGGCTCTACTCAGACCTCACTAGCTTCCCCACGGAGGTCAGTTTCCCAGGGACCCAAAGGCGGGTCCCACGACGCATGAAGTTGTCACACCTCCTTAAGTCTCCTCCAATCTGCTAGGTCAGTGCCACAGGCCATCTCTCCCTCATGACCTTGACATTTTTGAAGGACGCTGGTGAATTAGTCCATCGGATGAGTCACAATTTGTATTTTTAAAGCACTGTTGATGTAATCACTATTAGTAAAAGGTCCCTGGTCTCTAGAAATGACCTTTAATCGCAACCAAAGTTTCAACAACCGCGCTCTTCCCAACGCCAACGTGAGCGCCCCAGTGAGCCTTCTTTAAACGCTTTTTTAAAACGATGGAGAGGAGGCCTGCAATGAGCTGGATGGGTGCACAGGCTCCCAGCGCCCGCGAGAACAGCACCCACCGCTGACTCGGGCTGATCATTTAGCCAAATGATCTAAGTCTGGGGGGACATTAAGCAAGCGGTTAGCACACAAAGAGCTCTGAAGCTACTGGAGGGTTTTGGGGGTGAAGTGGGTGGATGGTAAGGATGGTGACTTTCTTTTTTTATTTTTATTTTTTGCGGTACACGGGCCTCTCACTGTCGTGGCCTCTGCCGTTGCGGAGCACAGGCTCCGGACGCGCAGGTCAGAGTCCATGGCTCACGGGTCCAGCCGCTCCGCAGCACGTGGGATCTTCCCGGACTGGGGCACGAACCCGTATCCCCTGCATCAGCAGGCGGATTCGCAACCACTGCGCCACCAGGGAAGCCCTGGATGGTGACTTTCTACGCACCTCAGTGTAACTCCTGCCTGACCGGTGGAGTCATCTGGAAGCCCTGTGTGAGCAGCCATCCCAGGGGGACAGTGCAGAGATTTGGAGCTGATTTAGAACTCTGCCTTCTGTGTCTGTAACCAAGAGGATCGTAAATGAATAGGTACCTGGAAAGCCTCTTTACTCTTTATCAGAGAGTAGGTAAAGTGCAAGGTTCACACAGAGACGGCAGAACAAGAAAGAAAAGGAAGGAAGGAAGGAAAGCGCGGATTCCTCTGCGCAGCTTCTGAACACAGGGACGCCCCGGAGGTGGGCGGATGGTCCTCGGTGTGACAACAAGAAGGGCCCGGGCAGCCCCAGGGCAGCCGCACTCGGACTCCTGGGTCAGCAGGAGCCTCCTGCCGACCCGACACACTGGACTGATGCCATCCACTGCTCGGCCCAGCCTGTCCAAGCAGAGGGAGGGCAGGGTGGGAGCCGGGGAGGACGAGGCCCAGCGTCCAGGGTGGTCTAGAGTCACGTGTCGGAGCAGAGAGGTCGGCAGGCGCCCGGGACAGGCTCTGGAGACGGGGAAGGACAGGAAACGGGAGGTCACAGGACCGGGCCTGGCTCCTCCTTAAAGCTGCGTTCACGAGGCCCCACCAGCCCCATCCTATCTCATCAAGGGTAAAACTAGCGCTGCCTGAGTCACCCCATCCCCAGAGGAAGAAGAGGCCTTTTCCTGGCGGGTTAGAGAACCTCCCTTATCGGGACTAGAGTTTCTCCGCCTTTACGCGACGTGAAAACATCTCAAAGTGCACACATGTGGTGAGTGTAAGAGATGCTTTATGGAAGGGCACGCTGGGGACACAAACACACAGACAGCAAGTAAGATGCTAATGAACCCAGAGGACGTGCACGAAACACCAAAGCATCCACTCAAGTCACACAAAACGGAACAAAGAGCTGTCGCTCTTTTCCCAAACGCTACTTGCAGTTGAGGAAAGAATCTCTTTTTCTGGCTAAATTCATAGAAACAACAGATCTGCAAATCAAGATTTTTGTTGGGTGGATTTCCCACCATCTGGTCACAATGCCCAGCACCCTGGGTTTCTGGGAGCAGACGGCTTCTCACTGCGCCCGTCTCCATGGAAACCCCTGCACTTTGGCTTGAAAATTCAGGGTTTGAAAGCTAAGTGGAGTCCATGTGGCCAAGGAAACAGCAACACTGTCCAGAGACTCCCCGTGGTGCGGACTCAGGCCCTGGCGGGTGTGGACCGGCTACAGCTCTGAGGCCGAGGCCCCTGAGTCACACCAGCCACCTGGGTGGTGGGAGAGTCCGGGGCCGGGGGTCTCCAGGCAGGAGGCGTGGCGAGGAGGAGTCAGCGGGGTACGGAGGCACTGCAGGCGGAATCCAGCCCAGAGACAGTGGGCGGTCCTAGGGGGGCGAGGGGGACGCAGGGCGGGGGCTGAGTAAACACCCCACTGAACGAGAGACGCAGACCTGCCCCACCCAGCAGTCAGCAGGCCTCGGGACAAGCTCTCCTTTCCAGAACTTTCCTTTCATTCAGAAAAGTTTGATATCTTACAAATCAAGGACTTTTTACCGAGGAAGAACGGATTGTTAAAAGTTAACACACCTTCAGGGCACAGTCTGGCGACTGGATACGCACACGTCTGTGGGAGCCTCTCTCCCACCCTCCCGCCTGGACCGCGCGGTGGCCTCTGCCCGGCAGACCAGCCCCCGCCGAGCACCCTGTCCCTCTCGGGCAGCTGCTTCCGCCTGGGGAACACACTTCTCTGCTTCCTCTGATGGCGAGGCTGGTGCCTACAAAGGAGCCCGGGTCTAACAGGGAACTTTCCCTCCTTTTCCTTCCAGAACGGAGTCGACCCAAAGTCGCATCTGCAGCTGAAAGAAAGCTTGACGCCCTGCAGAGCGAGCATCAGCTCTGGGCCTGGACCCTGGGTCCAGGGCCCCCCAGTCTGCCTCTGAGAAGCAGCAGAGCTGGCCTCACGTGAAAGGTTAAAGCCGACCCCACGCAGGTGTCACTCCTGTTTGTATCATGAAGAGCACCTCCTCCCTGCCCCTGAGCACTTGCTTCTTGTTTATTCTTCGCACTTTGTCTTCAGCTGGGTTCACTTCTCCAGTTTTCGGTTTTATCTGCCCTTCTCCCACCCCGGCCTCTGCACTTGACTGTGGAGACCCTCCCTCCGTCCCCAGAGGGGCTCAGTCCTCCTCATCCCCTGCAGGGATGCTGCTCCCTGGAGTGTAAGGATGCTTAGGTCTCTTCCAGCTTTTTTTTTTTTTTTTAAGATTTTTTTTTTTTGGATGTGGACCACTTTTAAAGTCTTTATTGAATTTGTTACAATGTTGCTTCTGTTTTACGTTTTGGTTTTTTGGCCGAGGAGGCATGTGGGATCTTAGCTCCCGGACGGGGGATCGAACCCGTTCCCCCAGCATTGGAAGGCAAAGTCTCAACCACTGGACCACCAGGAAAGTCCCTCTTCCAGCTTACTTTTAATCATGGCAGTAGCCCCCTCCCTCGTTCCTGAGCTGCTGTACCCACTGCCCCGGCTTCCCCCTTCACAGCCAGATGGCAGGGATCCGGGCACCTGTGTTAGATTTCAGCCTACAGAGGGCACGCGGTAAATGCTTCAGGATGGGAGGTGGCACTGGTCCAGGCAGGCTGTCAGGCTGGCCTCCCATTCTCTCTGCGAAGTTCCTGATGGCAAACAAGGGCCCCATTTCCAAACAGGGGCGCCTGGCTCCCTGGAACTGCCATCTGTCCCCCTGCAGGCTGCCGGCGGGGGGCGGGGGGCACAGGGCAGACCACCGCCGACACACACGTCAGCGCCATGTCCACCATGGTTCTCCCTGGCCTGCATCCCTGCCCCACGACAGGAAAGCTCCACAGCTGGACGCTGGTCCAGCCGCTCAGCGCCCCAGAGCCCAGGCCGGTCCTGTGCCCCTGCAGTGTGTCTCACTCTGCGACAAAGAGGCCCAGCTACGCGTCTGGCTTTTACTGCCCGTTTTAAGGATTAAGTAAGAAGTGGAGAGCCGTGGGCACGATTTTTACAAGACGGCACGTGTCAGTACTTGCACATGAAAAAGTGCTTCCCTTGAAACCAGATCTAGCTGCTTCTCACCTGCTGAAATGTCTCAGGAACCTCTCCTTGGGAAGCGTTTGCTGCTGGGTGGTGAAGGTTTCTCCTTCTTATGTACGTGACTCTCTGAGGGTCCGGCAGCTCATCCCCCCAAGGCCCCTGCGGAGCTGGTACTGTGGCCACGGCCCCTCACACCCTCCACGGCGCCCAACTGGCACAATTCCTTGCAAACTGGGGGCGCTTTAGGGCCCACTTGTGGGAATGAAATGAAGAAAACACTCTACAGCGTCACCTTATTTCTGGCAGAAGGGAAATTTATTTTCTAATAAACCCACCTCCTGAGAAAGCGTGGAGCAGGGTGAAAATAAGATGCTATTAGCACAGAATTTTGCAAAGTCAGTTCCCGGGGTTGGAAGCTTAAACCAACCCAGGGAGCCCAGCTTGCAGGGCCCTGCACTAGAGGTAAACGTTTAAGGCCATCACGTGTCACAACTCAAGGACACGGAGGGTGCAAAGCAAAGGCACGCAGCAGGGGCCACGCTGTCTCCACCGCTGAGTAACAGACCCAATCTTGCAGCACTGAGCTTCAGAACAGAGTCGTTCAAACAGCAGAACAGTCACATGAATATCAACGGGGAACAGGACTTCTAACTTAGCTGACGGGGCTTGAGTCCCATCTTCCAGCACATACAGAATTAGCAAACTTTAGTTTGTTAAAAACCATTTTTTTTTAATCTAGAAGGCATTTTGAAAACCATCTACTCCACACTCCCCTTTCACAGCTCAGAGCTAAAAATTAAACCCACTTTAAGGATGAGGAAACTACAGAGGCACGCACTCAACCAGGATCCCAGGCAAACATCTGCGCCCAGGGCGCTGACTGCGTCTGCCAGCATCGCCCCTGATCGCCAGACTTGGTACCCAGAGCATCCTGTCCCCCGCCCCCACCCCCCCACACTGTCTGTCCACTTGGCACCTCGACTGGTAACACCCTGCACTTAAAATGGGTGAACTGTGTTCATCTGTATCATTTTTGGGGGGATTCCGCATATAAGCGATATCATATGATATTTGCCTTTCTCTGACTTACTTCACTCAGTATGACAATCTCTAGGTCAACCAGAGGGAAAGAATCGGGGGGAAGGATCGTTAGGGAGTCTGGGATTGACATGTACACACGGCTGTATTTAAAACAAATAACCAACAAGGACCTACTGTGTAGCACAGGGAACTCTACTCAATATTTTGTAATAACCTATAAGGTTAAATCTTACAGGGAAAAGAACAGATATATGTATATGTATAACTATCACTTTGCTGTACACCTGAAACTAACACAACATTAGATTGTTCATCAACTATACTCCAAAATAAAATAAAAAGTTTAAAAGAAGCAACATGTAACTAGGACTATTAAGAGTTTCGGACAACGTGAACACCAGGCTGGGCAGTGGCTCTGCGAAGCGCCCTTCCCAGGACACCTGGACCGAGAACATGTCCTCCCCGGGACTCTCCCCACCTGGATACCTGCACCAAGACACCAGCCAGTCAAACTCCCACTGTCACAATCTGCTGATGATACAGACCTGTTAAGGCACCTATGGGCACCTTAATTCTTTCTCCTCAAGAAGCCAGCATTGCCTAGACATTAACAATCACCTTCAGTCTGATCTCCTTTATTCCAAGAGACAGATATTTTACTGTGTTACCAGCAACTGTTTTGTTTTCCTTCTCTGACCTTAGCCTTTGTTCTCCTGGCGTCCGACCACACATGTAATGGAAACCGTAAGAGTAAGAGGATCCTCGGATGGAGACGGATCAAGGGCCCCCGATTCTACAGCAACTTCTCAGGTCTTAAGGTCTATTTGGGGACCACTCAGGGGTCTCGGTCCGGCCTTTAAGGACTTAGCAGTATCACCAGTTGTAAAGCCAGAGTGAGCAGCTAGATAACCTGGAAGCCAAGTTCTCCCTCAACTCAGAATGAAGAAAAAGATGTACTCTACAGAG
The DNA here is from genome assembly GCF_025265405.1 of Mesoplodon densirostris. Classification (NCBI taxonomy): domain Eukaryota; kingdom Metazoa; phylum Chordata; class Mammalia; order Artiodactyla; family Ziphiidae; genus Mesoplodon; species Mesoplodon densirostris. The sequence goes on from NC_082680.1 coordinate 10,427,250, forward strand.
TGACACACTTTCTTTGATGGACAATGCGGACTACGTATCTGCATCTGCCATAGCTGACAGGAGCTCGTGACGACATCTAGGGCTCAAATGCAGCAGTAAACTTAGTCCAGGTTCTTTCTTGCGTGTAATGTTTTACAAATTAAGTCATCCTGCTTTCTGCTTTTTAATACTGCTGACTTGAATCTTATTCTAAGTTGGCTCAGTACGAACCATAAATTAGAAGTGGAACGTGAGAACGCAGTGTTCCCTGTAACACAGCATCTATTTCATGGATCGAAGGCATCCTTGGAGATCTGAACACAATGAGACAATCTTGATCACAGATCCACCTTGGGATTGCTTCCATCGTAATACACACAAAGGCATTATTTTTGTTCACAAAACCAAGACATAAATAGGATTTGCTATACTTCCAAGTAATTTAAACGGATTTTTAAGAACATTTAACACACAAAATCTTCACGTGGCTCTTACTAAGTAAAATTTTAATCAATCAAGTCAACTGGGAGACCACCTCTCCCTCCCGCCCTTTCCCACTCTGTCCCCCTCCCAAAACCACTCCTCGGCTGGTCCCTCCTTACAAAAATCTGTGATACAGTTTGGTATTTCGATGGTTAGTTGAGACGGTATGCACTCAAAACGGTTATTTAAACAGGAGCATGATTTTTTCATTAGCAATTCAGGAGTTCAGGAGCATGTGCTCAAGGAACTAGCATCCCAAGCAGACACCAAACCACAAGACTGTTAACATCAGGCGAAGAAGAAGCACGAACAATAAAAGAGACGCCCCATCAGATGGGACCCAACAGTCACCGCGACCTGTTCCTGTAAACCCAAGTGAACGTGCAAGTTCGCTCAGAAAAGCTGCACCTTTCAAAAGCAGCCTCCTTCTGCACGTGTCAGAAACAACACAGTCTAAAAGGTTATTGAACGCACTTTTTTCTTTTCTTTTTTTTTTTTTGCGGTATGCGGGCCTCTCACTGTTGTGGCCTCTCCCGTTGCGGAGGACGCACAGGCTCAGCGGCCATGGCTCACAGGCCCAGCCGCTCTGCGGCATGTGGGATCTTCCCGCACTGGGGCACGAACCTGTGTCCCCTGCATCCGCAGGCGGACTCTCAACCACTGCGCCACCAGGGAAGCCCCACACTTTTTTTTTTTTTTTTTTTTTTTTTTGCGGTATGCGGGCCTCTCACTGTTGTGGCCTCCCCCGTTGCGGAGCACAGGCTCCGGACGCGCAGGCTCCGGACGCGCAGGCTCAGCGGCCATGGCTCACGGGCCCAGCCGCTCCGTGGCATATGGGATCCTCCCAGACCGGGGCACGAACCCGTATCCCCTGCATCGGCAGGCGGACTCTCAACCACTTGCGCCACCAGGGAGGCCCCCCACACTTATTTTTAATATTATAAATTTAAATATAAAGGCTCATTTTATATATAAAACAATTTATGGAAAGTTCCCATTCACTGTACTCTAAGTGCTCCACAATTCAGGGGCCGAGGCCAGTGAGTAAAATTTAGCCAGGCTTTACTTGGATAAAAACAAAGCAAAACAAAAAGAAAACAGAAGAAGAAAGTAATGATTATGACACCAAGTTCAAAATCTAGAATCTTCAGACCGTTTAGTAACAATAACTATATTATAAGACTGTTGAGCAAGTGCTGGGACCCTCTTCCCCCGATTCTCTGTGAAAGGCACAGGCGGGCACCACCTCCGTGGAGACCGAAGGGGAAGGGGCGGCTGAGACCACCACCCAGGCCCATGCTCTCTGGGACCCTCTCTGCATCCACTCAACGCGCCCTCCGGAGAGAGCAGGGCCCCTGCCGCAGCTGCTGGCGGGAAGTGCAGGACAGGACGCGAACCAGGAAGAAGGAATGCATCCCAAGGGCAGGGGCCCCACCCCCGGACCCCGACAGGGACAGGCTCAGAGAGGAGCCTCCCGGCCGGCACGTGTGTCCACGTGCGCCAGCCAATGTTAAGCACAGGCTCTAGGACCGTGTCACCCGACAGATTTACCGTCTTAACCAGGTCTCCTGACACGGTGAGGGGCTCAGGACCGAGCAGGTTACATCAGAGCTATGGTGGCCCCAGACCTGCAAGCGCGTCCGAAATGCATCACTCACTTGGCTTGGTGCCGGCCACCACTGCCAGGCTCTCGGGCGCGGGCACCACGGGACCCCTGCCATTCTCCCCCGTGCCCTCGCTGCCGCTGTATTCTATCACTTCCACGTGCCCGAGAGGGACGCTCCACTTCAACAAATACCTCTGGCCGGTCGATGTCAGGGCACCGCTGTCATGGGAGGTGCTGCAAGGGGCAGAAACCCTCGTGTCAGGCACAGCCAAGGAATCAGTCATGGGACGCCTCATCCCTTGGAGACTCAAGAGAGACGCCTCTGAACTGCGGGCCTGAGTGCTTCTGGCGTTCTCACCAGGACTGACCATGCGGTTCCACAGTGGGTTTTCACAGAGAATAAATATACCCAAATTTTATAAGAAAAGCCATCAAAAACATATTTATAGAGAAGCAACTAATGAGAAAGGATTTGAACGATGATACGGACAGGAATCATAGCTGATTCAGGATGGCTAGAAACGGAGTTCGGTTCAGTTTCCAGCTCTGACATCTGCCTGACGTTTACAGAGAAAACCCACCCACACGCCCCTCAGCTCCACCAGCAGAGTCAGGGACCCTCCCTGGAACCATGCAAGTCACAGGGCGAGAGGCTGAGCTCTGCATACACATCTGTCCAGAGTGAAGGGGAAGTGAAGGCATCCACTCACCGAGACATAGACCGCCTGTGACCACGGAGCTCCCCGTGGGGCCGTGCATCTTACTGGACACTGACCTACTGTGCGCTGACCTGCCAGGTGCTGACCTACTGGGTGCTGACTTACTGGGTGCTGACCTACCGGGCGCTGACCTGCCGGGTGTTGACCTACTGGGTGCTGACCTGGCGGGCGCTGACCTACTGGACGCTGACCTGCTGGGCGCTGACCTACCGGGTGCTGACCTACTGGACGCTGACCTCCTGGGCACTGACGTACTGGGTGCTGACCTGGTGGGCGCTGACCTACTGGATGCTGACCTGCCGGGCGCTGACCTACTGGGTGCTGACCTGCTGGGCGCTGACCTGCCGGGTGCTGACCTACCGGGCGCTGACCGTGGCGCACATGAGCACATCATTCAGCATGAAAAGCCGGCGCTGCTTGGTTTTCACAATCTCCCCGCGGTCGTTGTAGACGGTTTCTATCACGTCGTCGGAGCGGACGAGGTAGCGACTCCCGCTGCTGAGAAGCTGGACGTTCAAAGACCACCGAGAAAAAGAAGAACAATGAGAATGAAGCCTGGCAAAATACACACGCAGACGTCAAGGTTTTACGGATTCTTTTTCCTCTACAGATAATCCCTATATCCCCAATCACGCTTCGTGCACGTATGGCATAGAGTTCAAAAAGTGGCTTTTTTTAAAGGAATCTACACAGTGGCAGGGATCTAACTTCCTTACGCGAGCAGTTTCTCTAGCTATGAGATGCTGACGCGGCCACGAGGGCTCCGCTGGTTTTCACCTGTCACTCAACGTGCTCTCTTTCAGTGACTCCTCGGAATACACGCTCCAACCCTTACAGACGGTCACCCCAACCTTTCTGTTACTTATTAGGACACCGTATCAACTGGGAATGTCTGTAAGTGAAAGTCATTATTCTGTGATTTTACTTTTCCCAAGGACGGCATACGGAAGAAAACATCCTGACTGCTCATGGTTGGCCATGTTTTACTTCTCTGAGCCAAACAAAGTACTCTTAGTTCTTTGGAAAGTGGCTTCATAATTATTAGTAAAGTGACATAGGTCATACAGAACTTATTTTAGCCGTTCAGCCCAGCAGGAAATACGGAGTCCTTGGCCCAGACGTCCACACTGGCCGGCCGAGCTCACGGGGATGAGGCTGCATCCTCACTAGCGCAACAGTAAGAAATGTGTCACCGCCGAGGGCCCTCGGGCTGTCGGGGGTTCCCATTCGGGTACCATAGGGAAGCAGGATTTTAAACGACATGAACCACCTCGAGAATATCAGTGAAGGGAATTTTCTGCTTATAAAAATTCCTGTACAAATCCTTTGGAGAATCAGGGAAAACCTAAGCTTAAAACATATGACAATAAAGTTCTTGTAGTTAAATCACTGGATGTCAGTATCCAGTAGGAAAGTACCCCTGCTGACAAAACAAAATTATTTAACACAGCTCATATCCATTAACCTCTTCCTGTGGACTAGAGCTTCAGATGAAAACGGCAAAGCCTATGTGAAATTGGATTATGGTGGCAGGAAAATGGCTTTGTCAATATGAAGCTGGGGTACAGCTTTGCTGAGGAACTGCTTGCATGCTGTGTTCTGCGTTCCTGCTTCATGATAAATACAGCCCAGTCCACGCACCGTGGATACAAGTAAGAATGTATGTGAATATCTATGCTTCAAGTAGGACTAAGATGAAACACTGCATTTTGAAAGTAAAATTCGGCTAAAAGAGTGGCTCTTAACCTTTTTGGGGTCCTGGGTCCATTTGAGGACCTAGTCAATTTGCGAGCCCCTTTCCTGAGAAAACGCACAGACTACGAAGGCTCTGTGCACACTGTGCAGCGTTCGTGACCCCGAGGCTCTCCATGGAGCCTCAGTCAAGGACTCTGGGCCAAGGGACTCGCCGACAGGTTCCAGGAGGTTAGTACTAAGTGGCTCAGACAGCGAAGGCTCATTAGCACGAGGCAGAACAGCCTCTGCGCGGAGTGGAAGGCTCCCAACCTTGTTCAGGTACCGCTCGTTTGTGGCTTTTGCTATTTGTTTGATTTCGCAGCGTTGATCCGCGTCCCTCTTCCTCTCGTTTAACTTCTCTGCAAGTGTCTCAAGCTCCGTCAGCGCCATCTGGAGGGGCAGCCGGTCGGGGTGTCCTCGGGGCGTGTTCTTCAGCATGTCCTTGAGGAGAAACAAGGCAGAGGGGAGGCGGACGTGTGACGCGGCGGTGGGCGCAGCGGGCGGTCACCACGCACCCCCGCCGACAGCATCCCGTGACTCTGGCAGCCAGAGGCTGGCCCTGGCATCCGCTGCTTCTGGGGAATAAAGTAAGCCCTGGGAAAGGGTAACTAACTCAGTGAGTCACAATTTGGCTGAACGTTCAAAGCTCCTTTTGCAAAAACAAAACCGCCTTATTAAAACGGGGATGGGAATGGAAACAAGACACCCGTTTCCAGGAAGGGACCCATCCCTACTGCGAGCTCGCCAGGACCTCAGAAAGCTCTGCTCGCTGGTTAACGGTCAGGCTGCTGCTCTCAGCGTAAGCCAGACCAGTGGACCCACAGACGGCCAGAGTCCCCTTCCCGCCGGCGGGTCTGCGTCCTGAGCGCCCGACTCTGAGCCGCTGGTTCGGGCGGAGCGCGGAGGCGCGGCAGGAGCACAGCACGGGCACCGACGGCACCGCGGGCGTGGTGAGAGCCAACTCCAGGCTCTGAGTCAACTTTCGAGGGGGACGTCTACGCGCCGGGTGCAGTCACCTTGCCGGCTTCGCAGAGGAGGGCGAGCAAGACCAAGGCCTCCCTGCCCGGGCCACCCGGCCCACCCGCCCCCGGGAGCTTCAGCAGCAGAGCCCTGTCTTTTTAAGCTTCCTGTTCTCTTCGGTCTGGAAAGAACTCGCCTAACGATAGCACATTCCCTGTTTGAATGAACAATCACACACTGCTCCACGCGATGGTTTCCCTGTGAACCACATCAAACCCTATAAAGCAAAATGAATCATCTTCACAGGAGCTCTGGTACCAGCAGGGCAGCTAGGTCGTGCCCGCCCGGATCCCAGCACCATCTGCAGAACCAGCGCCGCACGTGGACAGACAGCTGAGCGGAGGAAAGGGGGGTGCGTGGCGGCTGCCAGGCTGTTACTTATTGGGGTACAATACGGGGGAGAACATGGGAGTCAGGATAAAGACAAAGGCTCCTGGGGGACTACGTAGTGGAAACCGGCAGGCCCAGAAAAGCCACGGCCACAGCCTGATCCCGAGCTCTGGGGGACGGCTATAGGGTCCTCGCAACTACAGGTGACAGGCCCCGAGAGCTAAGGAGGGTCAGGTGTGGTGAGACGCGGAGAGGCAGGGGAGCGGCCGGGGGTCAGAGGCACGGGCCCCTCCACGCCGCCCCCCTTCACCGCCCCCTCGGCGCACGCGGACGCAGCAGGGCTCGGAGCTCGGCGGGAGGGGAGCGCCTGCCCCATCTTCCACCCACTCCTCTCCGGGACCAACTCCCAGGAGCACCTCACCCACAGAGCGGGGTCCCTGCACGCGGACCTGTACGTACCTCTGACGTACGGAACTACAGAAGTGCAGACACGGCCCCTCTCTGACGCCGACCGCGTTCTCCTAGGAACCGGCCCTGCTCTGTCTGAGCCCCCTGCCCCTGTGAACTGCCTGCGCTCAGACAGCAGGAGGGACCGAACACCTGCCCGCGGGAACCGCGTTCACACAAACCTGGAACCAGCCGTCTGGGTGCTGTGCCGCCATCAGGCCGGGGTGAAGGCTGTTTTCTGCCCTGGAGGGTCGGGGGCTGGCACCCAGGTGGTGCGGGGGTGGGTGGGATGGGACGAGCTGTACAGGAAGCTCTAAGGAACCCGGGAAGGGCCAGGCCAAGCGGCCGCATCTGTCCACGAGGACGTGTGCTTAAACCAAAAGCCTGGAGTCTATTGTAACTGGATTCGGACTTTAAGAATTTTCATCTGTTCCTGCTCAGCAAACTGGAACATTTAGAGGTAAGTAAAAATAAAAATAAAAGGAAGGAGCAAACTTCTTACAAGAAGCAATTTTTAAAATTTGGAGCCGTGTGACGGGTGGGCCCAGCGAGGCCTCAAGGCCTTTGACGCACCCTCCCTGTCCCTGGGGATGATTTCACGGTTCACCGTTCATCACTTTTAATGACCCGGCGAGCCAACAAGTCGCCTGATTTAACTATAGAAACGAGCTGAGTGTTCACTGAGAAACCGGAAGGGGCGGAGGCCACTGCAGACCCTCCTGGGAAATAACCGATTCAAACGCCTGACGCTCATCTAAGGAGGGTGAGCCCTGAGCCCCCAAGGCGCGCGGGTCCCAGGTCTCGGGGGCCTGACAGCACGTCACACGGCAGGGCAAGGCCCTCCTGATCCGACGATGCTTTATCTCTGCACTCAAAGCCAGTTCTACTCTAAATGAACGCACGTACCTAACTGAGAATTCTTAGTCTGAAAAAACACAGGGTCGGAGTATCTGGGAAATCTCTCTGCGCAGCTCCCGCTCTCCAAGCAGCGGGCCGGCTCCGCGGCTGACCGGCGGCTTTCTGGGCCTGCCCCTCCCCTCTGGGCACACACCTGACCCCAGAGCAGGACCCTGGACATCTGGTGTCTACCTGCCTGGTGACCAGCCCGCCTCCCCCAGTGCACGAGCGTGTGTGGTTAATGAAAACTCACTCGGCTTTGCCCCAGTTCAGGTCCCTGGCCCGGGGCCCCTAAAGCCCTCGGAATTTCCTGAGTGATGGAGGGAGGGGCGTCTGGTGTTCATAACAAGTCCCTCTCACACCCCCAGAGTCTATGCTGATGAGGGGGGTCCCAACGGGCCCAGGAGAGGAGCTCAGCACGGGTGGGGGCCACAGGGACCGGCAGCTGCAGGCTGGGGTCTCGCCGCCCCCAGCGCTGCCCTGATGTAAGCGACCCGGGAGCGGGGGCAGCTGAGAGCCTGCCGTCTCCACGAGGAGATGCTTGGTCACGGAGGGACGGACGACGGCAAGACGGGACCACTGGCCGAATCGCGCAGGAGGCCTCACCTGGAGCAGCAGGATGAACTGCGGGAACCTCTGGATGGGCTTCATCATCAGGCTGTGCAGCGTGACGCGGTCAGGGCTGGCTTCCTGGCACTGCTGCGGGGTGACAAAGGGCCAGCACTCGCGGCTCCCGCCTGGACGCAGCCCCCAGGGGGGGAGCTCGCACCTCCTCCCCTCTATGGAGAGGCTGCCTCCAGACCTGCTCCAAACACCTTCTACACCTCATACACCGCCAACGCACACTGACGTCATTCAGTCTGCAGCGAGCCCTGGCTGGTTTCTGAACTGGAAGCTTCAATGTTTTTATTTGATGTTAAGAGCCATTTATGAGCTAATTTCAATACTCTAAGAGTCAAACTAGTTTCTAAGATTCTACAATCACAACAAAGTGCAGCTACAAAAAAAAAAAAAAAAAGAAAGAAGAAGAAAGTGACAAAATCCCAAATTGGAGTAGCACGGGCCCCTAAAGGCACCTGCCCTGCACCTGGGGCACAGTCCCTGCGGCTGCCACGGCTTGTCCTGCATTGGGACAAACCTCCCCACTTCAGCCCTCGCTCTGCTGTGGAGATTCGGGGAGCGGCTGGGGCGTGTCCGTGTCCTGGCAAGTCTCCCCAGGGGAGGCCAGGGGGAAGGGAGTCCAGGGCCAGGCGCCCCCCTCCCTCCGCAGGGGAGGCTTCTCTGGAAGGAGGGGATGCCCCAGGCTGACCATTTACAAACTGGGGAGGAGTCCCCAGCTCTCTCCAGCCGAGGGGCCACATGGTGCAGAGCCTGGAGCCCGGCTTGACCTTGTGGACACCAGGTGCCTGGGGTAGGACAGGGGACTGGATGGCCTGCCTTCCCAGGCCGCCGGGGGCTGGCGGCCTGACGGTGGGGCTGCGGTGGCCTCCTGTCAGGTACTGTTGGCACCAGCAGGACCACAACAAACTCCTCAGAAAAAGTAGACTTTTTTTTTTTTTTTTTGCGGTACACGGGTCTCTCACTGTTGTGGCCTCTCCCGTTGCGGAGCACAGGCTCCGGACGCGCAGGCTCAGCGGCCATGGCTCACGGGCCCAGCCGCTCCGTGGCTATGTGGGATCTTCCCGGACCGGGGCACGAACCCATGTCCCCTGCATCGGCAGGCGGACTCTCAACCACTGCGCCACCAGGGAAGCCCTGAAAAAGTATACTTTAGATCGTCCCGTGTTTCCTTTCTCCTGCTGTGACAGGGGAAGGCCAGAGCGCCGACTGCAGCTTTCCAGAGTGGGGTCGAGCTAAGGACGGGCCACCTCCACCCGGGTCCTGCTTCAGTGGGAGCCACCATAGCACATGAGAGGGAGGGGGTGTAGCTCAGCCTAAATAAGCCTTCACCCTGGGCGAGGATACCTCCCAGGGTTCACTGTGCAGGTGGTAGAACCTTCCAAGAACACAGTTCAAGTAACAGGAACAGGCTTTGGTCCCAGGTCGTAATGCAAACCAGAGCCTCAGGCAGATGAGACTCCGGCCCCGGGGACTCAGTCTCTGAAGGGGAACTTTATCCTGGTTCCACGGGCGGCGAGCCCTCCGGGCACGTTTACACCCCAGCCTGTGACGGGCGTCTTCTGACGGGGATGCCGCTGATTCAATGTCACCCATCAAAACCCACCGGGGACTCTCCACAGCTGCCCTTCCCGGGAGGATGGGGAGCCCCCCACCCGATGTCAGAGGAGGAACGGACCATGCAGCCCCCCTACCCACTGCGGGGGCTCATCTTTAGGGGGTCTGCTCACTGCCTGACCCAAAGAAGCCAAGGAGCCCCTGACCGACTCCAAAGGCCCCTTCTAACCCTGTGCTGAGCAACAGCTGGCCACCTGGTTTGGGGTCTGAGCTCCACTTTCTGAACCCTCCCACCTATCCACATATGTCTAAGGATGTGCAAATGAAGGTTATTTTCAAAGAGCTATGTTGTCACTAAAAACCTCATCATCCTTTCCAGCATTGATCCAACACCTAGGGTCCTGCTGGTGCTAAAATCTTTACAATAAATAACATTATACATTTAGAGGGAAGGTTTGGTGAAATTTCACTACAAAGTATTTTGACATCAAACCTGTTATCAGAGGGTGATAAAACACACAAAAAATGTTTTAAGTGCCTACCTTTAAAAATTCAAGGAAAGCAGGTTTTGTAGCACACGTTTTCTTAAGGATGGCCACAGCTGTGCTAAAATTATTCACATATTCACTGTAAGCATCCAGCACCATGGACTTAGAAAACTGAAATACAAGAGGAAATTGAGAAATGTAAATAATGCAGAGTCCAACTGCTTCCTCCCCAAGCTTACAATAAAAGGGTGGAAACCGTGCCAACGATAACCTCTCGGTCACTGTGATGTTTTCATGGGATAAACTTCACTATGACTGTGTGTGATCACTGTTTTCTTTAAGCAGACTTGCTAGGAATTTTTCAACAGCTGGCTGATCTTATTTGCCAACGCTCTTTAAGGCTGACCTGCTCAAAACTGTGGCAGTTTGGGTTTCAGTTAAGAAATGTTCCTGACTACAGTCATATAAAGATGGTGTTTACAGACATCCTCCTTTAAATTCCTGCTGACTGGCGCACTGTGGATTTCACCTCCAGGACAGAATGTCCTGCACCTCAGCATGTGGGGGTCCCAGCATCCTGGCCTGACCATCCCCTGGAGATGCTCAGGGGAGGACAGCTGACTGCACCTGTTTCCCCAGGCTGAGGGGCAATGCCACATAGGTCCACTGCCCAATTTTCCCAGAAGCACAAAGGTTTCCAGAGGCAGAGACATTGGCCTCACTCCCTTTTATTCTTCTAAGATCCCACATATTCTTGAGGATGGACAGCAATTCCCGTAAGTAGATGTGGGGCCACTTAGAAAAGAAATGCTTTCATCTAAATTATATATTTTTAAAAAAGATTTTCTTCTACATTAAAAAAATGTTCCCAAGGTGAACATGTTAAGAAGGATAGACTAAGAGTTGAAACTAATATATAAAATAGGCAGAAATGCCATAAAAAAGTAAATGTCCAATATCTCTTTTTTATTTTTCATAAAGATCACTGAAGGCGATTATGCAAATTAATTTTAGTAAGAACTCTCTTTCCACGTTATGTTCAAAGCATACTTTATATACCTCAGTAAGCACACGCACAGAATATATAGAAAAAAGGTTTCACGTATCACATTACAGCATTCCTCTAAGTATACAGACACTTAAAAATCTTTCAAGTTCTTGTCCCTTGACAGCGCTGCCCTCAATCAACTTCAGAATTCCTCTGCTACCTCTAGATAGGAAACTAGCCAGTCCACAGTGTGGACGATTCACAAATGGGCTGAAGATAAATGGCTCAGACCCACCCAGTGCTGGAGCTCGGGGCTGCGGCGGCTCCTGCTGGGAAAGGTCAGTGCAGCTGTGGGACCAGCTCATGTCCCCTCGCGTCCTGTGTCACCGTGGGGCCCGGAGGCTACGTCCGCACAACGGGACACCAGGTCAGGGAGCACAGGGCTGAGGGAAACAGGTGGCTATCTTCCCACAAGGCAGTTCCCAGGAGGGGTGAGACCCTGCGAGGGCTTAAAGCCGACAACCCCACAAAACCGTTCACAAGCAGGGCCCTGACTCGGCGACGAAACCATCATCAAATTGCCTGTGATGCCTCCCAAGCTTGACGGTGTGTAGCCTAAAGTGTTCCAGGGGCAGCTCCACCGGAGCCTCTGGACGTTTCTCTCTACATCCTTCCCCTGGGCACACACGCGTGCTCAGCTTCCTGACCTCAGACCGGCCCCTGCGGAGAGCTCCGCAGTGTGGGCCGGGGTGCTGTGGGGTGCAGCTGGGCTCGGGCCGGCAGGACACCCACCCACCCTGAGGCATCCGTGGGAGAAGGGAGGGGCCCTGAGCCCAGGGGAGCCCTGCAGACCCTCTGGGCACACCGGCTCGGTTACCGAGGCCACGAAGACGTCTCCGATCATCTCCACCGAGTCCCACTCGGCCACGCGGCTGGCCAGCGCAATCTGGAACATGCAGTGGCACTGCAGGACCTCCTTGACCCGGTAGAAGACCGTCTTCAGCTTCCTCTCGCTCAGGATCTTGGGCTCCATCTCAGACAGCGGCTTCTCGTATTGCTGAGGCAGAAACGCACAAGGACGGCCCAGGCTTTTCCCAGGGTTCATGAAAGAACACGGAGAAACTCACCTGTGCAACTACGTTTGTGTCCAAACAAACCACGCAACTTTTGATGTCAATACACAGACACAATTCTCAGATTCTTTTAAGAATTTTGCCAATTTGAGTATTTTATAATTCATAGGTTCACGAAACATATCCATTATACAATGTGGCATTTAGATACCTCCAAAATCCTCGTAAGAGCATCCACGTAGCTCTTTTCACTGTCGACAACCGAACCCAGAATATATCTTCTTACGACCTGTTGAGAATTTGAAAAGACAACAGTCAAAACCTGCCTCAGGGCTTCCCTGGTGGCGCAGTGGTTCAGAGTCCGCCTGCCGATACAGGGGACACGGGTTCGTGCCCCGGTCCGGGAAGATCCCACATGCCGCGGAGCGGCTGGGCCCGTGAGCCATGGCTGCTGGGCCTGCGCGTCCGGAGTCTGTGCTCCGCAACGGGAGAGGCCACAACAATGAGAGGCCCACGTACCACCAAAAAAAAAAAAAAAAAAAACCTGCCTCAGAAAACACAACAGATAAATTTGACTTCTGTTGAGGCTTGTGGACAAAAAAGATTTTTGTTTTCAAGACAGTACATAAATGAAAACTCCCAAGGCCTTAAAATATATTAGTGCATTAACTACCGACCATTATGGGCACAAAACATTGGTTCCCCATCATTACAATTCTGTTATTCGTAAACCTCAAATTATAAACCACAACTACAGTAACACAATTAAATTATGGCATTAACAACAATTTCATTCACTCATCCAACAATAATGAACTAAATTAACGGATTGTATTTTATGTGCTGAGCATGGAATTACATGGTATTTCATGTATACATTAAGCACAGAAAAAAACCCTTCCAGTCTTGACTCAAAGAATGCTATTACCACACATCTAAAATCATTATTCCAAAGTTATTAAAAAACTTTTGGAAGGTGGAGGTATAGTTTTGTTTTGTTTTGAGGCCATTCGAAGCCTACAAGGCTAAGAACGCAGAGAGTAAATTACCAACATCAATTCCAGGTGCAAAAACTCCTCCAGACCTGAGATGCCTGCATTTCAAACAGTGACATCACTTTGGGATTTGTTTTCATGACTAGAGGACACACAGGCGCAAGTTTCTGGCTGTAAGATGCCTGTTTAAGGCCAATGACGACACTGGGAACTTTTGTCCAGTTTACACACCGTTTGCAAATAAACGTCAAGTGGAGCATAGAAATGACAAGGCTGCTCCTAACCCCACCCCCGGCAGCCCCATCCCAGGAACTGCGACGCCACCTGGCGGCAGAAGGCACATCCTCCGAGGGCGCGCCTCTTGCCAAGTCACCGACATCCACAAGGGAGCGACTCCTCTCCTTACAAAAGGGCTGCTCCTTCACAAAATGAAGGAAAAGCGCAACCTTCAAGGACACTTAAGGAAGAAAGTGATGTGTGTAAAAGGTAGATGAGTCCGGAATTAAAGCACAAGCACATGCGGCCGCAGCGATGACCCCTCCCTCTGAAACGAGGGTGGCACCCCACGACCCAGACACCCCCAAACTGCGGATGGTCAAATTTGGACCCGCCTTCTCCCAAAATTCAGATTCCCCCACACTGTCGCAACTCTGGGATCAGGATATTTGAGGATTTGGGGGGCGTCTAACCTGGGAATTAAATATGTTTTTTTAAGTCCTGAGATGACAGTAATGTGTCAGGTCAAAGGACCTGGAATTGGTTTTACTGAAAACTACAGAGTAAAACCCCAAATCTCCCCCAGATCCCAGGGCTCCCGCAGGTCGGGTCGGCCCCTCAGTTAAACTCAGTGCGCGGACAGCACGGCCAACACGGGCCCCCAGGCCTCAGGCTTCCCGGGACCCTGACCCCGAGGCTGCAGGGAGACCTCAGCCCTGGACCAGCTTTCCTAGGAGGCCATGGGGACCCGCAGGAGACGTGCCTGTGCCAGGAGGTAATTAGAGCAATGGAGGAGGAGAAGGAGGTGGGGGGGGCAAAGGGGAGGGGAGGGCAGGGAGGGGGAGGGGGAAGAGGAGGAGGAGAAGGGGGGGTAAGGGGGGAGGGGGAGAGGGGGGAGGAGGAGAGGGGGAGGGGGAGAGGGGAGGGGGAGGAGAGGGGGAGGGGGAGGGGAGGGAGCCGGGGAAGAGGAGGAGGGGGAGGGGGAGGGGGAGAGGGGAGGAGGAGGAGGAGAGGGGGAGGGGGAGGGGAGGGAGACAGGGGGAAGAGGAGGAGGGGGAGGGGGAGGGGGGAGGAGGAGGGGAGGGGGAGGGGGAGAGGGGAGGAGGAGGAGCGGGGAGGGGGAGGGGGAGGGGAGGGAGACGGGGAAGAGGAGGAGGGGGAGGGGGAGGGGGAGGAGGAGGGGAGGGGGAGGGGGAGGGGAGGGAGACAGGGGGAAGAGGAGGAGGGGGAGGGGGAGAGGGGAGGAGGAGGGGAGGGGGAGGGGAGGGAGACAGGGGGAAGAGGAGGAGGGGGAGGGGGAGAGAGGAGGAGGAGAGGGGGAGGGGGAGGGGTAAATGCGAGGGGGAGGGGAGGGAGACTGGGGCGGGGGAGAGGAGGGGGTAAAGGGGAGGGGGAGAGAGGGGGAGGAGGAGAGAGGAGGAGGACAGCAGCCCCTCCCAGTGCCTGGACCCTGGATCAGAGGCCAGACGGCAGAGTATGCTGGCCTCATCCTTCAGCTTCAGTGCCACCTTTCAAGTAAATGACAACCCAGGAAATAAAGGTTTTCCTCCCACCAAACAGGGCATGTAAAGAACGCTTCATATGCAGCATTTTTCCTGACAGTTATGTTACCTTATATCAGCTTTGGAAGAAAAAATTCAAAGAGCACTGACATCCGGGTTTAATGTTTTAATGGAAAACTCCCCGGAGAACAAGCAGTAACCAGTGGGGAAAGCAACCTCTGTGAATCAGGGGGTAAGGAGGAAGCCTGCGGGGAGCGGCGCAGAAACCAAAACACAAACCCTCTCCGGCCGTCGTGAGCCTGGCGTGGCACGTTCAGCCGAGGGCCACCACACGCGTCACGTCACTGTCTTGTCGGGCCACGAGGAAGACACCGCAGACGCCATGTCCCCGTTTCAAGGGAAGGAGGACGGCGCTCGCGGAACAAGTGAGCAGCCTGGCCGGAATCTCCCCTGCCCCAGTGCGGGGCCCGGGGTGGGAACTGGGCTGCAGTGGTGGCGCCTACAGAGGTGCCCTTTCTGCACCAGGGACCCGTCCTCGCTGTCACCACCCGGCCCTCTGGGGGACAAAACTGACTGGCAGGTGTGTGTATCTGTTGAGACCCTGCGGGGTCAAAACTCCCTTGTCCCCCGTCCCCTGGCCGACCCGCATGCCCCTGCCGTCTCCAAGTCTCGGCCTGGCCGGGGACGCCCCGCGGCCACATGCATCTGCACGGCGGCCACAGTCCCTCACCCGCAGGCCCCCCACGGGGAGGCTCCACGTGCCTCCCGACCACGTGACCCCCACACTGTCCGGGAAGAGGACCCAAGTCCTGGAGCCCCAAGGGAGGCCTCCCAGGAACATCGAGAGTATTTCTGAGCAATCGATGCCCTTTTTCAGACTTGCGAGGCTAAAACTAGGTGGGCGAGCCAGGAACTTGGGCAGCCAGCAGGGGGCAGTGAAGAGCAGCCTCTCTGCTCCTGCAAAAACCGTCGGCCCGTCCCTGCCAGCAACGCGGCCACATGTCAACCCCAGAAGCACGAGGGAGCTGAGGACACGGGATGCAGGGGGCACGGGACCCGGACACACCCGCTGCCCAATGCCGCCTGACCACGAGGCCCCTCTGGGCCTGGGTGTCCTCCTGTGACTGTGCTCCACAGGGGCGCACGCAAGGATGAGGGGGATGACCTGTACACCTGCCTGACATGTCCCCTCCCGAGCACACAAGCCTGGCCTCTCACAGCCCAGCACCCACACACCAGACACTTCACCAGCACCTTCAACCTGCTCTGCTGCCCCCTGCAACCCAACCAAGTGCCAGCTTCCTACTCCAGCCTGACCTGTGGCTAACAGCCCCTTGGCAGCCTTTTCAGCACAGCTTGTCATCTTTCTTACTAGACTCTGAACTTACCACAGAGGATTTTTATGTGGTTCTGTCTGCACGCCACATCTGTGCACGCGTGTCATGTGTGTGATGCATGCATCTATCAACCACCTTGTATACCTATCACCCACCTACGTCTATCTACCTACATCATCTATTTACAACATCTGTCATCTCTCTCAGTCTCCATGACCGGCATCAGGCTGCCCACGTGGGAAAAACTCAAATCACACCCCACCCAAAACCATCAACCCCTGCCCCCAATCCCCCCAACTCTGCGGTACACCCTTGTCTCTGACGCCCTTGTTTCTGAAGTTTTCCTTTCCTTTTACCCAAAGATAATCAAATGGAAACCACGGAATATCTTCCCTCTGCTACCTACAGTATTTTCATAGATGAAGAAATTCATTGATATTCGGCTAACTTCGTGAGTTGCTGGAAATCTATCTTTTAATCTCAGACTCAGGCACTATGTACACACACACACACACACACATGCACTTTACAGTCACATCTAGTCCCTTTGTAGAGGGGACACTGTCCCATCAGTGTGAATGAGTATGAGTATAAATGACCCTCACAAAGAATGCAGACATTCCACGCATTTTCACAATTACACTGGGGCTGATACTCAAAATATTTAGGCCCGCTGCTGGGTTAACCCCTTCCTTGCTGGACCAGGAGAGGCCAGTGGATGAGCCCAGGTGGATGGAATGGCTGCGAGTCTGTGCCAGCAGGTAATTCCCAGCCAGCACACCCGTCCTGGTATAAGCATGGGGGTATTCGCCCTGCGCATCCTACCTGCTGCTGAGACAAGCCTTCGGGCATCGGGGTGAGGATGGCTTCTGGGTGCTTGCAGTCCACGTCAATGAACAAGTTCTGCTCCTCTTCAAGACAGGATCTGTGGTCTTAAAGGAAGACAGAATGTGCTAGTTTCACACTGAAACAGGATATAACATCACAGCTCAGTAAAGCTGCTGTCAAAGCAACACCTTGGGCAGACACCTCAGTTCCACGTCTCCTTTCCACCCAGCAATGAGTAAAGTAGTTTTAACAAACCCAAGAAAATATCCTTCCCACAAGAGGAATGTGGTGTTTGTCGATATTTGAGATTTTCAATACTTGAAGTCTAACTTCAAAAAGCCGAGGTGTCATTTGAACACCTAGATGGCAGGGTAGAAATACATATTTCAATTTCTTAATCTATAACATATCAAAGTCAGAAACAAAGAAAAGCAGCTATGAATGACTAAGAACCAACACTCCATAGTCAGGGAAAATGAAGGTAACTTCCTGAATTTCTCCCTTTCTCACTAGAAATCTGAAGAAGCACAACTTCCCCAAGATCAAAAATTCTAGACCAAAATTAAATTCGTTTCTAAAAACTTAGATGTAGCTAAGTAATCTAAAGAATTCACAAAACAGCTAGAAACCAGAAAAGCACAGGAATTTTTAGGTAATAGGAACCTAGAGATGATCTAATTCAAAGATACAAAACCCCAGCTGCACAGAAGAACTGTCAGAGGAGCTTTAAAAAGCCTACAGTGTCTATACACCTATTGGAACGGCCAAAATCCAGAGCACTGACAACAGTAAGTGCCGGTGCGGATGTGGAGCAACAGGAACTCTCATTCATCGCTGGTGGGGATGCAGGATGGTGCAGCCACTTTGGGAGACAGTTTAGTGCTTTCTTATAAAACTAATCATACTCTTGTCACATGACCCCGCAGTCATGCTCCTTGGTGTTCACCCAAAGGAGCCAAAAACTTATAACCACACAAAAACCTGCACACGGATGTTTACAGCAGCTGTATTCACAATCGCCAAAACTTTGAAAGCAACTAAGATGTCCTTCAGTAGGTGAGTGGATAAAATAAACTGTGGTCCAGCCAGACAATGGATATTATTCAGCTAAAAAGAAAGGAGCTATCAAGCCATGAAAAGACATGAAGGAACCTTAAATGCGTATCACTAAGTGAAAGAAGCCAATTTGAAAAGACTACAGACTGTATGGGTCCAACTAGAAAAGGTAAAACTATGGAAGCAGTAAAAAGATCAGTGGTTGCCAAGGTTTGGGGGGAGGGAAGGATGAACAGAGGAGTTTTAGGGCAGTGAAACTACTCTCTATGATGCTATAATGATGGATATGTTTCCTTATCCATTTGTCCAAACCCACAGAAGGTACAACAGCAGGAGTGAGCCCTGATGTGAACCATGGACTCTGGGTGATGGTGATGTGATAGTGTAGGTTCACGACTGTAACACATGGACCACTTGGTGGGGACGGTGACAGTGGGGAGGGGAGGCTGTGCATGAGCGGGGCTAGGGGTTTAGGGGAAATCTCTGTACTTTTCACTCAGTTTTGCTGTGAACCTAAAACTGCTCTAAAAACAAAATAGTCTTTAAAAAACCCACAACATCCCAGCGTGAGGACGTCTCCCACAGAGGCCCACTGACGGTCTGGGGGTGGAGGCCTGGCACCGCTATTTGTAAGAGCTCCCGGTTCCTCCCTGTGAACTCCAGGGCTAAGAGCCGCGACTTTATTAGCCCAGGCTTCCCACCTGACAGCTCAGGAAGCTAAGGCCGCAGGGCTCAGGGGTGTGTGTAATGGGTCGCCCTCCCCCCAAACCAGGGACAATCCTGTGATACTCTGCTCACTGTCCCCCTGGAGCTGGCTTCCGGCCTGCCCCGTGCACCTGGACCCCGTTCCCTTGCGATCCTGGCTCAGGGGTCTCGGGTGGGCCCGAGTCGGCATTTCTGAGCAGCCCCCCAGACTCCGGGGCCCCTAACCCCAACCTCTGCACCTGTGGGGCTCTGCCTGTGTGCCCTCCCACGAAGGGCGCCCTCTGGGGCACCTGCCCCGCTGCCAGCTCCCCACCGGGGAGCACACTCTATCTGAATCCACATCCCCGTCTCAGCCCCTGACACACTCTCCATCCTATGTGAAGAGGCTGGCGGCTCCGTGAGGATCGCACCTTCTTTAAAGGCCCAGGTGGCTTTACGGCCAGTTACAGTCTTCCTGGGCCATTCGCAGGGGAAACACGTGACCTTAAAGTCCTCTCCCTGCACGGTTATCAGCAACCCTGCACTGAGCCAGGCACCGGCTTTGCACATCAGAAGTTCGTACCGGCAACAAAGAAACGTGCTTCTGAAGGACCAAGTCAGAGTCAGGACGGTCATTCCGCACGTAAATGCTCAGCTGCCCGCACAGCCGGGTACCTCCTACCACACCAGCGCACAGACGTGCTCAGACGCTGGAGAACCCTCGCCCGGAGCTTGCTGCCGACGTGAACACACCCAGACAGGCTCTATCTTTCTGACACACAAGCGCCATGGGCTCCTGCCCTTGAGTGAAATGTTTCACAAAACCTGAGAATTCTAGAATCCTCTCACCGGCACAGAGGATCCTGAGTCCCCACTTTGAGCCCATCGTACTCAGCCTCAGCCGTGAAGGGTCAGGAAACGTGCCCAGGAGCCCCAGGCACCGTGAACGCACCCCCGTGACTGTGTTCTATTATCAACGACCCTGCTGAGAATCCAGGGGCTCTGTGGGGGGAGAGCAAGCCCCCGGGGGGACCCCCGATCACCCGACTGCTGGGAGGAGCCAGTTAACGGCGGGGGGGGGGGTGCGAAATCCACCCCCTGCGAGAATTCACTCAACTTCCTGCCGCCCCCGGAGTCTCCGCTGCCGCTGCCCGCGCCGGCCCTGAGCCCAGGCAGCCTCCCCGAGGTCGCGCCCCGCAGACCTGCAGAGACGAAGGACTTCGTCCTGATGAAGGAGCGGCCCCGCTTCACCACAGCCTTCGTCTTCTCCAGGCCATCCTTGGTGCCCTCCTTGGCGGCCTTCACGAGCTTCTGCATCTGCAGGAAAGGCAGGCCGGGTGAGGGTGGGATGACTCGGTAAAGCCTCCTTGTTGCTTTTACTCCATTTTAAAAGAATACTGTCAAGTAGTTTGCGCTTGAAACATCATCTAAAATTGGCTTTTGATCTGGGAGAGCTTTCTTGGCTGTTGTGAAAGTGTGTGTGTGTGTGTGTGTGTGTGTGTGTGTGTGTGTGTGTGTGTGTGTGTGTGTGTGTGTGTGTGTGTGTGTGTGTGTGTGTGTGGTTTGGGGCTGTTTGGTTTTGATTTCGCTGGTTAAAAAAAAAAGAAGGAAAAACAAATTTACAAACAGAGCCCTTCCTTAACATAGTTTTTAAAAAGTCTCCTGCTGTGTTTAAAA
Organism: Mesoplodon densirostris; assembly: GCF_025265405.1. Classification (NCBI taxonomy): domain Eukaryota; kingdom Metazoa; phylum Chordata; class Mammalia; order Artiodactyla; family Ziphiidae; genus Mesoplodon; species Mesoplodon densirostris. The sequence continues at coordinate 10,447,484 of NC_082680.1, forward strand.
GTCAGTCTTCGTTTTTATTACAAACACTTGCAAAGAGCTTTGCAGAAGCCGAGTGCGGAGAGCTGAGGCCACAGGTGTGAACAGTTTGCCCAAGGTCAACGGACAGACGGCAGGAAACAGTGGAGCCCCTGGCTGGAGACCCACCAGCTGGCTCAGCTGCTGGGCACTCCCCAGCCTCCCCCGGGCTCCCCGTGGAGGCCGGTCCAGCGGCTCACGGGCCCTTCGTACTGATGGTCGCAGGAATGGCCAGATGGAGAGACCTGCCGGGATACAGACAGAGGGACAGCCTGCGGGAGGGGTCGGCAGACCCCCTCCTCCACGGAGACTGAAGGGTTGGAAAGACCACCGGCCCCCGCAGGTGGTCCATCCTGGTTCCCTCAAGCCAGGGTCCTGGAATAACACTTAGACTGGCCGTTAGTGCCCAAAGCTTCCAATGACGTGCTTTGGCATTTCACCCACATTTCTTATCCTTAGACTCTAACGTCTGAGATATTGGCCACTGGGTACCGAGCGACTGATCCTTTAGAGAAAACCCAGATGGCCTCTTATGACACAAGCCAACACCCTTCGGGTCTGTCTAGGTGCCGGCCTCCCTGCCCTCCTGCGATCCTCCCCTGGGGGAGAGGCTTCAACACCCGCCCGCTCCCCTCCAGGGCTTCGCCCAGCCTCCCTCCGGCGGCCCTTTCTACGGGGGGCCACTGCCCAGTTGCGCGTTTGTGCAGAGCAGCGCCGGCTGAGGGGCTCTCGGGGGCTGAGTGGGCACCCTGGACTTGGGAGCTGTGCCCCTGGGGGGTTCCCACTTGAGGAGCCTGCAGCCTGGTGCCGGACACTCGTAACTCCAGCCCTGAGCGACTCTGCAATCCCTCGCTGTCCCCGCGCCTTAGGCTGCGTCCCTGAGGATGTGCCCCTGGCCCACCACCCACCTCGACGGACACCAGATCCACATCACACTGCCTGGCTGACCTCGACCCGGACGCCCAGCCACTCACCACCGCTCTACCCGCCAGGTTAAACGCGGCAAAGCCACTCTGCCTGCTCCGAGTCCTGTATCCCTTCATCCAAACGCGGCTTCGTCCGCTGACAACCCTGGACAGCAGTCCGCTGACAACCCTGGACAGCAGCCCGCTGTCCCCGCTTCTCCGCAGCCACCGCTGGTGCCTTGTGCCGCCTGTGCGCCCCTGCCCACCCGGCTGCCGGGCGCCCCTCCTTAACTCCCTACCACCCCGTCGTCCACATCCCGCCGCCCAGACCCGGGCTGCACACGCTGTCCATGCTCCCTCCAAGGAGTCAGAGAACTAGGGACAGACGGATGGCCAGGGAGCCTGCAGGGGGCCGAGCCCCGGCTCCAGGTGAAGCCACACAGGTGCCGGGTTCCGGGCGGAGGGAACGGCCGCCCAGGGTCGCACGGCTGCAGCAACACGCCAGGCCCTGCTTCTCCTGCGGAGGACGGCAGCGCGTAGCCAGCCCCAGACGAGTCACCCTACCTGCTCCTTGCCGCTCTGCCGCCGTCTGATCGTGCACATTCCCCTCTCTTTGCTGAGCTGGCCTGCCTCGTACCCCTTCCTGGATCACCTGGCCCTGTGCTCCCTGGAAACACCCCCACCCCCAGCCTCCAGATTATCCCAGGGGCTCCGCCTGTTTCCTGCACGGAACCAGCCCGACACTGTGCCGGAGGAGATGCCATGATTCCAGGGGCTTCGCTCTGGCACCGAAAAGTGTGGAACAGAGCCGTGACGTTCCAGAGACGTTTCTGAGTGAACACCTGCCTCAGGTAAGTGCCTTTCAACACGTGTGAACAAATCACAAACGTCAGAAGGACGAAGATCCCACTGAAGGAAAGGTTACTTGACAGTGCCCTTTTAAAACATCTCAAACAGTGGACACCACGACATTCACACCCAGCAGTTCTCGACTTTGTGGTCTCAGGAGCCCTTCACACTCAGAAAAGTCATCGAGCAGCCCAAACGGCTCTGGTTTACCTGCTTCATCTATGTTATACTACATAAGGAGTTAAAATTGAGAAAAATGTTGAATATTTTTATTAATATTCATTAAAAAAATATTAGACCTATGACATTTTGTCTCAGGTAACGTTTGATGAAAAATTACTACATTTTCCAAAACAACAAAAAAAGTGCATTGTTTTGCACGTGGGGGAAGCTGCCTCGTGTCTGGCGTGGAGACGGTGGAGCCCACGTCCCAGCAGGCGTAGGTCACGCCCTGGGGCCTCCGTCCACACGTGGGGGGACGGGGCGGGGACAGAGGCGAAGGATACCCCGGAATTGACAGGAACTCGCCACTGCCCGGGTGGCCCTGGGGTTCCCTGGACCGCACCGTGAGAACCACCACCCCGGCAGAACTGGGAAGCTCTGGGGCTGAGTTTTCTCGTTAAAGGACAGTCTGTTTTTGCAGAAGCGTTTTCAGCGTGAACCACACTACCTTCAGTTCATGTTTGTGCTTTAGCTGCTGAATCTCTACCGCGCCCACCGCGTTTGCCACCAAATGTCTCATCTTTTTCTCATAGTGCTCCTTTAAGCGGGTTAGGTCATGGGAAAGCTACAGTACAAAGAGATACAAGCTTTTCACAACACGCTCTTCCCGGTGCTTTGAGACAATCTTACATTGAAAGGACTTGAGCAGCGTCTGGTGGGTGATGTTCACGCACCAAGGTCCTACTGCCCTGGGCGCCCCCTCCTAGCCCACCGGCTCTCGAGAAATAAACACATGAGTGAGGAAAACACATCATCAGAAGACAAACTCCAGGTGAGGCAGACTGGAGACTCTTCTATGCTAAACAAGGGCAAGTAAATGCACAGAAGAATGTGGGCACCATCACGCCTTTACGTTTTGGTGAAATTAAAATGATCAAAACTGTAGAAATATATATAAAATTATTCCGTTGTGTCAGCACCAAAGCAAAAGAAGCTTGAATTCAAGATTGCATTGATGGGGGAAATGATTTGGGGATGACCACGTAGATGTTTAAGTCTCCAAACTGACATAACTTTCTCTGCAGCCCACGGGGATGGGGTGAAATCTTGTAATTCACTCCTCACGTGATCACAAACGTCTCCAATATGCAAACCGCGGCCCCTGATCCTTAATGAGTGTTTCCCATGTCAACCCAGACAAGGACACCTCAGCAATTTTTTAATAAAATCTGAGACTATGAGGTGAGTCTTAAACGACTTACAGTGTCATTTTGGCAGCTTCTAAAATACGACTTTTTAAACTAGGAAACTTGGTACTCCTTAGAGCTGCCCTCAGGACGCTGCCCCACAGGACGGACGTGTGCTGGACCTGGTGAGGACTCTGCACTCACAGCCGCCCGGGGCTGGCCCTCCACCGTCTCTGCTGCTGGGCCACCCGGCCTCCTCTGTCGGCATTGCTGGTGGTGCATCTGGGAACACGGGTCCAGCTGGACGGCCAAGAGGGCAGAGTCTCCACTCAGTAATCATGCCCACGGCTCAGGGGCCATCGCCTGACCGGCCCAGTTTGCACGTCATCCACCAGGCCCGCTGAAGACGAAATTTACAAGCGTTTTAACCGCTCTCCAAGGCCCCACTAGGTGCCCCATCCTGCTGAAATCAGGCCCCAGTGCTGTATTTAAAATCTCCATTTAAACCTGGAATGTTGGACTCGGCTGTAACAAGCCAAGTGTCACCTTAGTTACCAGCTCCGTTTAAAAGTACAGCTGTAGCTTCATTCGCTGCTTAAGTCTCAGCTGTAATAACTCCGGTGACAGAGACAGCTAAGTTCTGGGGAAAGCTTGTTAATAATATTGAGTAGCTGAGTTGACCACCACCAACTGGTAGAGTCTTCTTGAGTTTCAGGACAAGATTCCAGACTATGCGAACACTACACGCCCGTAGTAATCTGTAAGCCGCACCGACGGGGAGGCCACGTCCAGGGGCCCAGCGGCCTGGTTACGGGGCTGCAGGCAGGGGGAGGCGTAACTGATCGATCGTGCCGTGACTTATCGATTCTGCTGTGATGACGAGGCACTAGCCACAGCATCCACCAGCGTGCAGCCTGCATCTAGACCTCACGCAGAAAGGACATGGAGCGCGCTGACGTGACCGTGGACGGCAGTGTGAATCACCCTTTTACCAATAGCCAAAACACCCAACGATGAGTATTTGGGGTGGCCAGTCACCCCTGGACACCGGACACCTCAGTGGGGTGATTTCCCTCAGCAGAGCCTCTCTCAGGTCCCCACCCTCCAACCTCCAGCCCTGGAATCCACTCCTGCAACCTGGAGCTTCTCCCTGGACCCTCATCTCGGGAGCTTCACACACACACAGCCTCCCTCCCTTTAAGGCTGCTCCTGGGCGGCTCGGGCGCTTTCGTCCTGTGACATCCTTTTGTAACATGTTCTATTTTTATATCTTCCTGTTTGTGTTGAGAACACTGAGGTTCAAAACATCCCGTAAAGGACAGCAGGGCTGTGCTGTGTCCCACCCGGCCAGGCTCCATCCATGCAGCGGGCTGGGCACAGACAGCCTTATGTGTACGCAACACAAATATCCAGGGAATGCTTATTTACGTAAGTAATTCAAGATAGCGAACTCGCTTAGGGCCTCTGGAGGGATTTAGTTTATATAAATTTAATTTTCCCATCCTGCCGAGATTCTATGATGTGAAATAAGGGGCGCCTTCTCTTTTGCCAACACCTCGTGCTTTTCTCAAAGTACATATCAACGGCTTAAAAAACGACCGTTTAAAATAGTATGTGAATGAAAATGACATCTTAGAGTCGCGTCCGCACGTCCACGTGAGAACGTTTTCTCTCTCAGGCGCACAGACCGGACACGTACCTGCTTTTTGTGGTCGCTGCGCAGGAAGGACCGGGGGACCCCGTTTCTGCTCTCTGAGTCACTCTGCTCCCCGTAGCTCTCGAATTCGCTCGAGCTCCACCCGTACTCCAGGGAGCTGTTGCCACCTTCGTCTCCATTCTCAACATCATCATAAATCATTTCATCTGAATGCATAAATGCCAAAAGGAAATTTAAAACGTAGACCCTCACTGGCTATTGTTCTGTTTGTGCAGGTTCGTCATCTGACCACATCGCTGGGAGCTGGCACCTCGGAAAAGCTGGGAGGAACGGAACCTCAGGTGTGGTGCCCCCGCCCCGGAAAGGCGCTGGACTGATGGGCGTGGGGTGGCAAAGCTCTGATAAACCCCCAGCCCCATCCGCGTCCTGAGGACCACTGGTCTATGAGAAGCCACCACAGTTATACCAAATGACGTCTTGCCCATAGAGAACTTCTGACAAAGGAAGATTTTTCTTTAGATAAACGTATGGAATAGAAACAGATTAGACATACAGACAGATTAACAGATCACAGACAGATGGATGATAGAGATATTTCAATATGAATGCAAGTGAAGCTTACCGCAAACAATTATAATTTTTGCTTTCGTGCTAAAACTAGCCCATAGTACCTATAACCTGTTAACTGTATTTAAATATCTTCATCACATCAGTCGTCTTAGAATTAATGAAGAGCACATCTGTATACGCCGCCAGATACGATGCCAAAGGCACTGCCTGCAGAGGGGACACACCGGTCTAACGGAACAGCTGTCACCTTCAGCAGGGGCACCGCCAGCCCGCCTTTTCTTGCCGTTTGGTTTCTGAGACCCCAGATCAGCCCATCTGCGCTGGGAAAGGTCTACCAGGGAGGATCATTTACTCAAAAATGCATTTCAAACTTGGTTTTACAGCAACCTGCCTTTAGTCTCCACGTTATTTGCAGCAGGGACTTAAATAACTACCCCGGAGCACACTTACTCTAAGGACCTGGCAGGTTTATGTAGAAAGAGGGCCGAAGGTAAGCACGGGTCTCCTGTCACGTAGGAATCTCGGGAGGAGGCCTCCGTTAGCTGAGGCCCTAACAGTGCTGGGGACCTGACAGCGTCCAAAGCATTTGTGGGATGAATACATGAATCCACGCTTTTAATTAGGAAGTTTGCCGTCGGTTTGAAGAACATGTCCTCTATTGGGCTGGGAAAGTTCCCTCCTATCAGGAGTTTTGAACACTGGAAGGCATGGTACCAAGTACATTCTAAGCGTGTATCAGGATGAGCGTATGGTTTGTGTCCTTCGCCTGGTTCTGTGGGAAATGACACCTAAAGAACCAGCCGATGGTGAAAGATACCTGAACTCTGGAGACAAACCTCCAGGGTTAGGATGGGCTTTGGCTCGTTTGCCGAGATGCTGCCAGATGTGTTTTCCTGACATTTCATTTGGGGTTGCTCTGCATCACGCCTTTCGGGCAAAGGGGGCCCTAAGCTTGTGCTAACACCCTCAGGGGGATCAGAGGGGGTCAGTTCGCTTGCTCACTACTCTTGCCTGCTTTCTATGGGGTTCAGTACCCCTTCCCTTGAACTATTCCTCTAGGGTCTACAAGCGGTCAAGCTCTCCAATCTGCGTCTGAGGTTGCCTGTTTCTCTCTTGTTAAAGGACAGGACTTTGGTTGGATGTAAAGATGTGGGCCAGACACCGAGTTTTCTTCAGCATTTTGGGAACATCCTGCTGTGTCCCAGCCTGTCGAGAAGCTGCTGTTTTTCCCAGATTGCAGTTCCTCCCGGGTGACTGCACCCTCGCTCCTGTTGCTGTTAAGATATTCCCAGTGGGCTGTGCTCGGCAGTTGGAATTGTACATGCCTCGCGGCGGATTCATGCTCATCCTGCTTTGAATTTGTATTTCTACAATCCGGGAACTTACATCTGTAATTCTGGAAAATTCTTAGTAATTCCTTCCTGCATGACTTCCTGTATATCATTTATTAGAGACATGCTGGCACTTCAAGCCTCCATGTTTCTTCCCTTCCCATTCATATTTTTCACATCTGTAACTCCTCCTGCTTCTTTTTAGGGTAACTGAGAAAATTACCCTACCTTGAGGGCTGGGATATAAACATGCGCACACACAAAACTGTACCGCACAGCATCGGTGAGACACCGTAATCTTACAAAACGTGATTACAGACACACACAGCTGTGCACCTAAGGCTTCTGCCTGCCTGCCTACATCCGGAGGGAAAGACGGTAAACTGCATCTCATAAAACTCCACCCCAGACAAAAATCAAACCTGGCTCAGAGTCTGAATTTTCTCTTGGCACGTCATCATAAATGGCTTCTTCCGGATCTGGAAGAAAAGGAAGGGAAACTTTAAAAACCGACCCCGACCCAGGGAGAACATCCTGCACTTCCTGCACATCCTGCACAGAGCTACAGACTCCTGTGATGCTACAGCTACTCAAGAAGTTAGTGTTATGATAAGGATGACTCATGGGGCCTTACCAAAGCATGAGCACTGTTTTTAGGGCAGAACATTTCCTTGGGATGGAAGGACATCTCTAAACAAAGCGGTTGTGAAATGTATTCAACAGGAGTTTTATGGTCTCCAAGCCAATTTATTCCATGATTTTGCATTAAATTACACGTCTCTATGCGGCTCTTTATAAACATTTTTAACTTTATGCAGTTGATGTGTTCTGATACACAAAAATTACAAAGGTGGCGTGCAGTCTCAGAAACAAAGGGACAGCTTCACTGCTGCTGTCGGGTAGGAAGCTTTAAAATCAACCAATGGCTTCATCTCATTTTTCACCCCTGCAGATGAAACGTGGCCACACGCGCATATAAAAATGCTGAGCTTTGGGGCTTCCCTGCTGGCGCAGTGCTTGAGAGTCCGCCGGCCGATGCAGGGGACACGGGTTCGTGCCCCAGTCCAGGAAGATCCCACATGCCACGGAGCGGCTGGGCCCGTGAGCCATGGCCGCTGAGCCTGCGCGCCCGGAGCCTGTGCTCCGCAACGGAAGAGGCCACAACAGTGAGAGGCCCGCGTACCACAAAAAAAAAAAAAAAAAAAAAAAAAAATGCTGAGCTTTGAGGACAAAACCTCTCAAACTGCATTACGTGAAACGTTAGCATCCTAGGAAACTGTAAGGTGTTTTCTTTAAAAAAAAAAAAAAAAAAAAAAAAAAGGAGGGATCCTCCCCGGGCAGATGCTCCATGTGAGTGTCAGTGGTCCTCCAGGAGATCAATGGGGTTTGAAGTTCATGCACGTATTCGTAAGAGCTCCATGCTCTACAGGGAGGCCAACCAAACTACAGGGTCCTCCATCCTGGAACCCACGAAGGTGACTGGTTACTAACCAACGCAAGCCAAGATGACATAAATACAGCCTCGCCCTCCTCTGACGTGCGGCCACCGTCCCCTCCCCACATTCCCAGGACCCAGCTTCTTCTCGTGCTGTGCTCAAGCTCCCACGTCAGAGAGGCTTGCTGTCCCGGAACAATGTTTCTCGACTGTGACCACGGTATTTGCACCCCCATGAGACAGTGTCGGGGGCTGCTGATGTACAGACCTTACTTTCAAATACAGCTGTTCTACTAATAAAAACGAGTCATGGGAGAACGTCAGATTTTACTTGGGAAATAAAATTGCTTGAGGAGAGTGAGGTGACAACTTAATCCTGTAAGGATCCAGAGGTAATAGCCCCTTAGTAGAAGCATCTACTTATGCTGAGTTGTTTGTTCTGACAATGTCATGATTAAAACCAGAATGAAACATTCCAGGGGAGAATTTAATAATTAGGAGATTAAGATGGTTCTACCTTGTAAGTCAATCATATAAGATAATTACACAGAAATTAGTGAGCCAGTGGATAGTAAAAGGGATAATTAGAAAAGCCTCACTTAAAAAAAATAATAAAAAACAAAATTAGCTCTGCTTTCTACACCACACATGGAATAGAAGGTCTGCTGTACCATCTGGTCAGTGGCCTGGCTTAAGCATCCACCACTCCCTCTTCAAAACGGCACCATGAGAAATCATCTCATTGGGGATGACAAGAAACAATGTCTTGTTAATGCCTCAGTCCCCAAATCTCTAACTTTTATGACAAAAACCAAGATCTGTACTAGAAAGAATCAATCAGGAAGAGGGAGATGCTGGGATGCAGAGAGCAGAGATGATCTGATGGGAGACAAAGTGACAGCTTCACAGGGCCCTGGGGAAGCATCTACACAGTCAGCTCTGGTCAGTACTTCAGGTGAATGGACGCAGGACAAGAGAATAATTGGCTGAGGCTGACAAATACACACTGTCCCAGGGGGGCTCAGGGGTGGCCCTCCAGACTCCCGGCAGCCGTGGTACTCACTTTCCATCCAGGCTGTATTGGCCGGATCTGCAACCCACCGGGCGAGGGCACTGTCCTCCTTATGGACTGGACCTTCACTTAAAGAAAACACACCAGAACATCAGGATGTTGACAATCCCTCTAGTGATTAAAAAGTCACTGTGCATGCAAATTGGGCACTTTCCCAGGTAGCATTACGGGATACGCCAGGTTCAAGAGTTCCTCCACAACCATGTATAAATAAGTGCTTTTGAACGCCTACCACACACACACCACATGTCTAGCACAGCATCCAGTGCAACAGGACATGAAGAAATGCAGTCCCTGTCCCAAGAGGCCTGACTCATCCTCCTGTTTCTCAGATCTTGCAGAGGGTCCACTATGTGCCCCAAACGATGCTGGGTTGTACGGACACACCCAAGTGAGACTTGGGCCTCTCAGCTCCAGCAACAGGGCAGACTTCAGTACAGCACTTTCAATATTGGATAGAAAAACCAGGCAGGAGATCAATAAGGAAACAGAGGATGTAAACAGCACTACCGACCAACTGGACCCACCAGACCTCTACAGAACACACCCCCCAGGCTTAAGAGCTACAATTATAAAACTCTCAGAAGTAAATGACGAAAAAGCTTCAGGACATTGGTTTTGCCAATAATTTATTGGACAGGACAACAAAAACACAGGCAATAATATGAAAAAATAGATAAACTGGGCTTCAACAAAATTAAAAACTTTTGTGCCCCAAAGGACACTACCAAGAGAATGAAAAGACAACCCACAGAAAGGAAGAAAATTCATGAATCACTTATCTGATAGGGGGTTAATATTGAGACTATATAAAAAAATACCTACAACCCAACAACAAACCCAATTCAAAAATGGGCAAAAGGACTTGAATAACATTTCTCCGAAGAAGACATGCAAATGGCCAATAAGCACAGAAAAGATGCTCAACATCATTAGTCATCAAGGAAACACAAATCAAAACCACCACGAGGTACCACTTCACACTCACCAGGATGGCGATGATTTTAAAAAGCAGGAAATACGTTTTAAGCTTAGAAAAATTGGAGCCCTCACACACAGCTGGTGGGAATGTAAAATGGTGCAAGCTGTGATGGAAAAAAGTTTGGCTGTTCCTCAGAAAGTTAAACATAGGATTACTGTGTGATCCAGCAATTCCACTCCTAGGTATGTACCCAAAGGAATTGAGAGCAGGGACCTGAATAGATACCTGTACGCCAACGTTCACAGCAGCGTTATTTACAGTAGCCAAAAGGTGGAAATGACCAAGTGTCCATCAGTAGATGGGAAGATAAACAAAATGTGGTATATACACACAATGGAATATTACTGAGCCTTAAACAGGAAGGAAATTCCAACACACACTGCAATACGGATGAACCTGGAAAACATGGTGCCGAGTGAAATGAACCAGACACAAAAGGACAAATACTGTACAATTCCAATTATATGAGTTACCTAGAGTAGGCAAATTCATGGAGACGGAATGCAGAATAAAGGTTACAGGAGCTGGGAAGAGGGGGGATTGTGGGTAGGGTTTCTGTTCGAGATGATGAAAGAGTTTCAAAAGTAGATAGTGGTGATGGTTGCACAACAATGTAAATGTATTTAATGCCACCAGATTTTAAACTTTAAAATGGTTAAAATGGCAAATTTTATAGTATATATTTTTGCCACAGGTTAAAAATGAATAATGCAATATACCAAAAACCACAGAATGGTCCACTTTAAATAAGTGAAATGTACTATGGTACGGGAATTATATCTCGATAGAGCCGTTTAGAAACAAAAAAATAAACACACCTACCATGCACCAAGCATGTTCCCATGCTAGGTGGTAGGTGCTCTAAGACTTGGTAAAACCTGGTCTTTGTCTTTGAAGAATTCAATCTAGTAGCAGAAAGGGCCACAGAAATAACAGTGGGAGCACAAAGCCATCAATCAGAATGCAGGTGTGTGCACACAGCTCTGGAAATGCAGAGGAGGACAGTTTCATGAAACGAGACATTTAAGCTGGGTTTTGAAGGGTGAGTAGGAGTTTGCCTAGGGGAGGGGATTTTCCTGGGAATTTCGAGCAGATGCAACAGCATTTGTGAAGGCAAGTGGCATGAAAGAAAGGCTTATAATCAAGTCAGTTTCAAGAATTTTAGATGAAAGCTGGGTTAGACAAAGTTAAAGATCCTTTCTCCCCCTCGGGATTCTGAGAACCTTTACAAGGTTAAGTACTCTGAACGTCTCTGGCAGGGAGACGGGAGTGGCGCGTCATCCAGCTCTCTGTGGCTGTGGACCCACAGTTTTCTCTTTTTCTGCAAAGCATAATGTTAACGTCTTAAAGAGTCCTAGTGTTCAGGAAGACCCGATCTGGGGTCCCTGGGCGAGAGGGCAGAAAGACCACGGGGCGGGGGAGGGGCCTGGGCAGTGAGAGCCTCGGAATCACTGCGCACGACATTTCGGGAAAAGGTCTGGGACTCAGAACATCTGTGGAAAATTAGTAAAGATACCTGTTGGTTGGATCCTCAGAACTCAAGGAATTCAACTGGCTGTCTTCTGTTCCTTCCTGTGTCTCTGCCAGGAAAGAGAAAAAGTTCACATTGTTTTATGCCCGAAAGAAATGTTGAGGAAGTTGTTTTTTATCCTCAAAATGGTTTCGTATTTTCCTTTCTTATCAATGAGAGGTTTACCTTATTGTGAAGATGATCAACTGATAGATTTAAGATTTTCAGTTTTTAGATCAAACGTATTCAAAATAGGATTATGATGAAGAGTGACACCCAAAGGTCTTATGAAACTACCTGAAATAAAACGGTGCCCAAAGAAACCAAGCTAGAGAAACACCATAATTCTCTCCTGTTTCTTAAGTTTTCATGGGAATTTGCAATTGTGATTTACTTGAAAATGTGTCTACATGACAAGCTCAAAAGATTCCCAAGGAAGAAGTACTGACGTTGGTGGTACCTGACAACCAAACTCCCTGTTTCCCTCAACTGTCTTAACTGGGAAGGAAAGAACCCTCTTACTGAAGTTTCACACAAATATGTCCTGATCATGCTCCTGTGACACCAGTGTCCTCGGGGCTACTCCTGCCCATCAGGACGTCCACACCTGGGACAGTCCTCACGGTGCGTCCCAGCGCAGAACACGGAAGCAGAGCAGGTGAGAGAAGGGAAAACTCAGCCGAGATGCCTTTACTGGGCTCATAGGTTCAGGGCCCTGATAAAGGACCCCAGAGAGCCCCCAGCCCTTCCTCCAAGGGAGGACACAGAGAGAAGATGGTCTATGAACCAGGAAGGGACCTCTCCAGACACCGCACCTGCTGGCGCCTTGACCTTGCACGTCCAGCCTCCAGGCTGTTGTCCAGAACCGACTGCCCTTCTCCAGAGGAGGGATGGTTTGTGTCTTCAGCTGCCCTCCTGACCTGGACGTGCGGGGGGTGGGAGGGGAGGAGGGAGTGGCAACTGCCCACGGGCTTTGGCCGGGACAACGGTGAGCTGTACACTCGGGCCCCGGCTGCTCCCACAAAGCACCGCCGTCTGCGCAGCTTATGGACAACAGCCTGGAGGCTAGACGTGCAAGGTCAAGGCGCCGGCAGGTGCGGTGTCTGGTGAAGTCCCTTCCTGGTTCATAGACCATCTTCTCTCCGTGTCCTCACTTGGAGGAAGGGCTCGGGTCCTTTATCAGGGCCCTGAACCTATGCATGGGGGTCCATCCTCATGACCTCATCACTCCTGACACCATCACCTTGGGTGTTTGTTAGGTTTCAACATGTGACTTTCGGGGAGACACACACTCTCCCTTTAAACCTAAAAACTCAAGCCCTGCAGAAACAGCTGATGCTGAAGCAACGCAGGCGAGGGTCATCTGCGCAGATGACGGAGGCGGATGCTTAAACCACGTCCTCGAAGCTACACACCTGCTCCTTCCCGCTAAGTGGAGGTGAAAGCCGTGACTCACTGAACCAAAACCCCGGTCACGGAGCTGGGCCCCCTCAGCACTGCGGCCCCCGAGAGCCGATATCACAGGTGAGGGGACAGGCTCCCTGCACCTGCCCGGCTTCCCGAGGAACCTCCTGATTCTCCCGACTCCTGCCCCTCTCCCGGGTCCTCATGTGCCTGCTACACACGCACGCACACGCACGCCCCAGGTGTGCAGTCTGCCCTGAGAGACAGAGAGCGCCTTCTGCCCTCCCCCCCACCCCGCCCGCCCCGCGAGGTGAGGCACAGGTGCGGCAGCACTACCTGCGGGGCCCGCGGGGGTGAGGACAGGGCTGGAGTAGGCGGGCAGCAGCAGGGGCAGGCCGGAGGGCACGGCGTAGCCGCAGGGCACAGGCACCGAGTACCCGCTGGGCACGTGCAGGCCCCCGCCCTCCCCCTCGGCCTCCGCGTCCGGAGGCGGCGGCTGGTCCTCATGGAGGGGTGTGATGTCGATGATGGAGTAGGGGTTGACTCTCGTTGGGCCCCCGGGTCTCAGTGGTTCTGCCAGGGCGTCTGTGTCTGCTCCCGTCCCATTTTCGTGTCCTGAGGGTGAGAGGAGACCGTGGCAGACACCCGGCCGTCAAGGGCACGGCCGACACGCCCTGCTGGGCTGAGGGTCCCCAGGTGACCCCCAGGCGACCCCCAGGCCTGGAAGCACTGTCCTTTGGGGCATCGGTGGGGTCAGCGCAACCTTGGGGGCGGGGCACGCAGCCTGGCTGAGCCCAGGGAGTCTCCTCCAATGAGGCGAATGGGTGACAAGCCGCCAGAAGTGGGGGGTCACTAACCGTGTGGACAGGTGGTGACGGTCCCAACCAGACCATCGGTGAGTGAATGAAAGTCACCAACTCCACCCCCAAATTTTAAAATATCAATTAAACCTCTACATTTCATCTCAAATGGCATTATTTCGAAAAAATGTTTTATGCAACACAGTGACAAACTGGTGAGGCCATTTTTATTAGAAAATGACAATACCTGTTTCCTCCAAAATATAAATAGAAAGGTAGGTAGACAAGACTGAAAATCATGGAAAATAGAAAACAAATAAGAGAATCTCAGCCAAACTTGAGTCATTTCAGCTCACGTCGTATCACAGAAACATCACACATCTCGGGCTCCCGGACCCCACCTTCCCCAGGACGTTCCAACCCGCAGGTGGGCCGGCTGGTCGCTGGGTGGCCCAAAGACGCACCTGATCCGGCCGCGGTGTTGGTGGCGGGGACAGTGGTGTTGGCGGCGGGGCTGTCTGCTCCCGTGTCCCCAGCCTCGGGGGCGGCCGGAGCCCGTCTGTCTGCTTCTGGAGCCTCATCTACGCCGTCGAGATCCAGCTGTTCCCCCTCCTCTTCCTCGTTGTTGTTAGTGTCGTACTTGGCTTCATTCTCTGAAGTTTAAGGTAACGTAAACCACAGTGTTAGCATTTGTTACCGGAAAAACAGCTTCCACGCTCCTAAACACACAGCAGCCAAAGTCAGCCAGCGATGAGCACCCAGATGGGCACCCGGAGGTGTTGGCGGCGCCAGGACACGCCCTTCCCCCATCCCCCGCCGGGCTGGCCCACTGCCTTTCTTTTTTTGGTTTTTTTTTTTGCGGTACGCAGGCCTCTCACTGCTGTGGCCTCTCCTGTTGTGGAGCACAGGCTCCGGACGCGCAGGCTCAGCGGCCATGGCTCACGGGCCCAGCCGCTCCGCAGCATGTGGGATCTTCCCGGACCGGGGCACGAACCTGTGTCCCCTGCATCGGCAGGCGGACTCTCAACCACTGCGCCAACAGGGTAGCCCTGGCCCACTGCCTTTCTACTGGGAAGAGTTTCGTGCCATCAGGCTTTGGGGCAGCGATCTGGGTTTCCTCTCAAAAGGACCCACAACTCACAATCTGGAAAGAAAAAAGCAGGAGAGACAGAAAGGAAGAGAAAAAGCACTTCCCACATTTTACACCCTGGACTTAGAACCACATTAGTAAAAATCAAGTTGGAATAACATTAAATAAACCAACTGGCGAGGAACAACGTGTAATTCAGCAGTTCCTAC
Organism: Mesoplodon densirostris; assembly: GCF_025265405.1. Taxonomy (NCBI): domain Eukaryota; kingdom Metazoa; phylum Chordata; class Mammalia; order Artiodactyla; family Ziphiidae; genus Mesoplodon; species Mesoplodon densirostris. The sequence goes on from NC_082680.1 coordinate 10,462,662, forward strand.
GCGATCAGTATAATGATTTCACCCCTTCTGTTCATCCCGGCGGGCGGCGTACCATCCTCACGGTTAAAATCCACAGCTGTGAGCTACCCGTGTCACCTTGGTCATGAGAATTCTTTCCAACACTGCTCTCTTTGGGGGAAAGTGAGAGGGGATGCAAGGATTTGCTCATATAAGGGCTTTTACATGACAAACAATAAGATCCCTCATGCAGACTTTTAAAAGAAAAAAAAAAGTCAGTTGAATTTAAAGGATCAGAACATTGTACCTGCCCTAATCTCAAATCACTAGGGGGTGACTTTCTTTAAAAGTCTTTTTCAGGAAAAAAAAATGCATATGCTGGAATTAAGATGTGAAATGGCATTAAAATCCTCTGTGTCTACCTGAGTTTGCCCCAGCATGTAGCTCGGAGTCCGAGCTCTCAAGAATCTCAACCCTGCCCGGCGTGATTTGTTGTTACTAAGTCAAAACATAAGCTGTTTTTTTCCCCATCACTTTTGTCAGGGTATTTAACTGGTATTATTTCCCTGTCACATGCCTTTGGCAAACATGAATTTAAGGAAATGATGACAAGTGTATTTAGAAAACGTTCTGGAAAATTTTATTTTTCTGTTGAAGAGATGTTTTGCTCTAATATGTGTTTGTCGGTTTATTTCAGTGAATAAACTGAGTACCTAATGATTTAGCAACAAAAGAAGGACAGAAAAAGGCAGGCAGCTGCAGGGAAAGCGGTGGGGAGGGGAAATCCGTCAGTCCCAGCCCAGCCCGGCAGATCGCAACTCCTGGCAGAAGTTAGGACCAAAGGCCACACACAGTCCACACAACTGACCAGGAGCCCCGGGCATCAGAATGGACTGGCTGGGGTCCCTGGCACTCCCAGCGGGAGAGCGCTGGCCGCAGGGGTCACCACTCCTCTGTGAGCAGACAACCCTCCAGGACAGCTGAAAACCCATGAACACCTTTTAAAGATGTGCCACAAATTAACACATTAAGGGAAAAAAATAAAAGAGTATTCGTAAATTCAGAGATCGGAGCTAGGCATATTGTTCCTGGGGCTTGTAAGACCATAGCTGATTATAATATGCAAGCTTAACCCAAGATATGTTTCTCTTTATTTCAAATGAAGGCTATTTGTTTCTTAATTCCTTTTACTGTTATGAAGGCGAGCTTTAAGAAGCACCAGGCTGCGAACAGCCCCACCAACAAGGGGCTATTCACAGCCGTCCTCTGCTGCCCCTAGGCTCTGCGTGTCACAGCTGGGACCAGGCCCCAGAGCAGCAGGGTTGCGGAACAATGCCGCCCCCGTCACCCGCTGGCACACCACCCGCTGTCCTTCACTTCTGCCCGAGCTTGTCACTGTCACCGGGCACCTGGTGAGGACTGTCCCGAAGCAGCAGGAACATGGTGACATTGCTGACTTCCTTTCCCCACCACGACTCACTTTTTTTTTGTTTTGCTATTAATTATAGAAAAGCTTTAGCTGGTAGTGACTTTAACCATCATCAAAGTGTTGAGTTCTGCATCCTGAGACATCCTGGACCATCTTGTAATACAGTGTTTACATCCCGGAGCATCTTCTAACTTGACTCTCTGAGGGCCTCCAGGGGCCCCGCCTCTGTTATCCCAAAGGAGAAGGAAACTGAGGCCTGGAGAGATGCACACATGCCCCCGGTCATCCGCTTGCACACCTCAGGGACTACGCTCAAACCCGAGCAGCCATGTGCAAAGCCCTCGAAGCCACAGGTTTCTCCGCCGCACCCCACCTCCTCCCAAATCCTGCTTTACCCGGACGATTTGACTTGTCGTCAAGGAAGCTTCTGGAAAAGGCACAGGCGCCTGAGGACAGGTAACGATGTACATGGATAGAGTTACCTCACCTGACATGTATGACACTGTGCACAGGATACTATGCAGCCACTGAGAATGACAGCTGTGAAAGCTACGTGATGACACGGAAAATACTGGTAAAGTTTCAAGTATGACACAAAAATGTACACTCAACAATCTTAAAAATATAAATTCAATGGCTGCAATTATGCAGAAAAGAAATATGAGGGAAAAGACAGAGAACGGATGAAAACACACGTGTCCCAGTGATGCTGGGGAGAACGGACCTGGGTGATTTCCAGCCCCTTTGTCATGTTCAAGGGAATTTTTTTTTAAAGATTTAATTTTATTTATGTTTGGCTGCATTGGGTCTTTGTTGCTGTGTACGGACTTTCTCTAGTTGCGGCGAGCGGGGGCTACTCTTTGCTGCTGTGCTCGGGCTTCTCCATGCGGTGGCTTGTCTTGTTGTGGAGCACAGGCTCTAGGCATGTGGGCTTCAGTAGCTGCAGCACGCGGGTTCAGGAGTTGTGGCTCACGGGCTCTAGAGCGCAGGCTCAGTAGTTGTGGCGCACGGGCTTAGTTGTTCCACGGCATGTGGGACTTTCCTGGACCAGGGCTCCAACTCGTGTCCCCTGTATTGGCAGGTGGATTCTTATCTACTGCACCACCAGAGAAGTCCCTCAAGGGAATTTTTAAGAGGACAGTTTCATTTTCACAATGGGGGAAATTATACCTAAAGCATCACTGAATCATCAAAAACGACGCCAGGCTGTTATCCCCATTGCTAATCGTCACAAGTGTTAACTACCCAGAAAATCTTGTATTAGAGTATAATCATGTTTAAGGCATGGTACTAACATGTTTAAATCGTGGTCTTAGCCCTGGGCTGTCAGCCAGGAAACAGCCATCGGCCCGGGGAGATGATGGAGCTGGTCCTCTCCCGGCATCCTCAACACCCCACGTCGGCAGGACCTCCCCAGGCTCCCCAGAGGAAACCTCCCAGGCGGCCCATGTAGAAGGTGGTCCACGTAGAAGGTCCCACCTCCTCCCAGCTGCAAGTCATCTCCCAGCTAAGAGGGGCCCTGCCTGGGGACAGGGTCGGGGGAGTCACCCGTGAACAGCCTGGCCGGATCAGCTACGCCCCGGGAGCGACAGGCCTTGCCGGTGAGACTCGCTCGCCACCGTGAAGACAGCAGGCGAGCAGTGCCCGGGAGCACCTGGTGCTGGAGCAGCAAGGGGTGGGGTGGGAAGCGGCCCACCGCGGGGAGAGGACGGAGGGCGCCCGTGGGAAAGGCGGTGAACTCTGCTCGGCCCTTAGCGCCCCTCCAGCCCACCGAGGGACCCTTCGCTCTCTGCGCCCATCCTCTTCCGTCTTTATTGAGGTATGAATGACAAATAAAAACTGTGTATTTACGGGGCAGACTGGATGATTTGATCCACCTGTACTCTGTGAAATAATCACCGCCATCAGCTAGTTAGCCTCCAACCCACACAGGTACCGCCTTCTCTCTTCTCTGCTTTTCCCGCAGGCAGAACATGTAAGCTGCCCTCTCAGCAGACAGGCCTAAGCATCTCATCCCTGTGGCTGGACCTCGGACGCGGCCGCCTGCCAGCTGAGTCCCCGCACAGGCCTGGCTGCCACCTCGTGGTGCCCGGGTGTCTGGCCGTGTGCCCTGGGCCGAGGCCTGTCCCAGGCTTGCAGGCCCGCCTGCCAGGACGCGGTGCTGCTGGGCCAGGCCCTCTCCTCCCGGGACCAAGCGCAGAGGTGCCTCTGGGGGTGAAGGTGGACGGGTGTTTCTGCAGAACTCGGGGAGTGACTGGGAGGCCGAGTCCCTGGGGGGTGAGCACTGGCCGACACCGGGCGTTTGCCGAGAGCAGGGCAGGCAGGCGTGGCCTCCTCTGCGGAAAGCAGACCGTGTCCTGGAAGGACAACGCACCTGCCACCAGGTTTGAGCAGCACGCACGTCACCCACAGTCCTAAAAACCAGGTGCAGGTGCTTCTGGGCCTGCCTTTTGTATTCTGATGCCCCCAACAGCCGATGCCCCCTGAGCACCTCAGAGCCCGGCAGCTCCCTATCCTGCATGGGTGCTGAGGGTGCTGGTGTCCCTTAGAAACAGCGAAACGGCACAGAAGACAGCGATGGCTGGTTTCAGTGAAAGGCCAGGAAGGAAGGAGCGGGAGGGCAGTCAGAGGGTAGGAGGGAGCCCACTGCCCGGGCCACGCTCGGGAGCGTGCGGCCAACACCAGGAGACAGCCCAGCGCACAGGGGGCCGTGGGGACCCCAGGCCTGTCTCCGAGAGGCCACGCTGCCCGGCATCGTCTGGGCATCACCTCCTTGACGGGGATGAAAAGTGGTGAGCGGTGTTGGTCTGTCTCGCTTTCAGTTCCAACAATCAAAGTCGGGTCTAGCCTGGAAGACCCCAAAGGCCAGCCACTCACACTCAGATCAAACTGCGGCCCAGAAACAGGCCCCAGAACCCCTGGCAGACCTGGAGGGAGCCGAAAAGGAGGCTGCCTTAAGCTCCGCTGGCAGGTGTCCAGTGGCCGCAGGGTTCGGCCTAAATCTCGTCTCTGAAATGGGCCGTCACTCCCCTTACCACCTCCAGGTGGTTCTGATGGGTCGGGTGAAAGTAAACACAGGAGACCCTAGACACTGGTGTGGGCACCACAGGGACAGGTGGAGGGGCTCGGCCAGGACCCGCAGGCCTCCGCCCCTGGGGTCTGGGTAGACCCTCCTCCTCCCCAGGAGCTCCTAGCCCAGGCCCCACCCCAGAGGCTGTGGGTTAGTGATGCCCAGGGCATGGAGCCTGGGAAACAGACCCAATTCACCTGCTGCGCCACCGGCCTGCAACCTGTTACCTTCCCGGGCGGGAGCCGGCGGGCCCAGCTGGTCCATGCTGCCGTGTCCACCTCGCTCCTGGGCTCGGAGGATCCGGGACCTGCGAGGAAGAAACACGCTGTCAGGGCCGGGGGAGGGTGGCCCTGGACGCCTCTGGGCACCCCGCCGACAGCCTGAGAGAAGGAAAACGCAGACTCCATCCCTAGCTGCAGCAAAAGACCTAAGGACGTGAGGACCGCAAACCACCTCGAAATAACACTCAGGGCCAAGCCAAATGGAGACTGCCAGTGTCTTGACGTCACCTTGAATTGCAGCCAGGGGTTGATTTTTGCAGCTGGATTCAATGGCCGGACCCCTCCCGGCCCAGGACGCCTTGATTCCCTGCTTAATTTCACACATGTTCTAAGGGGAGAAATGGACACATAAGTCCAATGGTTTTTCTTCCTCCTTCAACTAAATCTTTAACAGTTTTGAGTGAAGGATTAATTTCTGAGGATGAAGGAGGAGGCTGACCGTTTCCTCAAGCCCTTTCGAGCCAGCGGGTCAGTAAACCCTTGGGTACGGGCCGGATGCCTGCGTCCTGCTTTGTTTTCTTTCTTTTTTCTGCTCTTCCTGTTTCCTCGCAGGCTGGTCTAAGAATGAGTGTGAACCACCAGGCCGTGAGAAGGCTGGTCCCGCACCCCTCCGCATCCTGTGAACCAAGGTCCCTGTTTATGGATATTGACACCACCAACACCTGCCTGGATTCTTCTAGAACGGTCGCAGGAAAGCAAACCTCACTCGGGAAGCCACACTTTGCAGAAGCACCTTCCCAGTTCTTGGGGTCCCAGATGAGGCCCAGGGAAGCCCCTTGGTGACAGCCTAGCCCCACGGATGACACACGACACTCAGTGACGCCAACCGAGGCAGTTCACCCTCTCAGAGAGAAACTGCAGCGCTGTTTCCAAACCATTTACGACAGACACGTTCAGAGCACATGGGTCAGGGAACTCGAGTCCCAGAGAACCTGGAACAGTAAGTGGACGACCAAATCTTTCTCCACGGGGAGACATGCCGGCTCCTGAGAGCGAATGTAAAACGACTGCTTCCGTTTCAGTCAACAAACCCTCAACCAACACCTGCCACATCCTGGTCTGTGAAGTCACAACAAGGGGACATGCATGCACACATGCACAGCCATGTGACCGAGGTGTGTGCACACACACATGCTCACACGTGTGCACACACATGCAGAGGTGAGTGCACACACATGCTCACACATGTGCACACGTGCAGAGGTGAGCGCTCACACATGCACAGAGGTGAGTGCACACACATGTTCACATATATGCACACACATGCACACAGAGGTGAGTGCATGTGTGCACGTGCACGCGCGCGCGCCCACACACACACACACGGAGGCCCAGGGGGCTGCAGGGAAGGAACAGGAGGGAGGATGGGAGGATTCGGGGCCTCAGAAGCACACAGAACCGGGGTGATGTCTGCCGCCGTGTCCTCTCCCAAGAAGTAAATCAAAATACCCGAGTGCGTATGTAACATCCCGTTGGATTCACATCGGCTTCATGTGGCGCCAGGCCAGCAGTGACATGACACAGACACCCGGACCGCGCCCACGGTGCTGAGCCTTAGGTGACGCCCGAGAAGGAAGCAGGTGGGGCCGCTGGGCGGCCCTGGACCCGGTGGTGCCAGGACCCCACAGGCAGTGCTGGGCAGGACAGACGTGGGTCCGCAGGAGGAAGACAGTGCCATCCCCGCCCTGGGAGGAAGCGAGGAGGAAGAAACTGGTCGGGGCTCTGGGGCGATGGGGGCTCCCGGGGCGATGGGGGTTCCCATGTTACTTCCCATCCTTACCACTGACTGAGGACGGAGGCTCCGCCTCGCTCCCCCAGCATGAACCAGCCAAATCCAGAGCAGTCCGAGGACCCGCCAGGTCGGTGAGAACAGGGCCCAAGCTGCCAGGGAGCTGGGCGTCAGAGCAGAGCACGCCCCATGCACCCCTCTGTGTGACCCCAGCACCGTCCCTCGCAGACACTGCTGGCACGTTGCCCGGGCTCGTCCAGAACAAGTGGGACACACAGGCACGCGGGACCTGACGGCCACGTGGCTTTCCGTGTCCTATAGGTTCGGGTTTCTCAATCACGTCATTTACTCACCTTAAACCATGCTGGGCAAATCTCATTACTGCTACTTGTTTCTACTGAAAATGCACAAAACAGAGTCAAATTGACTTCTCGTTTCCCACTGCTAACGTGTGGGACAAAACAAAGAAAGACTATGCCTGTGCTTTTTCTTACTCTGATGCCTGATCCTATTAAACCACCACCGCTCACCCTCAGAGCGCTCCCAGGATGCCAAGATGGACCTCACAGCCATCCTAGTCATCCTACCCGAGGGTGAGAAGCTGAGAGAGCGCGGCTCTTGTCTCCAGAGGCAGACCTGGGACTGGAACCCAGGCCCCTGGTGCCTCGGTCTGTGTGTGTGACTGCGTATGAATTTCAGTCAGAGCACGATACTCAGGGACTGTTTTCTTCCAAAATCAGCATCCATGGGAAACTGCCTTCCTGGAAGCTCACACACACACACATACACAGGATCTGCCTCTGGATTTGGGGGGCCTGGGTGTCCGTGATCTGAATTCCAATCCGTGCAGGCAGGCATCACCCAGCACTGAAGTTTCAGCCCCTGGACGTCCCAGCAGCCCTAGGAAGCCTGCTCCCCGAAACTGGGCACCTGCCGTCTCCCGGCTGCCCTCCAGGTGTTTTTAGGGACGGGATGAAGCCTGATCGGCCCACGACCGACCTTGGGACGGAGGTCAAGTCTCGCTTTCACAGGGCTCCTCCCCGGCAGACGAGCAGCAGGAAATAATGCCAACCTGGGCTGCAGGGCCGTGGGGATTATCACTGTCATTTCCCAATTTAAGCATCCTAAGGAGAGATTTCATTGTGCACTCAGGTTGTGGTTTCCAACAAACAGATGACACATGCAGTAGAAGCCGCAGCCCGGAGAGACGGGCACAGAGGTGGTCCCTGCAGTGCGGCTGTAACTCTGCCGCAGAGCCTGGGCGGCGACACAAGGGCCCCAGTCACTTGATTTTTTTAATTTCATGGAAATAGCCTGAGCCTTTGCTCCAGTGAGGTTTCCAGCACCTTGGCCGTCTCTGCAGAGCTGCAGGGAGAGCACCGTGGACGTGTGGATGCTCTGAGGGGCGGGACCCGCCGCCCCTCCCAGCAAGTATTCCCTGAGCAGGGGGCTGGGATCCTGGACTCGGGAGCCAGTCCGGGGAGACCCTGCTCGGGTCCGACCCTCCAGCTGGACAAGCTCGGTGTCCTCGCTGTGAACCGAGGTGACAGGGACATCTCTGCCGGCGGCCATGGGACTGGGAACAGACAGCACTGAGGTTGGTTCCCCAACTCCCACCCCGGCCTCCGTGCTGTCCAGTCACAAAAAGTTGGGGGACAGACTGCAGGCTGAGCCTGCCCCCGATCCACTCAGCTGGGACCCGTCGAGTCCACGCACCAGGGACTGCGCCACGGTAGGTCAGGGGCACCCAGCGTCCCGCACGAGGGCTGGCTGTCCACTTGGAGCGCAGCGGGAGCCAGTGCACCTCAAGCCCGGGGACAGAGCCTGGGGTCAGAGCCCGGCGATGCAGGGGACGCAGGAATCCTCACGGCTCACGGCCGCTGGCGCTGGGTCCACCGTTGCCTAAAACCACGAGCTTCCCAGAGACCTCACGTCAGGAAGGTTCTGTCTCCACATGGAGATGCAGGAAGGAAAAACGAAAAGCTCACAGGACCTACGGTATGAGTCCTGATGGAAAGGCTCCATCTAAGTTTAACCAAACAAACTCCAGGGCAAACAAGCACACCAACCCTTTGCACTGAACATTGTCATAGATTTTTAAGTGGACATAATGCTCACAGAAACAAGAAGGAAGGAAGGGAGTGGGGAGAGAAGGAGGGGAAAGAAAGAAAAGCACAGCTTCTCCCTAAGCCGAGCACAGAACTTAGCCGTCAGGGACGTCTATTTTGTGCTCGTCGAATCTGGACCACAAAGGGCACAGCAGTGCAGAGCACACGTGGGGCCTCGCTGGGGGTGTGTCCTGGTCCCGTGTTTCTCTGCTCACGTCAGACTGAGGCCACTTCCATGGGGCCTCCTCCCCTCCCCTCAGAAAGGAAAAACGTGAATAGAAGTGATTTATTCCGTGTGGCAATGGCCATTACACAGCATCCAACCCACAGATGTTCACCTGCTCACCATCTTTTCCAAATGGTCCCCTGTCCAGCGGATCAACCCCTCAGAACTCCTGGCGGGGTGCTCCCCTGGACGGAGGCTGGGAATCGTGTCCCCCCCCACCCCAGGCAGCGCACGCCCTGCCGTCCACACCCGCACTGTCTCGGCCCTGCTGCCCTGCCTGCAAATCTTTATGGACCAGCTCCCTCCTGCACACTCCTGACCCGAACTCTCACCCTGCGAACAGCTCCCGGGTCACCTCTGCGTGTGTGTGTGTGGTGTGTGTGTGTGTCTCTATCTCCCTGTGTCTCTCTCTCTGTATCTCTGTGTGTGTCTCTGTCTCTCCATGTCCTCTCTCTGTGTCTCTGTCTCTCCGTGTCCCTGTCTCTCTATCTCCGTGTCTCTGTCTCTGTATCTCTGTGTGTGTCTCTGTCTTTCTCTGTATCTCTGTGTGTGTGTCTGTGTCTCTGTCTCTCTGTATCTCTGTGTGTCTCTGTGTCTCTCTCTCTGTCTCTCTCTCTGTCTCTGTCTCTGTATCTCTGTGTGTGTCTCTCTGTATCTCTGTGTGTGTCTCTCTGTGTCTCTCTGTCTCTCTCTGTGTCTCTCTCTCTGTATTTCTGTGTGTGTCTCTCTGTGTCTCTCTGTCTCTCTCTGTGTCTCTCTCTCTGTATCTCTGTGTGTGTCTATCTGTGTCTCTCTCTCTGTCTCTCTCTGTGTGCCCACCCCCTGGGGAGTCCACGTGGCTTGGGAGGGGGATACAGCCCTGGAGCCTCCCCAGACACTGTCCCTGCAAACACCACAGGCCGCGACACATGGGCCCAAAAGAATGAACACGTGGAAGCTTGGCTGATGCCCAGGCCATAATCTGCACTTTTATGGGGTGAAAACATGCATTTAATTATTTATTAGGGCCTCCTAATAAGGAACAAAATGCAGAACTGTGCCTGACACGGGGTCTGCTTTCAGAAGAACGCTTGTGGGGGACAGGGGTGGACAAGGGGGAGGGGGAGGGGGAGGCGGGGCGATGCTCCTGCCCCCACTCTCCCTTACCTTCTCTGCCCCTCACTCTTCCATCCCTTAAACACCTGGACAACAGGCCTGGCCTGGCCCAGACCAGACTGGCCTGGCCTGGACCGGACTGGCCTGGACCAGACTGGCCTGGACTGGACTGGCCTGGACCAGACTGACCTGGACCAGACTGGCCTGGACCGGACTGACCTGGCCTGGACCAGACTGGCCTGGACTGGACTGGCCTGCACTGCTGCTGTTCTGTGCCAGGTCCCTCCAGAATCCAGCAGGCCCTGCCCCCAGCCGCAGGTCCACATCAGCCGGGATGCATGCGCCCCGAGCCAGACTCAAGCATCAGGAAGACAGCTACCCCACTGCCCCCCGAGGACCAAGGCACCCAGAGACTCACAGCACAAACGCTTCACGCCCCACGGACTCCTGAAGCCTGCCCGCATCCAAGGCCCCCAACACGGCTGTCCATGGCCACACAATCCAGCCTGAGAGCCTTCTCTCAAAACCTCAAAACCACCTAGACAAAAGCACAGTCGCTTCATTTCAAAACTTACCAAGGACGAAGTTAATTCTGCCTTTAATTGGCAGTGTCTTTGAGAAATGTTTTCATCAAAGGGGGTATTATATTCATAAAACAAAACAGAACAAAGTTACTCTTATGAGGGGGTCATCACCGGACTGGCCTCTGTGTCTCCGTGTGTGACATTCTGTGCCCTCTCAGTCAGCTGGTGGGCATCTCTTCCTCCGATTAATTCTTGGGCTGCAGCCTGTCCTCTGTCTTGTCCAGGCCTCCCTGTCACATCCCCTGCCACACATGTTGCTCCAAGGACAGGCACAGAGCACCCCAGCCGCTGGCAGTTCAGGACTTGACCAAGGACGCAGAGCAAACAGGCACCAAATCACCCCAAGGAATCAGGGGAGGAGGGCGGCAAGGGGGGGAGATGGCAGGGAACGCCCCTCCCCCCTCCTGTGACCCACACACGCAGCAATTTCTTGCATGAAGTGAACCCCAACTTTCAGAAGCAATCCTTACAGACAAGGACATCCAGCCTCAGGAATGGAAGGAACTTGGGAAAACCCTGAGGCTGACGTCCATCCCCCTGCCTTCCTTGCAGGGGCACCTGGGTCAAGGTCAAGGGTGACGGACTGTGAGGGCCCTGGCCGAGGGGCTCACATTCCGGCAGGAGTTCCCGTTATTTACAGGAAACACAATGAAATTCCTCCACAGAGAAGGAAGTGTGCTGTGCGAACGTGTAATTACATCAGTCGGATGCAGACGAAGCCACTGTCCCCGCAAAGCTCCCTGGAGCCTTTCATCACGCGTCCAGGGGGAGCAGCTCAGCCCGGTGTGGGGTGGCCTGGCTCCACCTGGTCCCACCCTACAGACGCCGTCCCCTGGGATGCTGGCACTGCCCACACACCCAGCACTGGCTTGGGCCACACTGTGGACCACTGGGGGGCGGGAAGGAGGGCTGTGTCCAGGCAGCATCTGCAATCACATCTGCCCTGTTGCAGGGGGGCTGAGACTCCCCTAGGACGGGAGGAAGGAGGGCAGAGCTGGAGTGCAGCCTCAGTGTGGGGAGAGGAGAGAGGAAGACTGAGGGGAGAGCAGCACAAGGCGAGGGCAGGCCGAGGAGGCGGGCCTGAGGTGGGGACCTGTCCAGGGCGGAGCCCTGTCCTCAACTCAGAAGGCGCCACAGAAGGTGTTTGATCAGGGACTGATGTGGCCAGAGTTGCCTTTTCAAAAGGCCACGCTGGCATCGGGTGGACAGGGCATCGGGGAGGAGGGCCAGGTGGATGGAGGCCATCCCCCAGGAGGCTGTGGGGCAAGAGGTTAGGCTCATGACCACGAGGATGATGGGAATGAGGAGGGGGAGGCAAAGGAGACGGCACAGAAAGCGCAACTATGGCAGCCAAGCTACAGGGATGGGCGCCTTCTGTGAATTTTCCCGCTTTCTTCTGGTGGTTGATGAGCAGTTTCACACCATCGTGGTCAGAAAAGATGCTTGATATGATTTCAGTCTTCTTAAATGTGTGAAGACTTGTTTTGTCGGCTAACGTGATCTATCCTGGAGAATGTTCCATGTGTGCTTGACAAAAATGTCCATCTGCTGCTTTTGGATGGAATGTTCTGTACATATCTCATAAAATTCACTAAAGTTGCAGAACATAAAGATGTCACAAGAAAAGAAACTTATAAGCCAATATCCCTGATAAACACAGATTCAAGAATCCTCAACAAAATACTGGCAAACCAAATTCAACATTATGTGAAAAGGATTTATTCCAGCAATGCAAGGAAGGTTCAACATCTGCAAATCCACCAATGTGATGCACCATATTTTTTAAAAAAATGAAGGACAGGGGCTTCCCTGGTGGCACAATGGTTAAGAACCTGCCTGCCAATACAGGCAACACGGGTTCGAGCCCTGGTCCGGGGGGATCCCACATGCCGTGGGGCAATGAAGCCCATGTACCACATCTATTGAGCCTGCGCTCTAGAGCCCACAAACCACAACTAGTGAAGCCCACGTGCCTAGAACCCATGCTCTGCAATGGGAGAGGCCACCGCAATGAGAAGCCCACGCACCACAACGAAGAGTAGCCCCCACTCACCGCAACTAGAGAAAGCCCGAGTACAGCAACGAAGACCCAACACAGCCAAAAATAAAATAAATTCTAAAAATATATAAAATAAAAAATAAATTTAAAAAGGATAAAAATCATATTATCATCTCAATAGATGCAGAAAAAGCATTTGAGGGCCTCCCTGGTGGCGCAAGTGGTTGAGAGTCTGCCTGCCGATGCAGGGGATACGGGTTCGTGCCCCGGTCTGGGAGGATCCCATATGCCGCGGAGCGGCTGGGCCCGTGAGCCATGGCCGCTGAGCCTGCGCGTCTGGAGCCTGCACGTCCGGAGCCTGTGCTCCGCAACGGGGGAGGCCACAACAGTGAGAGGCCCGCATACCGCAAAAAAAAAAGCATTTGACAAAATTCAACACCCATTCAAAACAAAAATTCTCAACAAAGTGGGTACAGAGGGAATGTGCCTCAACATAATAAAGGCCATTTATGACAAGCCCACATCTAACATCATACTCAAGAATGGAAAGCAGAGAACTTTTTCTCTAAGATCAGGAACAAGACTAGGATGCCCACTCTCACCACTTTTATTCAAAATAGTATTGGAAGTCCTATACAGAGCAATTAGGCAAGAAAAAGAAATAAAAGGCATCCAAATCAAAGGAAAAAGTAAAACTGTCACTATTTGCTGACGACATTATATATAGAAAACCGTAAAGATTCCACCAAAAAAATTGTTAAAATAAACAAGTTCAATAAAGTTGCAAGATACAAAATCAATATACAAAAATCTGTCGCATTTCTATATGCTAATAATGAACTGTCAGAAAGAGAAATTAAGAAAACAATCACATTTACAATTGCATCAAAAAGAAAAAAATCTAGGAAAAAAATTTAACCAAGGAGGCGAAAGACCTATACACTGAAAACTATAAGACACTGATGAAAGAAACTGAAGAAGACACACATAAATAGAAAGATATTCTGTGCTCACGGACTGGATGAATTACTATCATTAAAATGTCTATACACTACTCAAAGCAATATACAGATTCAATGTAATCTCTATCAAAATTCCAATGGTTTTGTTTTCACAAAAATAGAACAAACAATCCTTAAATTTGTATGGAAACACACAAATAGCCAAGAGAAAGAAGGACAAAGCTGGAGGCATCACATTTCTTGACTTGAAACTGCACTGCAAAGCTATTGTAATCAAAACAGAATGGTACTGGCAAAAAAATAGACACATAGACCAATAGAAAAGAACTGAGAGCCCAGAAATAAATCCATGTGTATATGTTCAATTAATCTGCAAGAAAGGAGGCAAGAACAGTTAAAGAGGAAAGGACAATCTCTTCAATGATTAGTGCAGGGAAAACTGGACAGCTATATGCAAAAGAATGAAACTGGGTCACTACCTTACACCATACACAAAAATTAACTCAAACTGGATTAATTACTTGAATGTACAGCCTGAAACCATACATCTCCTAAAAGAAAACACAGGTGATAAAGTCCTTTGCATCAGTCTTAGTGATGAGGTTTTGGATTTGACACCAAAAGCAAAGGTAACAAAAGCAAAAATAAACAAGCGAGACCACATCAAACTAAAAAGTTTCTGCACAGCAAAGGAAACCATCAACAAAGTGAAAAGACGACCTACAGAATGGGAGGAAATATCTGCAAATTATCTATCTAATACGGGGTTAATGTCCAAAATACATAAAGAACTCATACAACACAACAGCCGAAAAACCACCCATCTGATTTTTGAAAACACGGGCAGAAGAACTGAATAGACATTTTTCCAAAGAAGAAATTCAAATGAAAAGATGCTCAACATCACTAATCATCAGGCCATCAACAGACAGACAAGAAATAACAAGTGTTGGTGAGGATGTGGATAAAAGGGAACCCTCTTGCACTGTTGGTGGGAATGTCAATCGGTGCGGCCGCTATGGAGAACAGTATGGAAGTTCCTCAAAAATATAAAACATAGAGCTACCATATGACCCAGCAATCCCATCTCTGGGTATTTATTCAAAGGAAGTAAAACCAGGATATCACAAAGATATCTGTCCACGCCCCCTCTCTCCTCCCCCCCCTCCCTCTCTCTCCCCCCACCATCTAATCCACCAGCAAATGCTGTCAGCTCCACCTTCAGAGCACACCCCCAATGAGGTGAGCCGTCTCTCCCTCCCTCCGTGGCCACCATCCATCTCTTGCCTGAGTTTCTGTAAAAGCCTTGTACCTGGCCTCCCTTCCCCCATTCCTGCTCCTCTGTAACTTTCTCGAGGCTGCACTCAGCGTTCGCACCCCTTTCTGTCACTTGTCTCCTCCCCAAGGTGGAGTCCTGCCTCAGCCTCCATCACTCAGCACTGCGGCCACCAGCCTTCCTGCTGCTCCCAACACACTCCTGCCGCAGGGCCCTTGCACGGGCTGCTCCTTCCGCCCGCAATGCTCTTGGGTGGACATGAGCACGGCTGTCACTCTCCATCAGGTCCTCACTCGAACATCACCTTCCCGGTGAGGCCTTACCTGCCACCTTTGTGAGCAGCAGGCCCCTCCCCCCAGCACCCCCAGGCCTGTCTCCTGCTTTATTTCTATCATCATCTAAAGTACTATCTACTTTCCTGTCTATAGTGTCTCCCGGGCACAGGACACAAGCCCCATGAGAACAGCACCTGGTCCATCTGCTCACTGCCTAGTCTTGGGACTGAGGGCACTTGGTAGTCAGCACCCAGTAGGTGCTCACTAAATATCCATCAAATTAATAAATCCCTTCCAGATTTGCTGCATCACGTGACCACCTGCACCTCTTCCCATCTGTAAAAAGGTTGTTCCTTTTCTTTAAAGTTTAAGTACAAGAACTTGATTTTTAAAACGCATGAAAACAAAATGACATTGAATGTATTTCATCAGGGGAGAGACGGAGGCCTAAGGTGATGGCCTAACATTGGATTCCCTGCTGGAAGCTCCGGACAGACGGCAGGCGCGCCCAGGGAACGGGGCCACGGAGCACGCCCAGGCGCCGGCAGGGAATGAGCCGTGGGCACAGCACCCTGGTGTGAACCCTCCTCACCTTCCCCGGGGTCCCCACCCTCCTCCCACAAAGGTGGAGAAGGCGGCGGCTCTTCCGGGGCGAGCAAGAGATAAGGCAAGGGTCCCGATGCCCTCCTGTCGGCCCAGACTGGCTGCAGCGGCCGCACACCCTGCAAACAATCTCTCCGGCCTGCAACTACCTGGGATTCGTTTCCAAAATACTTCTGTCGTCTGGCAGATGCTGCACCTTTCATTCCTTCCTATTAAATCACCAGGAGCAGCACGTGTCTAAACGCTCCTGCAGAGCAGAGGCCGGCGGCAGGCCCAGTGGGCTCCCTCCAGACCCCGGCTCTGGACCTGAGACGGGGACTCTGTCCTCCGCAGAGCATGGACCCCAGCAGCCTGAGTCTGATTTTAGTTCCAACTGAAAAGCGATCTAGGGCACGCCAGCCGGGACAAGAACTCTGAGACGGAGGCCCATGCCCGGCACTGCTCTGGGAGAAGGGCCCCACTGGCTGAGTCCCTGGCCACGGAGGTGACGTCCAGCCCAAGCTTCCCTGATGGACGTGAACTGGTACTGCCCATGTGGCCGCTTCCCAGCGACCTGCGGAGCCAAGTGCTTGAGAACAAAGCATGAGTCAACATCTTATCACTTTTGCAGCAAGAGGGCCGGCCGGCCAGGGCCAGGGGCCAAGTCTACATCCTCGGGAGGGAGCAGGCGGCCAACCCCACGACGAGCTCCAGCCCGGAGCAGGCGCCGCTACCCGGCCAGGCTCAGACCTGCACACACAGGGAGGGAAGAGACACGCCAGATTCCTGCCCTCAGAGCTCGGCGTTCCTCACCCAGAAGCAGCCTCTGGCTCCCGAAATGGGATCGCAGACTGAGAAATGACTCAAGTTCAAAGTTCGTATCTGTTTGACTTTGGACTCTGAATGTCCACAGTGCTTTCTTAAAAAAAAAAAAAAAAAAAAAAAAAGATGATGTCCACACATGAGGCTCTGGTTCCCCACAGCCTGCTGGCCTCCAGCCCAAGAAAAAGAGCGAAACCTCAGCCCAGGAAGCACAGCCTGCCCTCAAGACCCTGACACACCTCGCGTGTGAAAAGGTCCGCTGCTCCATGTAGCTATCAGTGTACAGAGTATTGGGGAAGCCTCACCTATTCCTTTTGTTTTCTTCCTAAATGCCCAGTTCAGGGTCACAGGTGACTCACTGAGCCAAGACCCTGGAGTCTCGGACAGGCCACCAGGTCACTAGCCACCACCCCCACCGGTGGAAGGCTAGCTCAGCCATCTGTGCGGGAGTGCAAAGCATCACCCTCACCCACCCATGACCTTTCTTCACAGCTCCCTTTCCCGAGGGCACTGCAAGGCTGGAGAAGCTTTTGGCGCTGCATTTTACTTCAAAAAGTAATTTCTAGTATCAGAACGTAGCTCATGGAAGAGAAACACTTTAAACCTAAAAAAAAAGATAAAAACTTTAAAAAAATCTTTTGAACATTCTTTAATGAAACCATAAAACATCAACAACTCAGAGAAAGCACCTTCTACTAGCAGGTACGCATTACTTTCATGATATAAAGAAGAACAGGAAATGAAAGAATAACACCAGTGCCATGACAGCTCATTTTTATAATCAAAGTTTTGAAACCGTGCACACAAAAACAAAGCAGCAGCAAAAACAAACTTTGATGTCTGGATCTTTGAAAAGCCTGAGTTGGGAAGGAGAGACAACGAGGTGGGGTATGGTGGGTAGGGGCTGGTGGCAGATAAGAGGGTCCTTTGCCAGCTCTCCTGTGCCTCACTGCTCACAGCCATCACCCCAGAGCTGGCCCTGCCCCCCACCCACAGACCTGCACGCCCCTCTGTACCGTAAAGCTCCCAGAACTTCCCGCCTCGTTTTCTCAAATTACACTTCCAGAAGGCTTAACTGAGAGAGCAGTAACCCTACCCCATAAATGTTTAACATCTATGTTCCCCTTCTATCTTGTTTCACTCCACGTATGTTTCTACCTGTGCAAACTATGAATGATGTATGACGTATAGATGAATATGCTCTGAATATCCCAAGATGTGAATTTTTCATTGCAGCTTTTCTATCATGCCTTGTGCAATAAGAACATTGTATTTTTCAACAGGGGTCTGTATTATTGATATTACAGAGTAATACAGCCAAACTCACAGCATTTTTATTTTGCTCTAACTTATGCAGAACGTCCTTATTTTAAAGCGCATTTCCACACACTTGCGTTCCAGCAATTTCCAAAGTGAGTAAACAAATTCTGTGGGGACCTGACTCCCCAGGGTGGGGTGAGCGGTTCCAGAACTCAGCCCAGGGTCCAAATGCCACCAGAATCCCTCGATCTCCAAGAATTCCCAAAGAGTCAAGAAGTTCTTCTAACCCCGCCCGAAAAGCTGCAGAGAAAACGCAGCACGTCAAAATAACAAGATGACAAATTTGGTAAAACGAGAAAGTCAAGTTCGACTTTTAAAAGATAAAAAGCTATATTGAATAACTTTGGATTTTACCTCATCCCTAAATGTCTATAACTGCTTTGATAGAATCTGGCCTGTATGGAGAGACTAATCTATTACGAAATACCACTTTCTATGAGTGACTTTTCTTATGGCGTGAAATCAGGAAACCATAAAGAGTCACTGAGTCACCTAACTGCACATGTGGCCACTAAATCATATCCCAAGGCCAATCAAGTAAACACGGTGCGAGCTTAAGGGGTAAATTATATTTTAAAATTACACAGAGTATATCTCATCTTTCCATTATAATAAAAGTTATTTCCTAGAAAACAATTGTCCAAAATATATTTTTTAAGCAATAAATGAACAGTGAAAACGTTATCCCTCCCAAAGTTCTACCTGAAGGGATATCAAGTAACTCTTGCACAAAATCCAGAACACTGATGACTACTTTATTTTTACTTTGTGGCTCAACCAAAGAAGAGCTGAGCTAAAAATCCATTGCATTTTGAGTTAATGAGAATTTTTACCTCTAGTAATTGAAAAGAATATTACATTGCACCAGGTACGTCTGCTGCTTTCTCAGAATGTTCACGTCCTATTAAAAGCTGAAACATTTACTCAGATTTTTACGTTCAAACCGAGGGTCTCCCAGAGGGGAGGTGTGGCCAGGTGGGGATGAGCAAGGCACCTGCCGACCACTGGCAGCACACCCGCTTCAGTCTCCCCGGCAATGGTAGATGGGGGGAGGGGGAGGAAACACGTACGGGTTTTTTCAGTACAATAGTAATTATTTTCACCCTAAAGTGGGCCAAGGACTTTTTCCTCTATCGGAAAATATACATGACTGTTCCCCACCTAAACACCCCAACTCGCCACTCCTCCTGCAACGTCACTGGGGCCCCGGCCTGGGGTCCCTCCTGCACCCTCCTGACAGCCGGTGGGGTCTCGACCCGGCTCCCGTTACCGCCGGGACTCGCGGTAAATGGAGGCTGTCCCGGGCCTCAGCTCCGCCACCTGCACGGTCCGTGCCCGGGGGCAGGGTGCACCCCGAGTGGCCCTCGCACAGTCACCCAAAACCTGGGGCGGGCGGGCAGCCTGGACTTCAAGGAGCGGTGGGATCTGGCCAATTCGGGGGAGTTAGGCAGAAGTGCAACTTTCAAAGGAAAAAAAGGAAACTCCGAATCCCCGCGATAGGTGGGTTCGCTGGAGGCGCCGTTCAAGGACCCCCGCCCGCCTCCGACCCGGTCTCACCCCGCAGGACCCCCACCCGCCATCCGCCATCCGCCTCCCGCCCGCGCTCAACCCACAGGACCCCCACCCACCCCCGGCACACACTCACCCTGCAGCTGGGACAGGACCCCGGCCCGCCGTCCCTCCGAGGACCCCTCTTCCCTCCTCTTGTCCGCGGCACCGGGATGCGCCCGGGCCCCGCCCCGCCCACAGGGAGGCCGGCCCACCCACACGCCGTGATTGGCCTGATTGGGCGGTGCCGGGCACCCATTGGCTGCCGTGCCTGCCCGTTCCTCGGCGGCGCCCCGCCCCCGCGCCCGCGCATTCCTGCGGAGCCACGTGGCCACTCGCACCCCCTCCTTCGGCTCAAAGCCCAGCCTGGCTTCGCCCACGTCGGCTGGGGGCGCCCGACAGGGTCCCTAGACCCGTGTCTTTTCCCCGCGGAGCCCTCGGGCTGCTCACTCGTGGGCAGGGAGGCGCCAGGCAGGGCACCCCCAGACCCCCAGACCCCCATCACTTCCCCGGGGAGCCCTCGGGCTGCGCGTGCGTGGGCAGAGTCCGCCCGGCAGATCACACCCCTAGATCTCCCCACCCCCCTCGCTGTCCCCAGAGCACCCACCCCTTCCCTTCGCTCGCTGGCCCTGCCAGCAGGGGCGTTCCTGGCTCTTCAGAAGGTCAGCTGCCCCAAGGCCCGCCAAGTGTTTGGAGTTTGGAAATGCAATGATTTCACATATTGCCGAGACAATTTTTAAAGCTTGCCTTTTACTGGAAAGCGCTCATTTTCACCTTTCCCTCGACGGTGAACATGGGTTCTAGAATTCCGTATCTTGTAAGAGCCAAAAAGCAATGCTGTAAGAGAGAGAGCTTGACCCTGCGTTTTCACCCTTCAGCGCTTATTGGGCCTAAAAATCATCCTTATACTACGAGCCCATTTGAGGTTAAAAATCCACGCATATGCTTGGTTCCTCACAGAAGCGCCTAAGATAAACAAGAATTCCCTTCTGTGCTGTTGGAATTGTTTGCCAGGAGCATTTCTTTGTTTTATAATTTAAAAAAGGAAGCATAGGGCTTTCCTGGTGGCGCAGTGGTTGAGAGTCCGCCTGCCGATGCAGGGGACACGGGTTCGTGCCCCCGGTCCAGGAAGATCCCACATGCCGCAGAGCGGCTAGGCCCGTGAGCCATGGCCGCTGAGCCTGCGCGTCCGGAGCCTGTGCTCGGCAACGGGAGAGGCCACAACAGGGAGAAGCCCGCGTACCGCAAAAAAAAAAAAAAAGGAAGCATATTATTGCTCTAATTTTCGCTATAGGACAAAACTCGAGACAAAGCATCTTAAACAAGAATACAAACCAAAATGACAGCTGAAGAATGTTGCCTGTTACCTGGTGAACAAGGTAAACAGATGAGTCATGCCCTAAGCTCCTCTCCCATCTCCTGCCCAAATCTCTCAATCATAGAAGTAATTTAAAGTCAGAACGTTAGAACTGCCAGACACCTTAAAGATCTAGGGTACCATTCACTAGGTTTATAGAAGGAAGACAATGTAGCGAAATGTCAGAAAGCTAATTTGAACGTTGAGTGCCTTTAAAGCCCCCATGCTCTGTAAAATTTCTTTCCCTGCAAATTGTGATTCATATAAATCATAGCTACCATATAAAGACTACAATGGTTGGGAAAAAATAATAGTAGGTAAGGGAATATTTTAGCAATGTTTATTATTAGCATTCTCTAATTTTATGGAAAAAGACTGAGCTGTTTTTAAATACTATTTCAGACCTATCTTAGAGCACCCTGGGAAGATACTAGAGCCTGAATCAATTGAAAAAGATACTTCCTCTCAGTGTCTTTAATATCAGAAACATTATCTGGGGTCTCTTTTCCTAGGGCTCTTTGAGTAGCTTATTCAAAGTTCTCCTACCCAATTTTCTTAGTAGCCATGGTGGACAGAGGTAGAAAGACCAAGTGAATTAGTTCTGTTCACCACACAACAAGAAAATCCTGTTACATGTTGTGTTTCTGATCTAGTGGAGCAGAGATAAGAGGGAAATTATACTGTATATGGATGAAACAAGGGATTGGGAGTCGATGTGGGGATCCTATTTTGGTTTCTAACATTAACAAAATCCTGTGTGACTTACACAGGTCTCTGAGCTTCCATCTCACCATCTAGAAAATGGGACTAATAATATCTACATCATAGATAAGATGTTTAAAAGGGAGAACTATACAAAGAACGCAGTATGATGTCTGGGAAGAGTAGATGCTCACTAAGCCATAATATAAGTTGGATCTAACTTTTTTTTTTCAGGAGCAAGAAAACATATTGAATCACTATTTCTAATAGATGGCTCACAATTGCATTTTAAGAAACTTAAGGAAGTTCAGGAGGCTGCTATTGTCATCATTTTTCACTCAGAAATCATGTTATTTTGGACCATGGGGACAATACAGTAGCAGCATCATAACTAGAAGCACAGAGTGCAGCTTCCCCATTTCCACAATGGCTGTGTTGACCCCCTAAGCTCAGGGCCACCAGGAAGGGCAATGCTGAAGTGGGTGGGGCATGGTGCTGGGGCAGAAAGAACTCTGATTGAAGCCTCCAGTGCTGTCTAGTTTATTCTAGTGTTCTTCAGATATAGCACCATTCCCTGTAAGCCCTGCTGTGGAAGAGGATCAGAATTTCCACTGCAATTTCCTCTTTGACCGGTGGGATATTATATACATATATGGAGAGAGGGAGAGGGAGAGCGGGAGAGAGAGAGAGAGAAAGGGACTGAATATGAGGAAGTGGCGCACACAGGTATGGAGGCTGACAAGCCCCAGGATGTGCCACCTGACTCAGGAAAGCCAGTGAACCAAGGGAGCCGATGGTGTGAATCCCAGTCGGAGGACAGGAGAAGATGACCTGAGATGACCCAGCTCATCAATGAGGCAGAAAAATGGGGAATTTCTCCTTCCTCCGTCTTTTGTTTTTTTCAAGCCCTCAGTTGATTGGACGATCCCCATGCACATGGGGTGGGGGCCATTTACTGAGTCCACGGGCTCAAACGCTAATCTTCTCTGGAAGCACCTGGAAAAAATGTTCAATCTGGGTAACCCATGGCCGTCAGTTGCCCCATAATATTAAGCATCACAACTACACATTGTTGATGGGAGTGTAAAATGGTACAATCATTTGGAACATTTGTTTTGCAGTTTCTCGTAGGACAAGCACAGCAACCCCCCTCTTAGGTATTCCTTCAAGGTACAGGAAAACATAAGCCCGTAAAAAGACCATAAAAAGAATTTTTTAATTCGTTAACAGTTCAAACTGTTCAAAACAGTGCACATAGTTCAAAACTGGGAAAAGTCAAATTGCATCAAAGGGTGGCTGTAGCCACGAGGTGTGATCTGGTCCCACAGGAGAGCGCTGCGTGTAACAGTATCAGAAAGGACGGGAACAGAAAGGAATAAACTGCACGCAGTGGCTGAGATGAACCTCAAACACACTGCGTTGCATGAAAAGAGAACAGACCTGGAGCACACCCTCTGCCCAGAGCTGCGTGTCCGTCTCTACAGAAACGACCGCTGTGGCGGGTGTGTGCGTGCCTTCGCTCAGCCCCAAACCAGCGGGCTGGGCCGGAGGTGGCTGGCGAGTGGGAGGGGCTCCCAGACCCTGTGCCCTGATCGCAGCCTGCCTGCGGCATCTCCACTCCGCCCCGCCCCTACCCGCGTCCCCTCCGAGGGCCGGCAGCCCAACGGGACACGAGGGGGCGGGGGAGGGAAAGCAAAGCCAAGAAGCGGCGACGAGGCGGAGGAACCCGGCAAGATCAGTGAGGCGGGTCCCGCGGCTGCTGTTCCTGGCGTCACGGGAATCTGGAGGGCGAGAAGGAAGCATTGTTCCAGGCGGAGACAGGGCTTTTCTGTTCCCAGAGCCCTTGCCGCGAGGCCCGCGCTGTTTTCTCGCTTTGCTCCGTGTCCAGCGGGGGAGGCGAAGGGCCCCGAGAAGGGCAGGCATCGCTCACCAGCCGCAGACGTGGGTCGGGAGCTGCGTGCAAGGCCTCCATCCCAGGGCTTCAGGTTCACATGCAGGCTCCTCTGAGGCCGGCAGGTGACACCTGGACTTGTGTGGGCTGGAGCGCTGTGTCTCTTCCCTCCCTCCATCCCTCCCCCCACCTCCTCTCCTCTGGCAGGATGGTTCAAAGTTTGGGGATCTGGAGCTGGAAAGGAATGTCCAAGAAGGGACAGAGAAGGAGGACGGGTGTTCTAGACGCTTCTTTCCTGCTCGGAGAGCCCTGGTCCTGCCCAGAATAAGCTCTGATTCTCAGCAGGGTGAGCACAGGGGTCGTCGGTGCCGAGGAGACACGCAGTCAGGAAGGTGCCATGATTCGAGGAGCCCAAAGGAACGCCCCGCACCCCACTCCTGTGTGTAGGTACATCTGTTTTTCTGACCTGGTGGCCTGAGCTTCTCTGCCGGTGAGAAGTAGGGCATCTGCAGCCCCTGCCATCCTGTAAGAGGCCAGCACACCTCAGGGTTGGGCAGTCAGCCACCTTGACCTTATTATCGTCCAGGACTGCTAGGAAGAGCAGGGGGAGGGGGAATGCAGGGGGTGGGGGAATGCAGGGGGAGGAGGAATGCAGGGGGAGGGGGAGGACCGTGTCTAGGCTCTGGGAATTCTGGTGCCGAGTGGTCCGAGCAGCGGAGGAGAGGAAGGAGGCTGCAGTGGACAGAGGGGCTCAGACTGACCCCACCTGCAGTCCCGGCTTCTAGTTCTCCCCCCCTGTTTCTGGAGCTGCGTCACCCAGGACGAACCTCGAGGATGTTTCCTTCGCTCGGGTTCATTCCCATCCCCACAGGGATGATCCCAGCCTTGACCATCCCACGGGGCTGACCCCCCGACTGACCGCCGCTTCTCCCTCTCAGCAGGACGCTGACTCCCATTGTATCTAGAACTGCTGAGGCAGAGGGTGACCTCCCTTTGCCCACACCAGCAGGACGTGAACGCCGTTCTCGGAGACACGTCGCCCCGCTCCTGCCCAAGGCCACCGCGGTTACTTTGTAGTCCAGGGTCAGACCTCTGCTCTCTCTCTGCTTCCGTCCACCCCACAGATCCGCACCCCAACTTCCAGACCTCCATCACGGTGCCTGCAGGCGGGCCCCACCTCTGTTTCTGGGACCCTTCACGTGAACTCTGAACGAGGGTGTGTGTCTGCAGAACCCGAGCTGAGATGCCCACCGCTTCAATTCCCAGCTCCCCTGCCCGCTGCGCCCCCTCCCGCCTGGCTGTCGTGACACAGCTGTGACCTAGCGGACAGATGTGTGTCTGCCCCCAACGCCCGACACAGAGCTCCGCAGTCCCCTGGGACTTCCTGGGTGATGGGAGCATGTTTGTTCTAGTGAGGCAGCTCCAGGATGGCTCAGAAATACTGAGCCAGGATGAGAGGCTTGGCACTTCCAGCCCCACCCCCATCCTTGGGGAGGGGAGAGGGCTGGAGATTGAGTTAACAATGGGTCGTGCCTACGTGATGAAGCCTCCAAACAAATTCACAAACTATGGGGTTCGGAGAGCTTCCAGGTGGATGGACACATCCCCAACTCCCCGGGACCTTGGAAGCTCCTGCCCCCGGGACCCTCCCAGACCTCGCCCTCTGTGCCCCTTCATCTGGCTGTTTGTCCGTATCCTTTAATCTTATCCTTCAGTAGGTAATAAACCAGAAAACATAAGCAGTGTTTGCCTGAGTTCTGTGAGCAAATCACTGAACCCAAGAAAGGGCTTGTGGGGACCCAAGTCAGAAGTGTGAGAGACCTGGGCTGGTGTGTGGAGCTGGGCACCGTGATACCAAGCCCTCAACTGCAGGACGTGATGGTAACTCCGTGTGGATGGTAGCACACCCAGCTGGTGTCGGAGGATTGGTGGACGTGCGGAAAAACCCACGCGCTTGGTGTCAGGAGTGTTGTGAGTAGAAGTTCTTTCTCTGGCCATCACTCTGCTGAAACATCTGGCTGAGGACCCGGTTGGTCCCCGGCTGCTGCCCCCAGGCAGCGAGCGGGCAGCTCTGTCTCTGTGCCGAGCTCTGCACCCTGAGGCCTGGCTGCTCAAAGCTGCCTTCTCCCTTACCTGACGCGGTGCCTTCCTGGTTAAGGTGTTTTCAGACCTGCCCGTTTCTCCGCCTACACTCTCTCCCGCCCTACAGTCAGCTTTCAGGATCAGAGTCTGGGCTGTGTCATGTGTCTCTGTGTTCCCTTTTTAAGTTCATCCTCCTGATGGCCAGTCTCTACACAGCAGCCAGAGGATGCACAAAGCAGATCAGATGCAGTCACGCCGAATCTCAGAGACCTAGGATGGTTCCCTCCCGAACTCCAGCAGAATCAAGTCCCAATCTCTACTTTACAGAAATGTAAGCTCAGGTGAGCAGACGGATGCAAAAGCAGGTGGAAGGTGGCTTGTGCCTCTGCCTTGCTCTTTACCTGCAGGCTGCTGTGATCAAGGGCAGCTTGGAGTGTATAATTGCAGCTGACCCTTGAACGGGTTTGAACTACAAGGGTCTGCTTATATGTGAATTTTTTTTTCAATAAGCGTAGTACCTGTATTTTCATTTTACAGATTTTTAAGTTGACTAAGTTTGGGGAAAGTTTGTGTTTGATTAGAGATCACAATATGTGGAATCAAAAGAACTAGGGGTTGGGCTTCCCTGGTGGCGCAGCGGTTGAGAGTCCGCCTGCTGATGCAGGGGACACGGGTTCGTGCCCCGGTCCGGGAAGATCCCACATGTCGCGGAGCGGCTGGGCCCGTGAGCCATGGCCGCTGAGCCTGCGCGTCCGGAGCCTGTGCTCCGCAACGGGAGAGGCCACAACAGTGAGAGGCCCGCATACCGCAAAAAAAAAAAAAAAAAAAAAAGAACTAGGGGTTGAGTCCTGATCCCATCCAGACTGTTTCAGCTTCCTGCCCTTGGCTGAGTCATGGACCATTTCCTTTGTTTTTGAGGCGGAGATAGCAGTACCCATGTTTTCGATGGCTTGGGGGTCAGTGCTCCCACCCCCCCATTGTTCAAGGGTCAGCTGCATTGGTTTCTGCCTTTCCCACTAGACCGTGTTAGCAGGTCACACTACAGTTTAATTCTTGTAGTTATTCGAAAGATTAACTAATGAGGCAGCTCCTGGAATGATAAAGTGGCGAATTCTGACAACACCAAGTGTTGGCAAGGCTGTGGGATGACTGGAATTCTTGTATGTTGGTGATGGGGGCACAGATAGGACATTGTATTGGGAACACCACCTGCAGTCTCATAAATTAAGTGTATAAGTGCCATCTGACCCAGCCATTCCCCTAGGTATTTATCCCAACTACATAAAAAGACTTGTACAAGGAGTGTTCTTGGCAGCTTTATTCAAAACAGCCCCTATGGAGACAACCCATCAATAAATAGGTGACTAGATAAACAAAT
Organism: Mesoplodon densirostris; assembly: GCF_025265405.1. Taxonomy (NCBI): domain Eukaryota; kingdom Metazoa; phylum Chordata; class Mammalia; order Artiodactyla; family Ziphiidae; genus Mesoplodon; species Mesoplodon densirostris. Next base: position 10,489,336 of record NC_082680.1, read on the forward strand.
CCTGTTACATCCATACAACGGAATGCTACTCGGTAATCAAAAAGAACAATATTGATAAATCTGCAAAGGTTAACTGAGTGAAAGAAGTCAGACACGTAGGGCTGTCTATTCCCATGTATATGAAGTTCTGGAACAGGCAAAATAATCTACAGTGAAGTCTAGGGCAAGGGGGGGATGGCTTAGGAGGAGCTCCCCCGCCGGGCACTTGGGGTGATGGAGATGCTGGCTGGCGTACCAGTGACATAGGTGTATGCGTTTTTCTAAACTCATCTCACTGTATATTTAAAATGAGTCCATTGACTTTATAGTATGTAAATTGTACCTCAAGGGAGTTCTTTTTTTTTAAATACATTTATTTATTTTATTTATTTATTTTTGGCTGCGTTGGGTCTTCAATGCTGTGCGCAGGCTTTCTCTAGTTGCGGCGAGCGGGGGCTACTCTTTGTTGCGGTGTGCAGGCTTCTCACTTACTTCTTTGGGGGCAGCAACATTTGATATAAACTTTAAATAATTTCATGTTCAATTCTATTATTTTTCTCTTTGGTTTACTTATGTGGATAGAAACACTGTGTTTTATATTATAGTTCCAAATGCATGGTATTGTAGCTTTGTTAGGTTTTGTGTGCTTGCCTGGGTATAAAGCAATAATCAGAGCAATACTGTCACAGATATTAACTTCAACTAATGATCAGGATAAGTTCTGTGTCACAAACCACCTTCAGCTTAGGGACACTCAGTCTACCAGACACTCCCCCATAAGGTGCCAATTTTACTGGCAAGCCCTTAGTACCAATAGATTCAGTTTTCTTACTACATCCCAAATCAGAGATTTTAATTAGCTTTTATCACTTTTTACCTTTTTTGGTTTTCACCTAATTATCCCCCAATTTAAATCTGACTGAATTATTTAACAAGCAGACAACAAAGAAGCTATTCTCAAAAACAAAGAGCCCTACCCTTTCTGGTCCTTGTCCCCTGCTGGGTCAGATCCAGCCAAGATTTGAAAGCATTTGTGGAAAAGCTATGACTCAGTGTATGCTCACAGTATTGTTGTTTTCCTATTTCCTTCTCCAATGAAACTTAGACAAGACCACCATGTTGCCGAAGATGAAAAAAATCAACAAACTAGTTTGAGGGGGAAAATGATACCATTTTCTAAAATCTCCTAAGCATTTCCTTTTCTGAAAACAGAAATCTTAATTGAATCTTAATTGAAAATGATAAGCTAGTTAAACATTACTCATAAGAAGCAACATCCTGTGGTAATAAAATGTGCATTTGGCTGAAAATAGAAAGATGTATGTCTTCACCTTAGCCATGCTTCAACTAGTTGGATGACTGGATAAAGTGTTTAATTTCTCAGCCCTGTGAGTTGGGATGGATGATCTCACACTTCCCGCCAGTAATACAATGGGGAATAGATAGCCTCTTTTTCTGATAAGGGGTTCAATACCCAAAATATATATAAAGGACTCATACAACTCAGTAGCCAAAAAAAAACCAGACAATCTAACTAAAAATGGGCAGAGGAACTGAACAGACATTTTTCGAAAGAAGACATACAAGTGGACAACAGACATATGAAAAGATGCTCAACATCACTAATCATCAGGGAAATACAAATCAAAACCACACTGAGACATCACCTCACACCAGTTAGAATGGCTGTTATCAAAACGACAAGAAATAAGTGTTGGTGAGGATGTGGAGAAAAGGGAACCCTTGTGCACTGTGCGTGGGAAAGTAAATTTGTGCAGCCACTGTGGAAAATAGTATGGAGATTCCAAAAAAAATTAAAAATAGAACTACCATATGGTCCAGTAATCCCACTTCTGGGTATTTATCCAAAGGAAACAGAACTGCTATCTGGAAAAGATATCTGCACCCCCATGTTCACCACGGCATTATTTACAATAGCCAAGATATAGAAACAACCCAAGTGTCCATCAACATATTACTGGATGAAGAAGGTGTAGTGTGTGTGTGTATATACATATATATATATACACACACACACACACACACACACACACTTATGTACACATATATGTGTATATACAGAGATTGTATTGACAGTTGCCAGAGATGAGGGTGAGGAATGGGCGAAATGGGTGAAGAGGGTCAAAAGCTACCAACTTCCAGTTATAAGTTCCAGGGATGTAACGTACAGCATGGTGACTAAAGTTAACAATATTGTATATTTGAAAGTTGCTGGGAGAGTAGATCTTAAAAGATCACAAGAAAAACATTTTGTAACCATGTAAGGGGATGGATGTTAACTAGAATTACTGTGATGATTATTTCACAATATACACATACATCAAATCATTATGTTGTACACCTGAAACTAATACAATGCTATATGTCAAATATATCTTTTTTAAAAAATTGAAAAAAACCAATAAAAGTCAAGCCTGAACTTCCTTGTAAATGTAATGAAGTCTTTCATGACACAGGGGAAGAACAATAGTGGTGGTGGCTGTGCTCTTATCCCCTGTATCACTATTTATTACTTGTGCTACTATTTATTGCTTGTATCACTATTTATTACTTACACTATTTATTGCTTTTATCATCACTATTATACTACTATTTATTGCTTGTATCACTATTGTATCACTATTTATTACATATACTATTTATTACTTGTATCACTATTTATTGCTTGTATCACTATTGCTTGTATCACTATTTACTACTTGTATCACTATTGCTTGTATCACTACTGCTTGTATCACTATTACTTATACTATTTATGGCTTGTATCACTATTGTATCACTATTGCTTGTATCACTATTTATTGCTTGTATCACTATTTACTACTTGTATCACTATTGCTTGTATCACTACTGCTTGTATCACTATTACTTATACTACTATTTATGGCTTGTATCACTATTGTATCACTATTGCTTGTATTACTATTTATTGCTTGTATCACTATTTATTACTTGTATCACTATTTATTGCTTGCACTGCTGTTACTTGCACCCAGCTGATGCTGAGGGATTGTTTTGCCAGGCACCGCAGGAAAGCGGGGCGGATTCCTACTTCATCTCTGCTGAAACTGGCCCCCAGTCTGCTCCCTTCTCCCTCCATGAAGCCCCAGTTCTAGAAGGTGGTCCAGCCCTTCTCCTTAAACCCACACTGATAGATACTGCCCCCTGAACGAGGTTCCTCACTGCCCTTCTCCTACTGGTCCACAAAGTGGAAGTACAGGGCTTGGTGAGTGGAGCTCTTGGCTTTCAGCTGCCACAAGTCCCTCGTGCAGTCAACAACCTGCAGGTCCATACAGGCCACACCTGTGCTCTCAGAGCTCCCATCTAACTCGGGGCTTAAGACTTGTCTCCGTTGTAGCCCCCGCCGCCTAGCGGTTTCTTCTTTCTCTGAACACCTATAGGTCAGGTTGTTTGCTTATGTGATGCTCTAAAACGCACTTTAAACTTGGGTTGTATGATTTTTAAGGCCACTTCCGTTCCTGAGGTTCTGATCCTCGGAAGAGCTGGCTGTCAGTTTAAAATATGAGAGTAAGTCGAGATATTTGCTTTCCTATATTAAGTCATTAAACACTCGTCGGAGGCATTGCCCCAGGTTTCAGGAGGAGGAAGCGGGCATGAGACACTCTGTGTCCCCACCCAGACCCTGTTATTAGTCGGGCCAGGTTTCAACCCCGGACACTGACCGTGAGCAACTGAACGTCTCCTAGCGGCTCTATCTCTGTGAGCAATCTCATTTTAAAACCTCATAAGTCAAGGATCACAGCCACTTCCCTCGTTTGAGGCTCAAACTGAAACCATGGGTAATGAGTAAATCCATTGCACCTGCCCTCACTAATCAAGGTTATTTTAAGACTTCATGTCCTCCAAGCGGCAGGGAGCCTAAACAGTAAGCTGTTTGCCCGAGCTGTTTTCCAGCAGCTTGGAGGCTCAGCTGCCTCGAGCTTAGACTGAGCTGGTTGAGTCTGGAGAGGAGCACTGATCCCTCAACTACGCCTGCCCAAGCACTGGTGACCTTGGGCAGGGCTGGCGCCTAGTTACGCCTGCGCAGAAGGACCATTACGCACCTTCTCCTCATCCCTTTCCCCGCGCCCTCCCCGCACTGCCCAGGCCCCACACCTGCCCCACGCCGCACCCAGACTCAGCCCGCCCGCCCTCCCACGTCCTCCACGCCCCCGCACCTCAGCCCGCCCTCCACGTGCCCCACGCCACCCGGCCTAAGCCCGCCCCCCCACGTCCCCCACCTCAGCCCGCCCACCACGTCACCCACGCCCCCCACCTCAGCCCGCCCAACACGTCCCCCACGCCCCGCCCACCGGACTCAGCCGCCCCCACGTCCCCCACATTGACCCCCCCCGCCTCAGCCTGCCCCTCACGTCCCCCACGCCCCGGCCCCCTTCCTCAACCCCCCCCCATGTGCCCCACCCCCAGCCTCAGCCTGCCCCCCACGTGCACCACACCCCCACCCCGCCTCAGCCGGTGCCCCACACGCCTCACGTTTCAGCCCGCCCTTACGTGCCTCACGCTTCAGCCCGCCCCTACGTGCCTCACGCCTCAGTTCGCCCCCACGTGCCGTACGCCGCCCAGGCCCCACCCCTCCCAACCGCTTTATCCCTGACCGGGCGAGGCCTGGCTTTCCCTGAGGTGGGCTTGAGGCTCCGTTTCTTCTCCTGGTCTGGCTGTGAGTAAACCTCTCCTTGCTTCCAACCTCAGTTTGCTGTGCGTGGAGCAAGACGACCTTGGTTTGGTAACAGTTTTCGAAGCCGGCCGGGAGGGAGTCCAGAGGAACCTTGGCCCGAGGGTCGTGGCCCCTCTTGGGTAGCGGGAGCCGGTGGCCGAGCCTGAGCCTGGGGTCCCTTGGCTCCAGGGCCGTCCCCCAGTTCCCCACCAGGCACCCCGACGTTTAGTTCATGTTTTGTTTTGTGCCAGAAAAACGGTTTTGGGGTTAGGATAGGAAGACATCTTCTGGGTGAGTGAGCTCGTTAAAGAAACGCACCTGTGTCTTGATTGTTGACCCGATGGTGGCTGGAGGCCCGGATGGCAGGCGTTTGGGGGACAATAGAAAAAGTCGCGAGTGCTGAGGTACCGGGGTTGGAGGCTGGGGCTCTGGTTTCTCGTCTCATGTGTTCATGTCTGTCTATGTCTGATTGTGTTTTGGCGGTTGTTTGTTTGGTTTTTTGCGGTACGCGGGCCTCTCACTGTTGCGGCCTCTCCCGTTGCGGAGCACAGATTCCAGACGCGCAGGCTCAGCGGCCTTGGCTCACGGGCCCAGCCGCTCCGCGGCATGTGGGATCCTCCCGGACCGGGGCACAAACCCGTGTCCCCTGTATCGGCAGGCGGACTCTCAACCACTGCGCCAATTGCCTTGTTTTTAATCGGAGGGACCAGGTTCAGGAGAAAAGGGAACAAAGGAGAATGAAACAGGTTATTCTGCTCTCGGCCGCCTGAACCTAGGGAAGAGCCGGACCAAACGGAGGCCCCCATGAGGGGCTCCGCAAAACGTAGGAGGCCTCAAGCCACCCCTCCCCCCGCTTGCATGCGGAGCCTGATAGTGGGACCCCCCAAATGTGGATATTGCAGGCAGGAGGGACGCTGGAAGAGTGCCCCATCCTGAGACTCTTGAAGGTAAGCAGGTGGCCCCTCAGGTGCCCCAGGTAACGGCTGATGCCAGTGACCAAGGATGATCGCTCCGAGTCCACCATTGTCTTCCATATGGGTGACGTGACAGTGGGAAGTCAAGGGTGGGGCTTATCAACACAGGAGGTGGGGGGAGCTTGGTTTTAAATATCCGGCTTTCTGAAGTTTGTTTTGAGACTGATAGTAAAGGGGTGTGTGGAGAACCCTCGAGAAAACCTTTTCTCCGGCTGGGGAAGAAACACTGGTAGCTTTCCGTCCATGCCTGATATCTTCACTCCCCGTCAGGGATGAGATGGACTAAATGAAACAACAGGGTTGCCTTTGCACCTGGACGCTGAGTGGACATTAAAGCACCAGCAGAGCAGACCTGCACGCTGCAGGCTCTATCACTCTCACCTCAAAAACAGCCTGCAGTGATTCCGGGAGCGATACCACAGAGGGTGAGTCTGGGGGATGGGCGGGTGGGGGGTGCTGGGGAGAGCGGAGGTGGCCACACCTGTGCGGGTCAGGCTCTGCAGGGGGGCAGACATTCCAAACTGAATGCAGTATCCATTAAAGTAGCCAGCAAAGCGTGGGGTGAACTCCTACCAGCCTCCCTGCATTATGACCCAATGTGCTCTTGCTGGTCACGTGGTGATTGACTGGTCCACAGGTGAATGTGATACATGATTGAAGAGCAATTAACAAGTTGTAGGAATTCATCCCTAGCCCCTAACCATACTCCACTAATGACTCTTTGCACAGACCCTTGTTGGGTTACCATCTTGGACTCACACCCTTGAGTTTTGAATCCCAAGAGTTGTCTGCTTTCGCTGCTGGAGAGTGCTTCCTCAGGGAGTTAAAAATTCTCACAATACTTGGAGAAATCCTGGGGAGACCTGAAGGACCTTGAACTAAACAGGGGAGCCCTGCTCCAGGATGTGGACGATGCCCTGATTACCAGTGAGACAAAGGACTCCTGAGACCAAGGTACGGGTTTGACTTCGAACTTCTCGGCTGAAAGAGGCTGTAAGGTGTCCAAGAAAAAGGTAGATTCTCAGCTCTCTGTTAACTATTCTGGGGTTTTGAGCTCCAGGACAGAGAGCTGCTCCCTGCCGGGAAGGGAGCTCTAGCCAGGACTGCAGTTGCCACCAGGAGACGACTGTGGGATTCCTGGGAGCGACTGGGCGCTGCTACACCTGGACCCCCAAGTTTGGACTCATAGCCAAACCCTTGTAATGAAGCTTGTAAAGGCAGTTACACAGAAACCCTAGGCTGAAATCTTGAAGGATAAGCATACAGGAGACCGGCTTCATCCCTGCTGGACGGGACCTTACGAGAAATGCGATGGGAAACGGAAACCAGGCTGCAGAAGGAAAACGGCGACCAAGTTCATCCAAACCTTGCCTGGTTCCAGCCCCCGACCCTGACTTCTTCCAGGGGCAGGTGAACCCCGACAGATCTTCAGGTGCTATTCAGAAGCTGCGAGAAAGAAATCAAGGTGAGTGGGTTTGCTGCAGTGGTGGCTTTGATCACATCAGACGCTTCAGAAGGCAATTTAAATAACTTGTTATAAGAAGGATCTGTTGTCTTGTTAGTCCTTTGTTTCTGACTTCCCAGGCTTGGAAGGACTTCTACTTTGGTTGCGCTGGTAACCTATCAGGCTGATCACCTGACCCCTGTCTTTCCCTGGATCCCTCAAAATCCTAAATGTGAACCATGGCTGGCATTCTCTGTGCCCCTGAGGGGTATGTCTTTGTAGTTTCAGTTAGCAATCTTGGTCCCGTGGCTGCCTTGACAGCTGGTGCCTGGGTGGTATTTGTTTATTGGGATCAGTGTTAATGTCAAACCAGAAACAAGAAAATACACTCAAAGGAGCGCTTGACAGTTTGACTTCTCAAGCCCTTGTTGGATCTGTGCCCCTTATGAGCAGGGAGTAGCCAGAGGCATCGTCACCCCTCTCCCTTGAGGTGGAGGCACGATGAGAAGATGGGGGTGCTGAACCTTGAACCCGTGGGTTAAACGCACTCCACCTGCCATCCCTAATGAGGGTTGTGAAGACGTGCGTGTCCTCCAGGCAGCCTGATCAGTAAGTGTTTGTCGGAGTTGTTCTCCAGGAACTTGGGGTCAGCTGTGTCGAGTTAGGGCTGAGCCAGTTGAGATGGGCTAGGACCACCGACCCCTCAACTGGGCCTGCGCCTGCACCAGCACTGGAGACCTTGTGAGCGTGCAGAGGCCTGGAGCCTAGTTACGCCTGCGCAGGAGGACGAGTACACAGCTTTTCCCAATCCTGGTAGGCCTGTTCACTGTCCCATCAGTACCCCAGCCCCTTGCCTTCTTGGAAGCAGATCTGAGATTTGTTCTGCAGCTTCCTTGCTTGGCTGCCTTGCAGTTAAGCACTTTCTGCTGCAGACCTCGGCAGCTCAGCGTCTTGGCTGGCTCTGCAGCAGGCAGAACGAACCTGGTTCAGTAACTGTGACTGATCCACTTGTGACGTGTCACCTAGGAGGGTGCTCGAATGCACCATCTCCAGAAAGCCCCTGATGGGAAACCTGGTCCAGCTGGGCTCAGCACCCTCAGACGCCGGGCCTTCCCAGTTGGTCTGAAGACACAAGTAACTCGTTAGCAGAAATAGCTAGTCTTTCAGTTGCTTAGTTCTCAGAACTCGGAGGCAGCTCCTTCCTCCCAGGCCCGCAGTCCTCCCTTCCCTCCTGGCTAGAGCACTTCCTGAGTGGAGGATGAAGGCTGGAGGAGCCCAGGGCACCGGATCCGGTGGATGTAGACCGCCCCCCCTGCCGCGAGGATGGACACCAGCTGGTCCCGTGGACCGGGCCAGCATCTCAGCTCCCAGGGAGGCGAGCCTGACCCGGAGCGAGGAGGTGACTGCCCGAGGTAGACATCTAGCTTTCGGCGGAGAGGACTAGTAAACGGCTCTCCTAACGACTAACCCTTCACGGCACATGAAGCTGGAGGGGGAGGCTGACGCACTGCAGGCAGAGCTGTGGGCTGCAGGGAGGCTGTCCTGGGGGACAGAGGTCACCTGCTGAGGGAACCTCATCTGCGCTCAGCCCACTTGGGGACCTGAGGCTTCTACCCATCCCCAGCCCCCTCACCCTCGACACAGACTGGGTCCTATCTGTCTGTCCCTGGCAGCACGGATACTCCTACCCGGCTGTTCTCGGGTGAGCCCAGGGGTGAGTCTGTGGAGCCAGAAACTCTGCGGCTGTGAGGACCAGGCTCAGCTCACAGATGGAGGAAGAAGCCGGAGGGAGGGCCAGCTGCCCATGGCCGCAAGGCCAGTCGTCGCAGCTGAGATCCAGGCCCGGGGCGCCGGGCTGTGTCCCCATGCGCCGTCCTGTGCTCTGGGCTGAGCGGGTGTGCCCTTGGTGCAGTGGACGGAGTGCGGGTCTCAGCCTGGGGCTTCAACACGGTAAGACGAGGTTTGTGGATTTCATCAGCAGCTGTGACACAGGATTCCCTTTCCCTGATTGTACAGGTTTTTAAAATTAATTAATTTTTGGCCACGTTGGGTGTTCGTTGCTGTGCGCGGGCTTTTTCTGGTTGTGGCGAGCGGCGTCTACTCTTCTTTGTGGTGCACGGGCTTCTCACTGCGGTGGCTTCTCATTGCGGAGCACAGACTCTGGGCGTGCTGGCTTCAGGAGTTGTGGCACGCAGGTTCAGGAGTTGTGGCTCACAGGCTCCAGAGCCCAGGCTCAGGAGTTGTGGCACATGGGTTTAGGTGCTCTGTGGCATGTGGGATCTTCCCGGACCAGGTCTCGAACCCGTGTTCCCTGCACCGCCAGCGACGTCTCTGATGGTACAGTTTTCAATGTAATAGAAACCACAGGTGTACGTATTTCAGGGTCTTCTGAGCTACGAGGAAGTGGGGTCACTTCCCAAGACGTAGGTCGCCTGTGCTGCCAGTTCAAAATGAAGATGGGACAGGCAGGATCCCCTCCGGGGTGGATCACGGTAAGGCACTCAGACTCTACACAGGGAACCGAGTTGTCACGTCCCGGCTGACCCCGGGGCGTTGTCGCGTGACCCCCGGGCCAGAGCTGGAAAGGGGGTCTCACCCCAGCAAAGCCTCCGTCGGGGGAAACTGCTCACCTTTAAAAGTGAGAAGCGGACCCCGTGCCGTCAGAGCGCCGAGTTCTCTGGAATTACCTGGGGCAGCAGTGGAGAAAGGTGGCCCAGGCCTCTGGGGTCTGGAGGGCTGGCCCGGGTCTGGCCTGTGCCAGCCCCTCCCGATCAACCCAAGGGGCCGACCTGCAGGCTGGAGCCCTGAGGAACCAGGTATGAGGCAAACGGAGGGTCAGTAACGCTTTTGCAAGAGATGGCAGGCTGTGAACGTGAAGGACAAAGGCCGAGTCCCCCGACCACTGCGGGAAATGCCGTCGTTTGCAGGGCTGAGGGGAGGGCGGCGGGCAGCTGTGCCTCCTGCACTGAGGGTAGGTGCCCCTTGAGTGGGACCCTGGGTGACTTTCCTGGCACTGGGTCAGTTAACACATTTCTCCCAGGTAGCTGCTGCTCACGTTTCTGCTGTTCCCCACGGGCTCTGGCGACCACTGCTCTGTGCTCTGCAGATGCTGCTGCGTTTCTCACAAGTCCAAGATGTGTGGCAGTCCTGCGTTGAGCAAACCTGGTGCCGATTCTCCAACTGCATGTACTCACCTTGTCATGTTTTAGTTATTCTTAGAGCGTTTCAAACTTTTGTCATTTGATGTGTGACAGTGATTTTACTGATTCCGACTTGGAAAACTCAGGTAGGTGCTGGTTAGTTTTTTTTTTTTTTTTTTTTTTAGCGATGAAGTGTTAAGTTGTATAGGCTGTTCAGATGTCAGTCTGTATACATAACACATTGAAACATAGCGTGAGCAAGGTTTCTATGCACCGGGACACCCACCAAGTCACGTGATTTGTGTTATTGTGATCAGTTTCCGGTGATGGAGAGATCTTGGGTTCACATCTGAGGTCTGCCTGTCACACGCCCCGGGGGAGCGTGTGGAGCTCTGGGAACAGGACTGGGGCCCCAGGAACACTGTGGCCCCCTGCACCCTGTAGAAGGGACAGCCTGGACCAGTGTGGCAGAAGTGACAAGTGGTCTGGAACAGAGGAGGGCCACTGTCTCTCCTGGACCAAACCGGCTGGGCTCCTCGGAGCAGTTCCGAACTAGGCCCTGACCCTTCAGGCTTCAGCGTCTGGGTTTTCATTGTTCATTTTAGCAAGATTCCTGTTGTGTCCGTTTAGCCAGAGCTCCCCAGGCTCAACCTCTGACCACCGTCAACATCTGACTGGATTCCTCATCCCGCTTCGTCCCCCTAATGAGGTCTCACTCCCTCGTCTGCCCTCGGCCTGAATCCTGTATGTCGGTTCAGTGCTGTGATCTGAATGTGTGTCCCCCATACTCCTGTCGAATCCTAATGCCTGACGTGATGGTGTTGGCCTTTGGGAGGTGATGATGTGATGAGTGTGGAGCCCCTGTGAATGGGATCAGTGCTCTGATGAGAGCCCCCAGCCCCTCCCCCATGTGAGGACAGGGAGAAGACGCTGTCTGTGAACCGGGAAGAAGCCTCACCAGACGTTGAATCTGCCGTCGCCTTGATCCTGGAAGTCCAGTCTCCGGGCTGTGAGGACTCGACTCGTGTTTAAGCCCCCAGTCCGGTCCTGTTAGAACAGCTCAGACAGACACCTCGACCCCTGCTGTTTGCTCTGACTTCCCGTTGCGGGCACCACCCTGCTCCCGGCTGTCACCCCCGCAGTGGGAGGTGAGTCCGCCTTGTCCCCCATGTACAACCCCAGGGCAGGAATGAATCCCTCTCGCCTGGATCTTTTTCGTCTTGACAAGTGTTGGTTGAGACAGCGACGGGACCTAAGGATAGAGGGGTGGCTGCCGTGCGTCCTGTCAGGCAGTGTCCTCATGTTTTTGGTCTCAGGAGTGGACAGCTCCTGACTTTACAGAGGAGAGTGTGGGGCTGTATCGATAGTTGTCTCAGTTTTCATTTATAGTAATCACGAAAATACAGTAAGCCCATGACATACTAACGTAAAACATTTCCTGTTTTATGAGAACTGCTTTCCAAAAACAGCCCTCCACTGAGAAGAGTAAATTATACTTTTTTGTCATGTTATCCTCGACTGACAGAAGCGAGAAGTGTTAACACCTGTTTCTGAATTTGTTGGTCGTAACGGTACCAGTGCCTGGAACCCTGGCCAATAACTGGGGGAACGTGAGTGCGGAGGGAATAATGCCCTGGGGCTGATGGTGATCCAACTGTGACGTCTGGGGCCCCAGGCCACCCCTGGGGAACTGCGTCGGCAGCCTGGCCGGCACGTGAGGTTTGCAGCTCCGACCCTGAGGGCAGGGCTGCTGGGGGACCTTCAGCCGAGGGCAGCCGTGTGCCCACTCTAGCAACAGGGCCGTTCTGCTGTGTGGGCCGGACTGTAGGGAGCAATGGGACGGCGGCGGAGGCCGGGGAGCTGGGGAGACGTGGGTGGAGGTGACGGTGTGCCTTCCGGGTCCATCCTGCGGGCAGAGCCAGCGGCTCCTGCTGACGGAGTGGATGTTCAGGAATCAAACGGCGGAATCGAGGCCGATGCCAGGAGTTGTGACATAAGCAGGCAGGAAAGATGAAGCCTAAGGAAGACGGGCTGTTGAGAAAATCAAAGCTGGTTTGGGGTGAAGTGGAGCCTGACGCCTGCCCGACACGCCGGACGAGATGTTCGAGGGAAGCTGGCTGTGCAGCCGGGGCGGAGGTAAAACCTAGGAGCCTGTGGGGAACAGATGTGGCTGAAAGCTGGGCCGGGGGACCCCCGTGGAGGGCATGATGGAGGAGATGCTGGGAGACGGGGGAAAGCAGCGGGAGGATGGAAGGATGAAGACGGGGTCGTGTCCAGGACCCCCAGGAGGAGCCTCGCGAAGGGGAACGAGGAAGTGAACGCCGTCCGGGTCCGGTACCGGTGTGCATGGGGTGGGGACGGTGTGGCAGGAGGTGGTGAGGGAGCCAGGCCTGTCGATGGGGGGGCAGAGGGCGTGGGGGGCCGCGTGTATGGGAGATCCTTGCCGGGTGTTCCGTGAAGAGGGAAAGTGGCGGTTGGAGGAGTGAACTCCCGAGACCTCTCAGCGTCGGGAGCTGTCGCTGCGTCTGTGGGGTAAGCTTCATAAAGCAGAAGAGGAGACGTCTGGTCAGGTGCAGGGGGAGGGTGGCTGCTGAGAAAGGCCTGGACGGGCTCCCGGCGCCAGCGCGAAGAGGCCTTAGACGGGGCGCGGACGGGGCCCTGGATGCAACGGGAGAGGTGGACTTGAAGGTGAGAAGATCTGGATGTTTTCTTCGGTGCAGAGGCTCAGATCCCCTCCCCGCCGCCTGGGCTCTGATCTCCGAGACCCTCCGGACAGCCTTCTCTTACAGGGCCGACTTGATCTGCCTCTGACCGTGGTGGGTCCCAGCTCCTGCCCCGTCCTCCCCAGTCCCCAGCCTATATCCACACAGGTGCAGACTACTCCCGGGCGCACAGTCAACACTCGTGTACCCAGCAGCGTGTCCACAAGGTGAAACCTTTACCTCTAAGATCTTGTTTTTTGTGTTCTACCCATAAATACCCAGGGGCAGGATTTTGGGGTCATGGGGCAGGTCTGTTAGCTTCCTGAGCAACCTCCCCAGTCTGACAGAAAGCGACCAGGTGATGCAAGAGGTGGACACCTGGAATGACCCCCAGGCCGGGCAGCTCCGTGACCCTGCTGGGCGGGGCCCGGGGGAAGCTGAGCGGGGAGGGTGGCGGGATGCAGGAGGGTGGGCCGTGGGGCTGTGTGTGGACGGAGCCACAGCTGCGGGTTGGGGAAGCCCGGATCCTGCAGGTCCTGGTCGCGTCCTGTCCTGTGCGGACAGACGTGCACGAAGGCCTCCCGTTCTGCTCCACGGGGAAGGATGCCGGCGACGGGGGTGGCCGGCCTGGGAACACGGCCACCTGCCCCTGCCCCTGCCCCAGCGAGGTGACCACACGCAGAGCTGGTGACTACTGCTCCTCGCCCGCTGAGGATTCTCCAGAGACGCTTCTTCCGCTGCCACTGCTGCGACAGATGCCATCACCTCCGTGCTGCCTGCTGAATGCGTACCGCACAGCACGTGCTGCGGGACCTGGAGCAGGTCGTCCCAGGGGCGCTGCAGCAGCCCGTGTCACAGGGAAGGGGGGACCCGGTGGGGAACTGTCTCTGGCTCCCGACATGGCCAGGACTGGCCCCAGGCCCCTCGCTGGCCGGCTTGAGTTATAACGCCCACCGTGCTCATGAGTCTGGGTCGGCCTGGGCCGGGCCGGGTGGGTCTTAGGTGCCTCCTCCTCACAGCCCGGTGGGTGGGCGGGTGGCTGACAGAGCAAAGGCCGGAGCTCTGAGGCCGCCCACCCCCTTCTCCTGGGCGGGCATACAGGGCCGGGAGTCGCACGCGGCCGTGCTTAGACCTCGTCCATCTCAGGAGCAGGGCCGGGGCTGGAACCCCGGGAGCACGCACCTACCCGCTGTGCCACGTTAACGCTGGAGAAGGGTCACCTACAGATGCCCAGGCCAGGCTGAGTCCTGATCTCTGAGAGGAACAGCCTGAGGCAGACGAGAACTGCCTCCCCGCCCAGGAAGAAGAGTCTGGAGAGACGGGAAGAAGACCCGGCAATGCCAGAACGGCGGGGACTGCAGGTGACCGTGAACAGTGTAGGGGATGGGTCCCCTGCCCCACCCTCACAGTCGCGTCTGCATAACCGCACCGAGGTGTAGTCAGTTGGCAGCGTTCCTTTCGGCTGTACAGTGTGGCGACTCCGAACGTTTACATCCTGCTCCGCTTACAGTTACGGTGCAGCCTCGCCCGTGTTCCCTGTGTCGTACAGTACGTCCTTCAAGCCTACCGTGTACGTAGTAGCTGTACCTCTTGATCCCCTCCCCCAGCGTTACCCTTCCCCTGCCTCTCCTCGCTGGGAACCACCAGTTCCTTCTCTGTTTTTTGTTCACGAGTTTTATTTTTTAGATTCCACATTTAAGTGAGACTCATACAGTGTGTTTTTCTCTAACTTATTTCACTTAGCAAAGTATCCTCCATTACATCCATGTGGTTGCCAAATATCCTCCACTACATGCATGTTGCATGAGGTTTGGTTTAATCCACCTCAGCCCCCAGTTAAGATGGATAACAGGGCTGTAGAAAATACGAGGTTTAGGTTGACAGAGGGTGAGATGTGATGATGTAGTACTGACGGGGGTGCGGGTTTTTGTCGTGTTCATGGCACTGAGCCTGCTATTAGCAGGAGGCACTGAGAGGTGGAATGGGGATAGGCCTGGTTTTATGGTTAGGGCTGTCGTTGCTGCTGTTGGATTGAATATTTGTGTGATGGTTCATTGGCCGGAGTGCACGTTAACAATAACTGCTATTATAAGTAGTATTGATGTGGCAGCTTGTGTTAGAAGATGATCAGTGGATACTTCTATAGCTCGTGGGTTAAATGTTTTTATTATAATGGGAATAATGGCTAGTATATTTATTTTGAAGCTGATTCAGATTAATAATCAGGGCGAGCTGGTTATTACAGTTCCTGAGATAATGGTGGTTAAGACGATACTAAAGACGATGGGATTTATTAGTGCAGGAAAGGCAGAAACCAACATTTTTGAGGCCCAAGAGCTTCTTTAGCTGACCTTATTATAGAATACGGTGTAATATGGAAGCAGGAAGAATTCTGAAGTGTAGGTTCAATTTCTGTGGTCCCCAAAATAAGAGGATTTAAACCTCTATCATTTACTCTATCAAAGTCTTTTGTCAGACATATTTGTTATGTTTGTGGAGGGATGATTGTTTTTATAATAGGTGATGAGATGGGACATATGCATAGGGCTAGCGTTAGTGGTAGGAAATTGTTTCAGAGCAAATGTGTTAATCATTTCAGTTGAGAATAGGATGCTTGAATTCGTAGGAAGGAGACTTAATAGTAGGTTCTTTTAAAATTTATTTTTATTTTATTTAATTTTGGCTGTTTAAGGTCTTTGTTGCTGCATACGGGCTCTTCTCATTGCGGTAGCTTCTCTTGTGGAGCACTGGCTCTAGAGCGCAGGCTCAGTAGTTGTGGCGCACGGGCTTAGTTGCTCTGTGGCATGTGGGATCTTCCCGGACCAGGGCTCAAACCCGTGTCCCCTGCGTTGGCAGGCGTAATTCTTAACCACTGCACCACCAGAGAAGCGAAATAGTAGTGTTTTGATGATAAAATTGGTTGTATAGAGTTCTGGTATGTATAGGTTGTGGAATGCTTCTAGTAGTAAGATTGTCGTGAAGATACTTATCATCATAATGTTGGCATGTTCTGCTAGGAAAAACGTGGTGAATGGGCCCACTGCATGTTCTACATTGAAACCTGATGCCAGATCAAGATTCTCCTTCTGTCAGGTCAAAGGGGTCTCAATTAGTTCCTGCTGGAATGGAAAGAAATTATATTGTAGCCAGTGGTCATGATGGGAAAATTATAATTGCTCCTGTGTTGTGATGAGGGTTGAAAGAGTGAAACATCCATTTATTAGGAGGACCGATAAAAGAGTAATTGCTGGTGTTACTCCATATGAAATTGTGCTGCTGCTCGTAGGGCTCCGATTAGTGTGTATTTTGAGTGGGAAGCCCACCGGGATCATAAAGCAGAGTGTACAGCTAGGCTTGATATAGTTAGTATAAATAATACTCGCAGGTTTTTATTAATGAAGGAGCACGGGGACTCGTGCGGGTAGGGCTAGCTAGGTTTGGGGCGATGATGAGTATGGAGATGGAGAATGTAGCTGGTAGGAGCCGTTCTTTGATGAACAATTTCACTGCATCAGCAATGGGTTGTAATAGGCCGTATGGTCCCACGCTATTTGGCCCTTTTCGCAGTTGCATATAACCTAAAATTTTTCGTTCAGTTAGTGTGAGGTGTGCTATGGCTAAAAGAATAGGGATAACAAGCATTAAGATGTTGATTATAAACATTTTGCTGGGGAGAGGATTTGAACCTCTGGTCATAAAGGTTTAAGTTTTACGCCATTACCGGGCTCCGCCGCCTTAACAAACCCTGGTCCAGGTTGGCTATTTTGTATTTGTTAATTAAGTTAAGATTATACCATTAATTATTTTAAGGTGCTTATGTGAAGAGGGCCTTATTTCTCTTGTACTTTCATACGGGGAGAAACATGTAATAGAAACTGACCTGGATTACTCTGCTCCGAGCTCAGATGACGTAGGACTTTTCTCTCAACATCTTTATTGGAGTATAATTGCTTTACAATGTTGTGTTAGTTTTTGCTGTATAACAAAGGGAATCAGCTATATGTATACATACATCCCCATATCCCCTTCCTCTTGTGTCTTCCTCCCACCCTCCCTATCCCACCCCTCTAGGTGGTCACTTAGCACCGAGCTGATCTCCCTGTGCTATGTGGCTGCTTCCCACTAGCTAGCTATTTTACAGTTGGTGGTGTATATATGTCCATGCCACTCTCTCACTTTGTCACAGCTTACCCTTCCCCCTCCCCACGTCCTCAAGTCCATTCTCTACGTCTGCGTCTTTATTCCTGTCCTGCCCCTTGGTCCTTCAGAACCACCTGATCCAACATTGAGGTCATAAACCCTGTTGTTGGTATGAACTCTGAAATACGATTGCGCTGTTAATCCTAGGGTAATTTGTTCCGTTGATGAGTTTTTGGATCAATAAGGGATACTATGTTTTTTGTTTGTTTTCTTTTTGCGGTACATGGGCCTCTCACTGCTGTGGCCTCTCCCGTTGCGGAGCACAGATTCCAGACGCGCAGGCTCAACAGCCATGGCTCAAGGGCCCAGCCTCTCCGCGGCATGTGGGACCCTCCCGGACCGGGGCACGAACCCGTGTCCCCTGCATCGGCAGGCGGACTCTCAACCACTGCGCCACCAGGGAAGACCGATTGCTTTGTTTTTAATCGCAGAGACCAGGTTCAGGAGAAAAGGGAAAAAAAGGAGAATGAAACAGGTTATTCTGCTGGCGGCCGCCTGAACCCAGGGAAGAGTCGGACCAAATGGAGGCCCCCATGAGGGGCTCGTCAAAAGGTAACAGGCCTCAAGCACCCCCCGCTTGCATGCGGAGCCTGATAGTGGGACCCCCCCAAATGTGGATATTGCAGGCAGGAGGGACGCTGGAAGAGTGCCCCATCCTGAGACTCTTGAAGGTAAGCAGGTGGCCCCTCAGGTGCCCCAGGTAACGGCTGATGCCAGTGACCAAGGATCATCGCTCCGAGTCC
Organism: Mesoplodon densirostris; assembly: GCF_025265405.1. NCBI lineage: Eukaryota > Metazoa > Chordata > Mammalia > Artiodactyla > Ziphiidae > Mesoplodon > Mesoplodon densirostris. Next base: position 10,507,214 of record NC_082680.1, read on the forward strand.
ACCATTGTCTTCCATATGGGTGACGTGACAGTGGGAAGTCAAGGGTGGGGCTTATCAACACAGGAGGTGGGGGGAGCTTGGTTTTAAATATCCGGCTTTCTGAAGTTTGTTTTGAGACTGATAGTAAAGGGGTGTGTGGAGAACCCTCGAGAAAACCTTTTCTCCGGCTGGGGAAGAAACACTGGTAGCTTTCCGTCCATGCCTGATGGTCTCACTCCCCTTCGGGGATGAGATGGACTAAATGAAACACCAGGGTTGCCTTTGCACCTGGACGCTGAGTGGACATTAAAGCACCAGCAGAGCAGACCTGCACGCTGCAGGCTCTATCACTCTCACCTCAAAAACAGCCTGCAGTGATTCCGGGAGCGATACCACAGAGGGTGAGTCTGGGGGATGGGCGGGTGGGGGGTGCTGGGGAGAGCGGAGGTGGCCACACCTGTGCGGGTCAGGCTCTGCAGGGGGGCAGACATTCCAAACTGAATGCAGTATCCATTAAAGTAGCCAGCAAAGCGTGGGGTGAACTCCTACCAGCCTCCCTGCATTATGACCCAATGTGCTCTTGCTGGTCACGTGGTGATTGACTGGTCCACAGGTGAATGTGATACATGATTGAAGAGCAATTAACAAGTTGTAGGAATTCATCCCTAGCCCCTAACCATACTCCACTAATGACTCTTTGCACAGACCCTTGTTGGGTTACCATCTTGGACTCACACCCTTGAGTTTTGAATCCCAAGAGTTGTCTGCTTTCGCTGCTGGAGAGTGCTTCCTCAGGGAGTTAAAAATTCTCACAATACTTGGAGAAATCCTGGGGAGACCTGAAGGACCTTGAACTAAACAGGGGAGCCCTGCTCCAGGATGTGGACGATGCCCTGATTACCAGTGAGACAAAGGACTCCTGAGACCAAGGTACGGGTTTGACTTCCAACTTCTCGGCTGAAAGAGGCTGTAAGGTGTCCAAGAAAAAGGTAGATTCTCAGCTCTCTGTTAACTATTCTGGGGTTTTGAGCTCCAGGACAGAGAGCTGCTCCCTGCCGGGAAGGGAGCTCTAGCCAGGACTGCAGTTGCCACCAGGAGACGACTGTGGGATTCCTGGGAGCGACTGGGCGCTGCTACACCTGGACCCCCAAGTTTGGACTCATAGCCAAACCCTTGTAATGAAGCTTTTAAAGGCAGTTACACAGAAACCCTAGGCTGAAATCTTGAAGGATAAGCATACAGGAGACCGGCTTCATCCCTGCTGGACGGGACCTTTCGAGAAATGCGATGGGAAACGGAAACCAGGCTGCAGAAGGAAAACGGCGACCAAGTTCATCCAAACCTTGCCTGGTTCCAGCCCCCGACCCTGACTTCTTCCAGGGGCAGGTGAACCCCGACAGATCTTCAGGTGCTATTCAGAAGCTGCGAGAAAGAAATCAAGGTGAGTGGGTTTGCTGCAGTGGTGGCTTTGATCACATCAGACGCTTCAGAAGGCAATTTAAATAACTTGTTATAAGAAAGATCTGTTCTCTTGTTAGTCCTTTGTTTCTGACTTCCCAGGCTTGGAAGGACTTCTACTTTGGTTGCGTTGGTAACCTATCAGGCTGATCACCTGACCCCTGTCTTTCCCTGGATCCCTCAAAATCCTAAATGTGAACCATGGCTGGCATTCTCTGTGCCCCTGAGGGGTATGTCTTTGTAGTTTCAGTTAGCAATCTTGGTCCTGTGGCTGCCTTGACAGCTGGTGCCTGGGTGGTATTTGTTTATCGGGATCAGTGTTAATGTCAAACCAGAAACAAGAAAATACACTCAAATGAGCGCTTGACAGTTTGACTTCTCAAGCCCTTGTTGGATCTGTGCCCCTTGTGAGCAGGGAGTAGCCAGAGGCATCGTCACCCCTCTCCCTTGAGGTGGAGGCACGATGAGAAGATGGGGGTGCTGAACCTTGAACCCGTGGGTTAAACGCACTCCACCTGCCATCCCTAATGAGGGTTGTGAAGACGTGCGTGTCCTCCAGGCAGCCCGATCAGTAAGTGTTTGTCGGAGTTGTTCTCCAGGAACTTGGGGTCAGCTGTGTCGAGTTAGGGCTGAGCCAGTTGAGATGGGCTAGGACCACCGACCCCTCAACTGGGCCTGCGCCTGCACCAGCACTGGAGACCTTGTGAACGTGCAGAGGCCTGGAGCCTAGTTACGCCTGCGCAGGAGGACGAGTACACAGCTTTTCCCAATCCTGGTAGGCCTGTTCACTGTCCCATCAGTACCCCAGCCCCTTGCCTTCTTGGAAGCAGATCTGAGATTTGTTCTGCAGCTTCCTTGCTTGGCTGCCTTGCAGTTAAGCACTTTCTGCTGCAGACCTCGGCAGCTCAGCGTCTTGGCTGGCTCTGCAGCAGGCAGAACGAACCTGGTTCAGTAACTGTGACTGATTCACTTGTGACGTGTCACCTAGGAGGGTGCTCGAATGCACCATCTCCAGAAAGCCCCTGATGGGAAACCTGGTCCAGCTGGGCTCAGCACCCTCAGACGCCGGGCCTTCCCAGTTGGTCTGAAGACACAAGTAACTCGTTAGCAGAAATAGCTAGTCTTTCAGTTGCTTAGTTCTCAGAACTCGGAGGCAGCTCCTTCCTCCCAGGCCCGCAGTCCTCCCTTCCCTCCTGGCTAGAACACTTCCTGAGTGGAGGATGAAGGCTGGAGGAGCCCAGGGCACCGGATCCGGTGGATGTAGACCGCCCCCCCTGCCGCCAGAATGGACACCAGCTCGTCCCGTGGACCGGGCCAGCATCTCAGCTCCCAGGGACGCGAGCCTGACCGGGAGCGAGGAGGTGACTGCCCGAGGTGAACATCTAGCTTTCGGCGGAGAGGACTAGTAAACGGCTCTCCCAACGATTAACCCTTCACGGCACATGAAGCTGGAGGGGGAGGCTGACGCACTGCAGGCAGAGCTGTGGGCTGCAGGGAGGCTGTCCTGGGGGACAGAGGTCACCTGCTGAGGGAACCTCATCTGCGCTCAGCCCGCTTGGGGACCTGAGGCTTCTACCCATCCCCAGCCCCCTCACCCTCGACACAGACTGGGTCCTATCTGTCTGTCCCTGGCAGCACGGATACTCCTACCCGGCTGTTCTCGGGTGAGCCCAGGGGTGAGTCTGTGGAGCCAGGAACTCTGCGGCTGTGAGGACCAGGCTCAGCTCACAGATGGAGGAAGAAGCCGGAGGGAGGGCCAGCTGCCCATGGCCGCAAGGCCAGTCGTCGCAGCTGAGATCCAGGCCCGGGGCGCCGGGCTGTGTCCCCATGCGCCGTCCTGTGCTCTGGGCTGAGCGGGTGTGCCCTTGGTGCAGTGGACGGAGTGCGGGTCTCAGCCTGGGGCTTCAACACGGTAAGACGAGGTTTGTGGATTTCATCAGCAGCTGTGACACAGGATTCCCTTTCCCTGATTGTACAGGTTTTTAAAATTAATTAATTTTTGGCCACGTTGGGTGTTCGTTGCTGTGCGCGGGCTTTTTCTGGTTGTGGCGAGCGGCGTCTACTCTTCTTTGTGGTGCACGGGCTTCTCACTGCGGTGGCTTCTCATTGCGGAGCACAGACTCTGGGCGTGCTGGCTTCAGGAGTTGTGGCACGCAGGTTCAGGAGTTGTGGCTCACAGGCTCCAGAGCCCAGGCTCAGGAGTTGTGGCACATGGGTTTAGGTGCTCTGTGGCACGTGGGATCTTCCCGGACCAGGTCTCGAACCCGTGTTCCCTGCACCGCCAGCGACGTCTCTGATGGTACAGTTTTCAATGTAATAGAAACCACAGGTGTACGTATTTCAGGGTCTTCTGAGCTACGAGGAAGTGGGGTCACTTCCCAAGACGTAGGTCGCCTGTGCTGCCAGTTCAAAATGAAGATGGGACAGGCAGGATCCCCTCCGGGGTGGATCACGGTAAGGCACTCAGACTCTACACAGGGAACCGAGTTGTCACGTCCCGGCTGACCCCGGGGCGTTGTCGCGTGACCCCCGGGCCAGAGCTGGAAAGGGGGTCTCACCCCAGCAAAGCCTCCGTCGGGGGAAACTGCTCACCTTTAAAAGTGAGAAGCGGACCCCGTGCCGTCAGAGCGCCGAGTTCTCTGGAATTACCTGGGGCAGCAGTGGAGAAAGGTGGCCCGGGCCTCTGGGGTCTGGAGGGCTGGCCCGGGTCTGGCCTGTGCCAGCCCCTCCCGATCAACCCAAGGGGCCGACCTGCAGGCTGGAGCCCCGAGGAACCAGGTATGAGGCAAACGGAGGGTCAGTAACGCTTTTGCAAGAGATGGCAGGCTGTGAACGTGAAGGACAAAGGCCGAGTCCCCCGACCACTGTGGGAAATGCCGTCGTTTGCAGGGCTGAGGGGAGGGCGGCGGGCAGCTGTGCCTCCTGCACTGAGGGTAGGTGCCCCTTGAGTGGGACCCTGGGTGACTTTCCTGGCACTGGGTCAGTTAACACATTTCTCCCAGGTAGCTGCTGCTCACGTTTCTGCTGTTCCCCACGGGCTCTGGCGACCACTGCTCTGTGCTCTGCAGATGCTGCTGCGTTTCTCACAAATCCAAGATGTGTGGCAGTCCTGCGTTGAGCAAACCTGGTGCCGATTCTCCAACTGCATGTACTCACCTTGTCATGTTTTAGTTATTCTTAGAGTGTTTCAAACTTTTGTCATTTGATGTGTGACAGTGATTTTACTGATTCCGACTTGGAAAACTCAGGTAGGTGCTGGTTAGTTTTTTTTTTTTTTTTTTTTTAGCGATGAAGTGTTAAGTTGTATAGGCTGTTCAGATGTCAGTCTGTATACATAACACATTGAAACATAGCGTGAGCAAGGTTTCTATGCACCGGGACACCCACCAAGTCACGTGATTTGTGTTATTGTGATCAGTTTCCGGTGATGGAGAGATCTTGGGTTCACATCTGAGGTCTGCCTGTCACACGCCCCGGGGGAGCGTGTGGAGCTCTGGGAACAGGACTGGGGCCCCAGGAACACTGTGGCCCCCTGCACCCTGTAGAAGGGACAGCCTGGACCAGTGTGGCAGAAGTGACAAGTGGTCTGGAACAGAGGAGGGCCACTGTCTCTCCTGGACCAAACCGGCTGGGCTCCTCGGAGCAGTTCCGAACTAGGCCCTGACCCTTCAGGCTTCAGCGTCTGGGTTTTCATTGTTCATTTTAGCAAGATTCCTGTTGTGTCCGTTTAGCCAGAGCTCCCCAGGCTCAACCTCTGACCACCGTCAACATCTGACTGGATTCCTCATCCCCCTTCGTCCCCCTAATGAGGTCTCGCTCCCTCGTCTGCCCTCGGCCTGAATCCTGTATGTCGGTTCAGTGCTGTGATCTGAATGTGTGTCCCCCATACTCCTGTCGAATCCTAATGCCTGACGTGATGGTGTTGGCCTTTGGGAGGTGATGATGTGATGAGTGTGGAGCCCCTGTGAATGGGATCAGTGCTCTGATGAGAGCCCCCAGCCCCTCCCCCATGTGAGGACAGGGAGAAGACGCTGTCTGTGAACCGGGAAGAAGCCTCACCAGACGTTGAATCTGCCGTCGCCTTGATCCTGGAAGTCCAGTCTCTGGGCTGTGAGGAGGACTCGACTCGTGTTTAAGCCCCCAGTCCGGTCCTGTTAGAACAGCTCAGACAGACACCTCGACCCCTGCTGTTTTGCTCTGACTTCCCGTTGCGGGCACCACCCTGCTCTCGGCTGTCACCCCCGCAGTGGGAGGTGAGTCCGCCTTGTCCCCCATGTACAACCCCAGGGCAGGAATGAATCCCTCTCGCCTGGATCTTTTTCGTCTTGACAAGTGTTGGTTGAGACAGCGACGGGACCTAAGGATAGAGGGGTGGCTGCCGTGCGTCCTGTCAGGCAGTGTCCTCATGTTTTTGGTCTCAGGAGTGGACAGCTCCTGACTTTACAGAGGAGAGTGTGGGGCTGTATCGATAGTTATCTCAGTTTTCATTTATAGTAATCACGAAAATATAGTAAGCCCATGACATACTAACGTAAAACATTTCCTGTTTTATGAGAACTGCTTTCCAAAAACAGCCCTCCACTGAGAAGAGTAAATTATACTTTTTTGTCATGTTATCCTCGACTGACAGAAGCGAGAAGTGTTAACACCTGTTTCTGAATTTGTTGGTCGTAACGGTACCAGTGCCTGGAACCCTGGCCCATAACTGGGGGAACGTGAGTGCGGAGGGAATAATGCCCTGGGGCTGATGGTGATCCAACTGTGACGTCTGGGGCCCCAGGCCACCCCTGGGGAACTGCGTCGGCAGCCTGGCCGGCACGTGAGGTTTGCAGCTCCGACCCTGAGGGCAGGGCTGCTGGGGGACCTTCAGCCGAGGGCAGCCGTGTGCCCACTCTAGCAACAGGGTCGTTCTGCTGTGTGGGCCGGACTGTAGGGAGCAATGGGACGACGGCGGAGGCCGGGGAGCTGGGGAGACGTGGGTGGAGGTGACGGTGTGCCTTCCGGGTCCATCCTGCGGGCAGAGCCAGCGGCTCCTGCTGACGGAGTGGATGTGCAGGAATCAAACGGCGGAATCGAGGCCGATGCCAGGAGTTGTGACATAAGCAGGCAGGAAAGATGAAGCCTAAGGAAGACGGGCTGTTGAGAAAATCAAAGCCGGTTTGGGGTGAAGTGGAGCCTGACGCCTGCCCGACACGCCGGACGAGATGTTCGAGGGAAGCTGGCTGTGCAGCTGGGGCGGAGGTAAAACCTAGGAGCCTGTGGGGAACAGATGTGGCTGAAAGCTGGGCCGGGGGACCCCCGTGGAGGGCATGATGGAGGAGATGCTGGGAGACGGGGGAAAGCAGCGGGAGGACGGAAGGATGAAGACGGGGTCGTGTCCAGGACCCCCAGGAGGAGCCTCGCGAAGGGGAACGAGGAAGTGAACGCCGTCCGGGTCCGGTACCGGTGTGCATGGGGTGGGGACGGTGTGGCAGGAGGTGGTGAGGGAGCCAGGCCTGTCGATGGGGGGGGCAGAGGGCGTGGGGGGCCGCGTGTATGGGAGATCCGTGCCGGGTGTTCCGTGAAGAGAGAAAGTGGCGGTTGGAGGAGTGAACTCCCGAGACCTCTCAGCGTCGGGAGCTGTCGCTGCGTTTGTGGGGTAAGCTTCATAAAGCAGAAGAGGAGACGTCTGGTCAGGTGCAGGGGGAGGGCGGCTGCTGAGAAAGGCCTGGACGGGCTCCCGGCGCCAGCACGAAGAGGCCTTAGACGGGGCGCGGACGGGGCCCTGGAGGCAGCAGGAGAGGTGGACTTGAAGGTGAGAAGATCTGGATGTTTTCTTCGGTGCAGAGGCTCAGATCCCCTCCCCGCCGCCTGGGCTCTGATCTCCGAGACCCTCCGGACAGCCGCCTCTTACAGGGCCGACTTGATCTGCCTCTGACCGTGGTGGGTCCCAGCTCCTGCCCCGTCCTCCCCAATCCCCAGCCTTTACCCACACAGGTGCAGACTACTCCCGGGCGCACAGTCAACACTCGTGTACCCAGCAGCGTGTCCACAAGGTGAAACCTTTACCTCTAAGATCTTGTTTTTTGTGTTCTACCCATAAATACCCAGGGGCAGGATTTCGGGGTCATGGGGCAGGTCTGTTAGCTTCCTGAGCAACCTCCCCAGTCTGACAGAAAGCGACCAGGTGATGCAAGAGGTGGACACCTGGAATGACCCCCAGGCCGGGCAGCTCCGTGACCCTGCTGGGCGGGGCCCGGGGGAAGCTGAGCGGGGAGGGTGGCGGGATGCAGGAGGGTGGGCCGTGGGGCTGTGTGTGGACGGAGCCACAGCTGCGGGTTGGGGAAGCCCGGATCCTGCAGGTCCTGGTCGCGTCCTGTCCTGTGCGGACAGACGTGCACGAAGGCCTCCCGTTCTGCTCCACGGGGAAGGATGCCGGCGACTGGGGTGGCCGGCCTGGGAACACGGCCACCTGCCCCTGCCCCAGCGAGGTGACCACACGCAGAGCTGGTGACTACTGCCCCTCGCCCGCTGAGGATTCTCCAGAGACGCTTCTTCCGCTGCCACTGCTGCGACAGATGCCATCACCTCCGTGCTGCCTGCTGAATGCGTACCGCACAGCACGTGCTGCGGGACCTGGAGCAGGTCGTCCCAGGGGCCCTGCAGCAGCCCGTGTCACAGGGAAGGGGGGACCCGGCGGGGAACTGTCTCTGGCTCCCGACATGGCCAGGACTGGCCCCAGGCCCCTCGCTGGCCGGCTTGAGTTATAACGCCCACCGTGCTCATGAGTCTGGGTCGGCCTGGGCCGGGCCGGATGGGTCTTAGGTGCCTCCTCCTCACAGCCCGGTGGGTGGGCGGGTGGCTGACAGAGCAAAGGCCGGAGCTCTGAGGCCGCCCACCCCCTTCTCCTGGGCGGGCATACAGGGCTGGGAGTCGCACGCGGCCGTGCTTAGACCTCGTCCATCTCAGGAGCAGAGCCGGGGCTGGAACCCAGGGAGCACGCACCTACCCGCTGTGCCACGTTAACGCTGGAGAAGGGTCACCTACAGATGCCCAGGCCAGGCTGAGTCCTGATCTCTGAGAGGAACAGCCTGAGGCAGACGAGAACTGCCTCCCCGCCCAGGAAGAAGAGTCTGGAGAGACGGGAAGAAGACCCGGCAATGCCAGAACGGCGGGGACTGCAGGTGACCGTGAACAGTGTAGGGGATGGGTCCCCTGCCCCACCCTCACGGTCGCGTCTGCATAACCGCACCGAGGTGTAGTCAGTTAGCAGCGTTCCTTTCGGCTGTACAGTGTGGCGACTCCGAACGTTTACATCCTGCTCCGCTTACAGTTATGGTGCAGCCTCGCCCATGTTCCCTGTGTCGTACAGTACGTCCTTCAAGCCTACCGTGTACGTAGTAGCTGTACCTCTTGATCCCCTCCCCCAGCCTTACCCTCCCCCTGCCTCTCCTCGCTGGGAACCACCAGTTCCTTCTCTGTTTTTTGTTCACGAGTTTTATTTTTTAGATTCCACATTTAAGTGAGACTCATAGAGTATGTTTTTCTCTAACTTATTTCACTTAGCAAGGTATCCTCCATTACATCCATGTGGTTGCCAAATATCCTCCACTACATGCATGTTGCATGAGGTTTGGTTTAATCCACCTCAGCCCCCAGTTAAGATGGATAACAGGGCTGTAGAAAATACGAGGTTTAGGTTGACAGAGGGTGAGATGTGATGATGTAGTACTGACGGGGGTGCGGGTTTTTGTCGTGTTCATGGCACTGAGCCTGCTATTAGCAGGAGGCACTGAGAGGTGGAATGGGGATAGGCCTGGTTTTATGGTTAGGGCTGTCGTTGCTGCTGTTGGATTGAATATTTGTGTGATGGTTCATTGGCCGGAGTGCACGTTAACAATAACTGCTATTATAAGTAGTATTGATGTGGCAGCTTGTGTTAGAAGATGATCAGTGGATACTTCTATAGCTCGTGGGTTAAATGTTTTTATTATAATGGGAATAATGGCTAGTATATTTATTTTGAAGCTGATTCAGATTAATAATCAGGGCGAGCTGGTTATTACAGTTCCTGAGATAATGGTGGTTAAGACGATACTAAAGACGATGGGATTTATTAGTGCAGGAAAGGCAGAAACCAACATTTTTGAGGCCCAAGAGCTTCTTTAGCTGACCTTATTATAGAATACGGTGTAATATGGAAGCAGGAAGAATTGTGAAGTGTAGGTTCAATTTCTGTGGTCCCCAAAATAAGAGGATTTAAACCTCTATCATTTACTCTATCAAAGTCTTTTGTCAGACATATTTGTTATGTTTGTGGAGGGATGCTTGTTTTTATAATAGGTGATGAGATGGGACATATGCATAGGGCTAGCGTTAGTGGTAGGAAGTTGTTTCGGAGCAAATGTGTTAATCATATCAGTTGAGGATAGGATGCTTGAATTCGTAGGAAGGAGACTTAATAGTAGGTTCTTTTAAAATTTATTTTTATTTTATTTAATTTTGGCTGTTTAAGGTCTTTGTTGCTGCATACGGGCTCTTCTCATTGCGGTAGCTTCTCTTGTGGCGCACTGGCTCTAGAGCGCAGGCTCAGTAGTTGTGGCGCACGGGCTTAGTTGCTCTGTGGCATGTGGGATCTTCCCGGACCAGGGCTCAAACCCGTGTCCCCTGCGTTGGCAGGCGTAATTCTTAACCACTGCACCACCAGAGAAGCGAAATAGTAGTGTTTTGATGATAAAATTGGTTGTATAGAGTTCTGGTATGTATAGGTTGTGGAATGCTTCTAGTAGTAAGATTGTCGTGAAGATATTTATCATCATAATGTTGGCATGTTCTGCTAGGAAAAACGTGGTGAATGGGCCCACTGCATATTCTACATTGAAACCTGATGCCAGATCAAGATTCTCCTTCTGTCAGGTCAAACGGGTCTCAATTAGTTCCTGCTGGAATGGAAAGAAATTATATTGTAGCCAGTGGTCATGATGGGAAAATTATAATTGCTCCTGTGTTGTGATGAGGGTTGAAAGAGTGAAACATCCATTTATTAGGAGGACCGATAAAAGAGTAATTGCTGGTGTTACTCCATATGAAATTGTGCTGCTGCTCGTAGGGCTCCGATTAGTGTGTATTTTGAGTGGGAAGCCCACCGGGATCATAAAGCAGAGTGTACAGCTAGGCTTGATATAGTTAGTATAAATAATACTCGCAGGTTTTTATTAATGAAGGAGCAGGGGGACTCGTGCGGGTAGGGCTAGCTAGGTTTGGGGCGATGATGAGTGTGGAGATGGAGGATGTAGCTGGTAGGAGCCGTTCTTTGATGAACAATTTCACTGCATCAGCAATGGGTTGTAATAGGCCGTATGGTCCCACGCTATTTGGCCCTTTTCGCAGTTGCATATAACCTAAAATTTTTCGTTCAGTTAGTGTGAGGTGTGCTATGGCTAAAAGAATAGGGATAACAAGCATTAAGATGTTGATTATAAACATTTTGCTGGGGAGAGGATTTGAACCTCTGGTCATAAAGGTTTAAGTTTTACGCCATTACCGGGCTCCGCCGCCTTAACAAACCCTGGTCCAGGTTGGCTATTTTGTATTTGTTAATTAAGTTAAGATTATACCATTAATTATTTTAAGGTGCTTATGTGAAGAGGGCCTTATTTCTCTTGTACTTTCATACGGGGAGAAACATGTAATAGAAACTGACCTGGATTACTCTGCTCCGAGCTCAGATGACGTAGGACTTTTCTCTCACCATCTTTATTGGAGTATAATTGCTTTACAGTGTTGTGTTAGTTTTTGCTGTGTAACAAAGGGAATCAGCTATATGTATACATATATCCCCATATCCCCTTCCTCTTGTGTCTTCCTCCCACCCTCCCTATCCCACCCCTCTAGGTGGTCACTTAGCACCGAGCTGATCTCCCTGTGCTATGTGGCTGCTTCCCACTAGCTAGCTATTTTACAGTTGGTGGTGTATATATGTCCATGCCACTCTCTCACTTTGTCACAGCTTACCCTTCCCCCTCCCCACGTCCTCAAGTCCATTCTCTACGTCTGCGTCTTTATTCCTGTCCTGCCCCTAGGTCCTTCAGAACCACCTGATCCAACATGGAGGTCGTAAACCCTGTTGTTGGTATGAACTCCGAAATACGATTGCGCTGTTAATCCTAGGGTAATTTGTTCCGTTGATGAGTTTTTGGATCAATAAGGGATACTATGTTTTTTGTTTGTTTTCTTTTTGCGGTACGCGGGCCTCTCACTGCTGTGGCCTCTCCCGTTGTGGAGCACAGATTCCAGACGCGCAGGCTCAACAGCCATGGCTCAAGGGCCCAGCCTCTCCGCGGCATGTGGGACCCTCCCGGACCGGGGCACGAACCCGTGTCCCCTGCATCGGCAGGCGGACTCTCAACCACTGCGCCACCAGGGAAGACCGATTGCTTTGTTTTTAATCGCAGAGACCAGGTTCAGGAGAAAAGGGAAAAAAAGGAGAATGAAACAGGTTATTCTGCTGGCGGCCGCCTGAACCCAGGGAAGAGTCGGACCAAATGGAGGCCCCCATGAGGGGCTCGTCAAAAGGTAACAGGCCTCAAGCACCCCCCGCTTGCATGCGGAGCCTGATAGTGGGACCCCCCCAAATGTGGATATTGCAGGCAGGAGGGACGCTGGAAGAGTGCCCCATCCTGAGACTCTTGAAGGTAAGCAGGTGGCCCCTCAGGTGCCCCAGGTAACGGCTGATGCCAGTGACCAAGGATGATCGCTCCGAGTCCACCATTGTCTTCCATATGGGTGACGTGACAGTGGGAAGTCAAGGGTGGGGCTTATCAACACAGGAGGTGGGGGGAGCTTGCTTTTAAATATCCGGCTTTCTGAAGTTTGTTTTGAGACTGATAGTAAAGGGGTGTGTGGAGAACCCTCGAGAAAACCTTTTCTCCGGCTGGGGAAGAAACACTGGTAGCTTTCCGTCCATGCCTGATATCTTCACTCCCCGTCAGGGATGAGATGGACTAAATGAAACAACAGGGTTGCCTTTGCACCTGGACGCTGAGTGGACATTAAAGCACCAGCAGAGCAGACCTGCACGCTGCAGGCTCTATCACTCTCACCTCAAAAACAGCCTGCAGTGATTCCGGGAGCGATACCACAGAGGGTGAGTCTGGGGGATGGGCGGGTGGGGGGTGCTGGGGAGAGCGGAGGTGGCCACACCTGTGCGGGTCAGGCTCTGCAGGGGGGCAGACATTCCAAACTGAATGCAGTATCCATTAAAGTAGCCAGCAAAGCGTGGGGTGAACTCCTACCAGCCTCCCTGCATTATGACCCAGTGTGCTCTTGCTGGTCACGTGGTGATTGACTGGTCCACAGGTGAATGTGATACATGATTGAAGAGCAATGAACAAGTTGTAGGAATTCATCCCTAGCCCCTAACCATACTCCGCTAATGACTCTTTGCACAGACCCTTGTTGGGTTACCATCTTGGACTCACACCCTTGAGTTTTGAATCCCAAGAGTTGTCTGCTTTCGCTGCTGGAGAGTGCTTCCTCAGGGAGTTAAAAATTCTCACAATACTTGGAGAAATCCTGGGGAGACCTGAAGGACCTTGAACTAAACAGGGGAGCCCTGCTCCAGGATGTGGACGATGCCCTGATTACCAGTGAGACAAAGGACTCCTGAGACCAAGGTACGGGTTTGACTTCGAACTTCTTGGCTGAAAGAGGCTGTAAGGTGTCCAAGAAAAAGGTAGATTCTCAGCTCTCTGTTAACTGTTCTGGGGTTTTGAGCTCCAGGACAGAGAGCTGCTCCCTGCCGGGAAGGGAGCTCTAGCCAGGACTGCAGTTGCCACCAGGAGACGACTGTGGGATTCCTGGGAGCGACTGGGCGCTGCTACACCTGGACCCCCAAGTTTGGACTCATAGCCAAACCCTTGTAATGAAGCTTGTAAAGGCAGTTACACAGAAACCCTAGGCTGAAATCTTGAAGGATAAACATACAGGAGACCGGCTTCATCCCTGCTGGACGGGACCTTTCGAGAAATGCGATGGGAAACGGAAACCAGGCTGCAGAAGGAAAACGGCGACCAAGTTCATCCAAACCTTGCCTGGTTCCAGCCCCCGACCCTGACTTCTTCCAGGGGCAGGTGAACCCCGACAGATCTTCAGGTGCTATTCAGAAGCTGCGAGAAAGAAATCAAGGTGAGTTGGTTTGCTGCAGTGGTGGCTTTGATCACATCAGATGCTTCAGAAGGCAATTTAAATAACTTGTTATAAGAAGGATCTGTTCTCTTGTTAGTCCTTTGTTTCTGACTTCCCAGGCTTGGAAGGACTTCTACTTTGGTTGCGCTGGTAACCTATCAGGCTGATCACCTGACCCCTGTCTTTCCCTGGATCCCTCAAAATCCTAAATGTGAACCATGGCTGGCATTCTCTGTGCCCCTGAGGGGTATGTCTTTGTAGTTTCAGTTAGCAATCTTGGTCCTGTGGCTGCCTTGACAGCTGGTGCCTGGGTGGTATTTGTTTATCGGGATCAGTGTTAATGTCAAACCAGAAACAAGAAAATACACTCAAGTGAGCGCTTGACAGTTTGACTTCTCAAGCCCTTGTTGGATCTGTGCCCCTTGTGAGCAGGGAGTAGCCAGAGGCATCGTCACCCCTCTCCCTTGAGGTGGAGGCACGATGAGAAGGTGGGGGTGCTGAACCTTGAACCCGTGGGTTAAACGCACTCCACCTGCCATCCCTAATGAGGGTTGTGAAGACGTGCGTGTCCTCCAGGCAGCCCGATCAGTAAGTGTTTGTCGGAGTTGTTCTCCAGGAACTTGGGGTCAGCTGTGTCGAGTTAGGGCTGAGCCAGTTGAGATGGGCTAGGACCACCGACCCCTCAACTGGGCCTGCGCCTGCACCAGCACTGGAGACCTTGTGAACGTGCAGAGGCCTGGAGCCTAGTTACGCCTGCGCAGGAGGACGAGTACACAGCTTTTCCCAATCCTGGTAGGCCTGTTCACTGTCCCATCAGTACCCCAGCCCCTTGCCTTCTTGGAAGCAGATCTGAGATTTGTTCTGCAGCTTCCTTGCTTGGCTGCCTTGCAGTTAAGCACTTTCTGCTACAGACCTCGGCAGCTCAGCGTCTTGGCTGGCTCTGCAGCAGGCAGAACGAACCTGGTTCAGTAACTGTGACTGATCCACTTGTGACGTGTCACCTAGGAGGGTGCTCGAATGCACCATCTCCAGAAAGCCCCTGATGGGAAACCTGGTCCAGCTGGGCTCAGCACCCTCAGACGCCGGGCCTTCCCAGTTGGTCTGAAGACACAAGTAACTCGTTAGCAGAAATAGCTAGTCTTTCAGTTGCTTAGTTCTCAGAACTCGGAGGCAGCTCCTTCCTCCCAGGCCCGCAGTCCTCCCTTCCCTCCTGGCTAGAGCACTTCCTGAGTGGAGGATGAAGGCTGGAGGAGCCCAGGGCACCGGATCCGGTGGATGTAGACCGCCCCCCCTGCCGCGAGGATGGACACCAGCTGGTCCCGTGGACCGGGCCAGCATCTCAGCTCCCAGGGAGGCGAGCCTGACCCGGAGCGAGGAGGTGACTGCCCGAGGTAGACATCTAGCTTTCGGCGGAGAGGACTAGTAAATGGCTCTCCTAACGACTAACCCTTCACGGCACATGAAGCTGGAGGGGGAGGCTGACGCACTGCAGGCAGAGCTGTGGGCTGCAGGGAGGCTGTCCTGGGGGACAGAGGTCACCTGCTGAGGGAACCTCATCTGCGCTCAGCCCACTTGGGGACCTGAGGCTTCTACCCATCCCCAGCCCCCTCACCCTCGACACAGACTGGGTCCTATCTGTCTGTCCCTGGCAGCACGGATACTCCTACCCGGCTGTTCTCGGGTGAGCCGAGGGGTGAGTCTGTGGAGCCAGAAACTCTGCGGCTGTGAGGACCAGGCTCAGCTCACAGATGGAGGAAGAAGCCGGAGGGAGGGCCAGCTGCCCATGGCCGCAAGGCCAGTCGTCGCAGCTGAGATCCAGGCCCGGGGCGCCGGGCTGTGTCCCCATGCGCCGTCCTGTGCTCTGGGCTGAGCGGGTGTGCCCTTGGTGCAGTGGACGGAGTGCGGGTCTCAGCCTGGGGCTTCAACACGGTAAGACGAGGTTTGTGGATTTCATCAGCAGCTGTGACACAGGATTCCCTTTCCCTGATTGTACAGGTTTTTAAAATTAATTAATTTTTGGCCACGTTGGGTGTTCGTTGCTGTGCGCGGGCTTTTTCTGGTTGTGGCGAGCGGCGTCTACTCTTCTTTGTGGTGCACGGGCTTCTCACTGCGGTGGCTTCTCATTGCGGAGCACAGACTCTGGGCGTGCTGGCTTCAGGAGTTGTGGCTCACAGGCTCCAGAGCCCAGGCTCAGGAGTTGTGGCACATGGGTTTAGGTGCTCTGTGGCATGTGGGATCTTCCCGGACCAGGTCTCGAACCCGTGTTCCCTGCACCGCCAGCGACGTCTCTGATGGTACAGTTTTCAATGTAATAGAAACCACAGGTGTACGCATTTCAGGGTCTTCTGAGCTACGAGGAAGTGGGGTCACTTCCCAAGACGTAGGTCGCCTGTGCTGCCAGTTCAAAATGAAGATGGGACAGGCAGGATCCCCTCCGGGGTGGATCACGGTAAGGCACTCAGACTACACAGGGAACCGAGTTGTCACGTCCCGGCTGATCCCGGGGCGTTGTCGCGTGACCCCCGGGCCAGAGCTGGAAAGGGGGTCTCACCCCAGCAAAGCCTCCGTCGGGGGGAACTGCTCACCTTTAAAAGTGAGAAGTGGACCCCGTGCCGTCAGAGCGCCGAGTTCTCTGGAATTACCTGGGGCAGCAGTGGAGAAAGGTGGCCCGGGCCTCTGGGGTCTGGAGGGCTGGCCCGGGTCTGGCCTGTGCCAGCCCCTCCCGATCAACTCAAGGGGCCGACCTGCAGGCTGGAGCCCTGAGGAACCAGGTATGAGGCAAACGGAGGGTCAGTAACGCTTTTGCAAGAGATGGCAGGCTGTGAACGTGAAGGACAAAGGCCGAGTCCCCCGACCACTGTGGGAAATGCCGTCGTTTGCAGGGCTGAGGGGAGGGCGGCGGGCAGCTGTGCCTCCTGCACTGAGGGTAGGTGCCCCTTGAGTGGGACCCTGGGTGACTTTCCTGGCACTGGGTCAGTTAACACATTTCTCCCAGGTAGCTGCTGCTCACGTTTCTGCTGTTCCCCACGGGCTCTGGCGACCACTGCTCTGTGCTCTGCAGATGCTGCTGCGTTTCTCACAAATCCAAGATGTGTGGCAGTCCTGCGTTGAGCAAACCTGGTGCCGATTCTCCAACTGCATGTACTCACCTTGTCATGTTTTAGTTATTCTTAGAGCGTTTCAAACTTTTGTCATTTGATGTGTGACAGTGATTTTACTGATTCCGACTTGGAAAACTCAGGTAGGTGCTGGTTAGTTTTTTTTTTTTTTTTTTTTTTTAGCGATGAAGTGTTAAGTTGTATATAGGCTGTTCAGATGTCAGTCTGTATACATAACACATTGAAACATAGCGTGAGCAAGGTTTCTATGCACCGGGACACCCACCAAGTTACGTGATTTGTGTTATTGTGATCGGTTTCCGGTGATGGAGAGATCTTGGGTTCACATCTGAGGTCTGCCTGTCACACGCCCCGGGGGAGCGTGTGGAGCTCTGGGAACAGGACTGGGGCCCCAGGAACACTGTGGCCCCCTGCACCCTGTAGAAGGGACAGCCTGGACCAGTGTGGCAGAAGTGACAAGTGGTCTGGAACAGAGGAGGGCCACTGTCTCTCCTGGACCAAACCGGCTGGGCTCCTCGGAGCAGTTCCGAACTAGGCCCTGACCCTTCAGGCTTCAGCGTCTGGGTTTTCATTGTTCATTTTAGCAAGATTCCTGTTGTGTCCGTTTAGCCAGAGCTCCCCAGGCTCAACCTCTGACCACCGTCAACATCTGACTGGATTCCTCATCCCCCTTCGTCCCCCTAATGAGGTCTCACTCCCTCGTCTGCCCTCGGCCTGAATCCTGTATGTCGGTTCAGTGCTGTGATCTGAATGTGTGTCCCCCATACTCCTGTCGAATCCTAATGCCTGACGTGATGGTGTTGGCCTTCGGGAGGTGATGATGTGATGAGTGTGGAGCCCCTGTGAATGGGATCAGTGCTCTGATGAGAGCCCCCAGCCCCTCCCCCATGTGAGGACAGGGAGAAGACGCTGTCTGTGAACCGGGAAGAAGCCTCACCAGACGTTGAATCTGCCGTCGCCTTGATCCTGGAAGTCCAGTCTCTGGGCTGTGAGGACTCGACTCGTGTTTAAGCCCCCAGTCCGGTCCTGTTAGAACAGCTCAGACAGACACCTCGACCCCTGCTGTTTGCTCTGACTTCCCGTTGCGGGCACCACCCTGCTCCCGGCTGTCACCCCCGCAGTGGGAGGTGAGTCCGCCTTGTCCCCCATGTACAACCCCAGGGCAGGAATGAATCCCTCTCGCCTGGATCTTTTTCGTCTTGACAAGTGTTGGTTGAGACAGCGACGGGACCTAAGGATAGAGGGGTGGCTGCCGTGCGTCCTGTCAGGCAGTGTCCTCATGTTTTTGGTCTCAGGAGTGGACAGCTCCTGACCTTACAGAGGAGAGTGTGGGGCTGTATCGATAGTTGTCTCAGTTTTCATTTATAGTAATCACTAAAATACAGTAAGCCCATGACATACTAACGTAAAACATTTCCTGTTTTATGAGAACTGCTTTCCAAAAACAGCCCTCCACTGAGAAGAGTAAATTATACTTTTTTGTTATCCTCGACTGACAGAAGCGAGAAGTGTTAACACCTGTTTCTGAATTTGTTGGTCGTAACGGTACCAGTGCCTGGAACCCTGGCCCATAACTGGGGGAACGTGAGTGCGGAGGGAATAATGCCCTGGGGCTGATGGTGATCCAACTGTGACGTCTGGGGCCCCAGGCCACCCCTGGGGAACTGCGTCGGCAGCCTGGCCGGCACGTGAGGTTTGCAGCTCCGACCCTGAGGGCAGGGCTGCTGGGGGACCTTCAGCCGAGGGCAGCCGTGTGCCCACTCTAGCAACAGGGCCGTTCTGCTGTGTGGGCCGGACTGTAGGGAGCAATGGGACGACGGCGGAGGCCGGGGAGCTGGGGAGACGTGGGTGGAGGTGACGGTGTGCCTTCCGGGTCCATCCTGCGGGCAGAGCCAGCGGCTCCTGCTGACGGAGTGGATGTGCAGGAATCAAACGGCGGAATCGAGGCCGATGCCAGGAGTTGTGACATAAGCAGGCAGGAAAGATGAAGCCTAAGGAAGACGGGCTGTTGAGAAAATCAAAGCCGGTTTGGGGTGAAGTGGAGCCTGACGCCTGCCCGACACGCCGGACGAGATGTTCGAGGGAAGCTGGCTGTGCAGCCGGGGCGGAGGTAAAACCTAGGAGCCTGTGGGGAACAGATGTGGCTGAAAGCTGGGCCGGGGGAC
This sequence comes from Mesoplodon densirostris, assembly GCF_025265405.1. Lineage (NCBI taxonomy): Eukaryota > Metazoa > Chordata > Mammalia > Artiodactyla > Ziphiidae > Mesoplodon > Mesoplodon densirostris. The sequence continues at coordinate 10,526,100 of NC_082680.1, forward strand.
CCCCGTGGAGGGCATGATGGAGGAGATGCTGGGAGACGGGGGAAAGCAGCGGGAGGACGGAAGGATGAAGACGGGGTCGTGTCCAGGACCCCCAGGAGGAGCCTCGCGAAGGGGAACGAGGAAGTGAACGCCGTCCGGGTCCGGTACCGGTGTGCATGGGGTGGGGACGGTGTGGCAGGAGGTGGTGAGGGAGCCAGGCCTGTCGATGGGGGGGCAGAGGGCGTGGGGGGCCGCGTGTATGGGAGATCCGTGCCGGGTGTTCCGTGAAGAGAGAAAGTGGCGGTTGGAGGAGTGAACTCCCGAGACCTCTCAGCGTCGGGAGCTGTCGCTGCGTTTGTGGGGTAAGCTTCATAAAGCAGAAGAGGAGACGTCTGGTCAGGTGCAGGGGGAGGGCGGCTGCTGAGAAAGGCCTGGACGGGCTCCCGGCGCCAGCACGAAGAGGCCTTAGACGGGGCGCGGACGGGGCCCTGGAGGCAGCGGGAGAGGTGGACTTGAAGGTGAGAAGATCTGGATGTTTTCTTCGGTGCAGAGGCTCAGATCCCCTCCCCGCCGCCTGGGCTCTGATCTCCGAGACCCTCCGGACAGCCTCCTCTTACAGGGCCGACTTGATCTGCCTCTGACCGTGGTGGGTCCCAGCTCCTGCCCCGTCCTCCCCAATCCCCAGCCTATATCCACACAGGTGCAGACTACTCCCGGGCGCACAGTCAACACTCGTGTACCCAGCAGCGTGTCCACAAGGTGAAACCTTTACCTCTAAGATCTTGTTTTTTGTGTTCTACCCATAAATACCCAGGGGCAGGATTTCGGGGTCATGGGGCAGGTCTGTTAGCTTCCGGAGCAACCTCCCCAATCTGACAGAAAGCGACCAGGTGATGCAAGAGGTGGACACCTGGAATGACCCCCAGGCCGGGCAGCTCCGTGACCCTGCTGGGCGGGGCCCGGGGGAAGCTGAGCGGGGAGGGTGGCGGGATGCAGGAGGGTGGGCCGTGGGGCTGTGTGTGGACGGAGCCACAGCTGCGGGTTGGGGAAGCCCGGATCCTGCAGGTCCTGGTCGCGTCCTGTCCTGTGCGGACAGACGTGCACGAAGGCCTCCCGTTCTGCTCCACGGGGAAGGATGCCGGCGACGGGGGTGGCCGGCCTGGGAACACGGCCACCTGCCCCTGCCCCAGCGAGGTGACCACACGCAGAGCTGGTGACTACTGCCCCTCGCCCGCTGAGGATTCTCCAGAGACGCTTCTTCCGCTGCCACTGCTGCGACAGATGCCATCACCTCCGTGCTGCCTGCTGAATGCGTACCACACAGCACGGGCTGTGGGACCTGGAGCAGGTCGTCCCAGGGGCCCTGCAGCAGCCCGTGTCACAGGGAAGGGGGGACCCGGCGGGGAACTGTCTCTGGCTCCCAACATGGCCAGGACTGGCCCCAGGTCCCTCGCTGGCCGGCTTCAGTTATAACGCCCACCGTGCTCATGAGTCTGGGTCGGGCCGGGCCGGGTGGGTCTTAGGTGCCTCCTCCTCACAGCCCGGTGGGTGGGCGGGTGGCTGACAGAGCAAAGGCCGGAGCTCTGAGGCCGCCCACCCCCTTCTCCTGGGCGGGCATACAGGGCCGGGAGTCGCACGCGGCCGTGCTTAGACCTCGTCCATCTCAGGAGCAGGGCCGGGGCTGGAACCCAGGGAGCACGCACCTATCCGCTGTGCCACGTTAACGCTGGAGAAGGGTCACCTACAGATGCCCAGGCCAGGCTGAGTCCTGATCTCTGAGAGGAACAGCCTGAGGCAGACGAGAACTGCCTCCCCGCCCAGGAAGAAGAGTCTGGAGAGACGGGAAGAAGACCCGGCAATGCCAGAACGGCGGGGACTGCAGGTGACCGTGAACAGTGTAGGGGATGGGTCCCCTGCCCCACCCTCACGGTCGCGTCTGCATAACCGCACCGAGGTGTAGTCAGTTGGCAGCGTTCCTTTCGGCTGTACAGTGTGGCGACTCCGAACGTTTACATCCTGCTCCGCTTACAGTTACGGTGCAGCCTCGCCCGTGTTCCCTGTGTCGTACAGTACGTCCTTCAAGCCTACCGTGTACGTAGTAGCTGTACCTCTTGATCCCCTCCCCCAGCGTTACCCTCCCCCTGCCTCTCCTCGCTGGGAACCACCAGTTCCTTCTCTGTTTTTTGTTCACGAGTTTTATTTTTTAGATTCCACATTTAAGTGAGACTCATACAGTGTGTTTTTCTCTAACTTATTTCACTTAGCAAGGTATCCTCCATTACATCCATGTGGTTGCCAAATATCCTCCACTACATGCATGTTGCATGAGGTTTGGTTTAATCCACCTCAGCCCCCAGTTAAGATGGATAACAGGGCTGTAGAAAATACGAGGTTTAGGTTGACAGAGGGTGAGATGTGATGATGTAGTACTGACGGGGGTGCAGGTTTTTGTCGTGTTCATGGCACTGAGCCTGCTATTAGCAGGAGGCACTGAGAGGTGGAATGGGGATAGGCCTGGTTTTATGGTTAGGGCTGTCGTTGCTGCTGTTGGATTGAATATTTGTGTGATGGTTCATTGGCCGGAGTGCACGTTAACAATAACTGCTATTATAAGTAGTATTGATGTGGCAGCTTGTGTTAGAAGATGATCAGTGGATACTTCTATAGCTCGTGGGTTAAATGTTTTTATTATAATGGGAATAATGGCTAGTATATTTATTTTGAAGCTGATTCAGATTAATAATCAGGGCGAGCTGGTTATTACAGTTCCTGAGATAATGGTGGTTAAGACGATACTAAAGACGATGGGATTTATTAGTGCAGGAAAGGCAGAAACCAACATTTTTGAGGCCCAAGAGCTTCTTTAGCTGACCTTATTATAGAATACGGTGTAATATGGAAGCAGGAAGAATTGTGAAGTGTAGGTTCAATTTCTATGATCCTAAAATTAAGAGGATTTAAACCTCTATCATTTACTCTATCAAAGTCTTTTGTCAGACATATTTCTAATGTTTTTGGAGGGACGCTTGTTGTTATAATAGGTGATGAGATGGGACATATGTATAGGGCTAGCGTTAGTGGTAGGAAATTGTTTCAGAGTAAATGTGTTAATCATTTCAGTTGAGGATAGGATGCTTGAATTCGTAGGAAGGAGACTTAATAGTAGGTTCTTTTAAAATTTATTTTTATTTTATTTAATTTTGGCTGTGTTGGTTCTCTTTTGCTGCATACAGGCTCTCTCTAGTTGCGGTACGTGGGCTTCTCATTGTGTTGGCTTCTCTTGTTGTGGAGCACGGGCTCTACAGTGCAAGCTCAGTAGTAGTGGCACATGGGCTTAGTTGCTCTGTGGCACGTGGGATCTTCCCGGACCAGGGCTCACACCCGTGTCCACTGCATTGGCAGGCGTAATTCTTAACCAATGCACCACCAGGGAAGCCCAATAGTAGTGTTTTGATGATAAAATTGGTTGTATAGAGTTCTGGTATGTATAGGTTGTGGAATGCTTCTAGTAGTAAGATTGTCGTGAAGATATTTATCATAATAATGTTGGCATGTTCTGCTAGGAAAGACGTGGTGAATGGGCCGCTCCATATTCTACATTGAAACCTGATGCAAGATCAAGATTCTCCTTCTGTCAGGTCAAAGGGGTCTCAATTAGTTTTTGCTAGAATGGAAAGAAATTATATTGTAGCCAGTGGTCATGATGGGAAAATTATCGTAATTGTTCCTGTGTTGTGATGAGGGTTGAAAGAGTGAAACATCCATTTATTTGGAGAACTATAAAAGAATAATTGCTGGTGTTACTCCATATGAAATTGTGCTGCTGCTTGTAGGGCTCCGATTAGTGTGTATTTTGAGTTGGAAGCCCACTGGGATCATAAATCAGAGTATACAGCTAGGTTTGATATAGCTAGTATAAATAATACTCCCAGGTTTTTATTAATGGAGGAGTAGGGGGACTCGTGCGGGTAGGGCTAGCTAGGATTGGGGCGATGATGAGTGTGGAGATGGAGGATGTAGCTGGTAGGAGCCGTTCTTTGATGAATGATTTGACTGCATCAGCAATGGGTTGTAATAGGCCGTATGGTCCCACAATATTTGGCCCTTTTTGGAGTTGCATATAACCTAAAATTTTTCGTTCAGTTAGTGTTAGGTGTGCTATGGCTAAAAGAATAGGGATAACAAGCATTAAGATGTTGATTATAAACATTTTGCTGGGGAGAGGATTTGAACCTCTGGTCATAAAGGTTTAAGTTTTATGCCATTACCGGGCTCTGCTGCCTTAACAAACCCTGGTCTAGGGTGGCTGTTTTGTATTTGTTAATTAAGTTAAGATTATATCATTAATTATTTTAAGGTGCTTATGTGACGTGGGCCTTATTTCTCTTGTACTTTCATACGGGGAGAAATATATAATAGAAACCAACCTGGATTACTCCTTTCCGAACTCAGATCATGTAGGACTTTTTTTTCAACATCTTTATTGGAGTATAATTGCTTTACAATGTTGTGTTAGTTTTTGCTGTATAACAAAGTGAATTAGCTATACCTGTACATATATCTCCATATCCCCTTCCTCTTGTGTCTTCCTCCCACCCTCCCTATCCCACCCCTCTAGGTGGTCACAAAGCACCGAGCTGATCTCCCTGTGCTATGCAGCTGCTTCCCACTAGCTAGCTATTTTACAGTTGGGGGTGTATATATGTCTATGCCACTCTCTCACTTTGTCACAGCTTACCCTTCCCCCTCCCCACGTCCTCAAGTCCATTCTCTACGTCTGCGTCTTTATTCCTGTCCTGCCCCTAGGTCCTTCAGAACCACCTGATCCAACATTGAGGTCGTAAACCCTGTTGTTGATATGAACTCTGGAATTGGATTGTGCTGTTAATCCTAGGGTAACTTGTTCCGTTGATCAGTTTTTGGATCAATAAGGGATACTATGTTTTTTGTTTGTTTGTTTGTTTTGCGGTATGCGGGCCTCTCACTGCTGTGTCCTCTCCCGTTGCAGAGCACAGGTTCCGGACGTGCACACCCAGCGGCCATGGCTCACGGGCCCAGCCTCTCCGCAGCATGTGGGATCCTCCCAGACCGGGGCACAAACCCATGTTCCCTGCATTGACAGGCAGACTCTCAACCACTGCGCCACCAGGGAAGCCCAGGGATACTATGTTTTGACTGGTAAGTCTAGATTTTAATCACTCGGGGGCTTTTTTGTTCTCCGAGGTCACCTCAACCAAAGTTGTTAACCCATATGAAATTTTTTTATCCCTAGGTGGTTTAATTATATATTTTTGGATTAACTAATTAAAGCTCCATAGGGTCTCCTTATTTTGTTATTCCTGCCTCTTCATGGGAAGGTCAATTTCACTGATTAAAAGTAAAAGACAGTAAAACCCTCGTGTGGCCATTCATACAAGTCCTAATTTAGAGAACAAATGATTATGCTGTTCTGCACGGTCAGGATACTCCGGCAGTTTAACAGTTGTCACTGGACAGGCAGTGCCTCTAATATTAGTTATGCTAGAAGTGATGTGTTTGGTAAACAGGCGGGGTTTGTGTTTGCCGAGTTCCTTTTACTTTTTTAAATCTTTCCTTTGGTGCATGCCTGTGTTATATTAACAGTGCATTTAATAAATAATTTAGTGTTGAGTTGTATTTATTTACTGTTAATTAGCAGCATATTATTAGTTACTGATGTAAACTTATGCAAGGAGAAATATTTCTTGTTACTCATATTAACAGTATTGCTTCTATAACTTAATAGATCGGTCCAGTAGTAAGACTAGGAGTCCATTTGTTTATTGTTGGAATTGGGATATATTTATTGTTGAGCTTGAATGCCTTCTTAATTGGTGGCTGCTTTTATGCCAGCTGTGGTGTTTGTTTTTTTACTCTCTAGTTATGGTCGTATCCATTTCTAAAAAGCTGTACCTTTTTAGGCTAACGTTTAAAAATACATTAAAACTTACAACGGTTTTTAGTACTTTTTAAGGTTGAATTGAAATTCTTTTTTTGGGCAACCAGCTGTCACCAGGCTCGTTAGGCTTGCTAGCTCTACTTATGAATCTTTTATTTTGCCACATAGATGAGTTTGTTCTAATAAACTGTTTGTAAGTAGCTCATTTGGTTTTGGGTTATTTAAGTTCTCTTTGTTAAATTTTTGCTAGTTAAATCATTATGCAAAAGGTACAAGGGGTAAAGTTTGCTTTTTATTACTTTTAATATTTCATCATTCCCTTATGGTACTTCCTCAATAGTGCCAGAGGGTAATTTAAATTCTATCTCATACATTTTAAGTGTTGAGTGAATGTTTAATCTGCTTATGCTAATATAATGGGAGGGGTGTTGGGCTAGGTTTAGTTCAAGGCATTCATGGGATATGAAATCTCCTGGGTGGACAGTAGGTGCTTTATTTAAGCTATGCTTTGATTTATCCAAGCACACTTTCCAGCATGCTTACCTTGTTATGACCTGTCTCCTTGCATATGATTAGTATTTGCTAATAGATTATAGGAAATCATCATTATACTTGAGTAGGATGATGGGCGGTGTGTGCATGCTTCATGGCTGTATTCAACTAAGCACTCTATTCTTAATTTACTACTAAACGCTCCTTTGGTTTTTAGATTTCATAAAGTTTCGTGTGACGAAAATATGTTCTTGACACAGAAAATGTAGGCCATTTCTTCCCACCCCGTAGGTTACAACTTGACCTAACGTTTTTATGTATAATAGTTAGCTTGCTTGTATGCCTTTTTAGGGTTCGCTGAAGATGGTGGTATATAGACTGAACTAGCAAGGGTTGGTGAGGTTTATCGGGGTTCACCGCTTATAGAAGAGGCTCCTCTAGAGGGGTGTGAAGCAGCACCAAGTCCTTTGAGTTTAAGCTGTTGCCAGTAGTACTTTGGTGAATAATTTTGTTCTAGTAATTATTTGGGTTTAGGGCTAAGCATAGTGGGGTATCTAATCCCAGTTTGGGTCTTAGCTGCTGTGTAATCAGGAAATAGTAAAGTCATTTTCATCATCTACTTTCATTTTAGTTATGGCTTAATTAAAACTTTATTTTGCATTACTCTTTAACACGCTTTATGCCGTATTTCTATTAATTTGAGTTAATTGTATGACCCTTGTGGCTAGTATGAAATTTACCAACCCTAATTAATATAACTTAGTTGAACTTTCTTTTATAGCTTAATTTTTATCATTGCTGTTTCCTGTGGGGTGTGGTTAAGCAAGGTGTTGTGAGCTGCTGGTGTTAGTGTGCTTGATGCCTGCCTCTTTTAATCTCAGTGATTTAGAGGGCATTCTCACCGGGGCGTGGATGCTTGCATGTGTAATTTTTTTTTTTTTTTTTTTTTTTTTTTTTTTTGCGGTACGCGGGCCTCTCACTGTTGTGGCCTCTCCCGTTGCGGAGCACAGGCTCCGGATGCGCAGGCTCAGCGGCCATGGCTCACGGTCCCAGCCGCTCCGCGGCATATGGGATCCTCCCGGATCGGGGCACGAACCCGTATCCCCTGCATCGGCAGGCGGACTCTCAACCACTGCGCCACCAGGGAGGCCCTTGCATGTGTAATTTTATCAAAAACTAGTAGAACGGCTGGGACCAAACCTATGTGTTTATGGAGTTAATGAACTCACATAGGCATTTTCAGTGCCTTGCTTTAGGGTTGAAGCTACATTAACAAGTTGATGTACGTGATGGATTAATATTTATATGATTGTTTTATGTGGTTTATGTCAGATTTAATATTAAAATTTTGATTAAAATGGTCACTAGATCTCGGGAGATGTCTGTTTATGTACGTGGTGAATAAGTCGTTTATTGGTGCTGTTAGTGACAACTTGGCGCTGGCCGTTGACCGCTACCAGGAGTAAATCCTGTGCTACCGCAGCCGCCCACTTTCAGCACCCCCTGAAAGACGTTCAAGGTGGAGAGCTGAATCGAGGCTCTCTGTGCTGGGAAAAACTGGCAGAACAGGTCTTCAGATAGTTCGATGTTTTCAGGAGCCCATTTTATGAGCCCAATTCTTGTATCTCTTTATATCTAGAAAAGCACTAACATCCTTCATGGCAGCGTCTGCTCTTCGTGACTAGCAGTAACCTGCACAAGCCTAGCAGAAACCTCCAGTAAACACTACGTGCTTGATTGCCTCTATCCCCCCTGCACCAGAACCACATCTACGCTGACCTCCCCCCGCCTCTGTGGAGCGGTGTCTCAGGGCTGTCTGGGATGCTGTCGCCCGGGCTGCAGTCCTCAGTTTGCCCCAGATAAACTCTCATGTGGTGCGTTGTTTTAACAGTCAGCAGTGTGATTGGGTTATTTTCTCGTCTGTTTAATTTTGGGTAGGTGGTTAAACTCTGTACTTGCACACGTGTGTGTAATCTTCTTAGGTCCTGTAACCATTGACTGAACAGCAGGTTATGGTTGATGATGTTGGTAAATGTTCCATTAAAGTCCAGTTACAATTTATTTGAGTTAAGGCCTCAGATGGCCATAGCTGAGTCCAAGCATCCCTTAAAAGTTAAAAAATACCAAATGCATGTCACCACAGTTATGTGTGAGCATGGGCTAATTAGTCATTAGTCCATCAAGATGTCTTGTTTAAGAGGAAAGAATGGGCGATTTTAGGTGAGATGGTCCTGAAATAAGAACCAGATGTCTGATAAAGTTCATCAATAGAAACTGGCACAGATCCCGGGCCTGGAGTGAGAAGAGGGACACCTGCCAGGTGGGTCAGTGGTCTCACTCGTCCTGGTGATTAAGCTCGTGATCTATTGGCTATGGTATGCATGTTGACCTGAATTGATTTGACTTAATGTGCTATGTACGATTGACAATGTATATGTTCTATGTAATATCAATAATACAATTACATGCTTATAAGCACAGGGTAAATAATGTATGATTATACATAAAATGTATTATGTATGATATGGCATGTATGTATTGATGCGGTGATGCAGATATGCACGAAGGTACACACAAGTTTATTGTAAAATGAGGTCATTTTAATACTGAAATAGTACTCAATTTTGTAAATGTCCCATGACAAAAGGTTTCAGGGAATAGTGTAAGTAGAATTTCAGCTTTGGGTGCTGATGGTGGAGCTGGAGCTACTTCCTCGAGTCTTAGGGAGATGTGTTGTTCTCCTTCTCTGGTTTATAAGACCAGGATGATGTATCTTCTACAGAGACTCTTCATTTCAGGCGATTATTTCAATACTGGTTACTGGCATTAGTACTAGGATTAGAAAGAAGTATAAAATAGATGCTAGTTGTCCACTGATAACGAAAGGATGCTCTACGTGTTGTCCTCCAATTTATGTTAGTGTTAATAGGTCTGCCACTAGGATTCAGAACAGACGTTGGCTAAGGGGTCAGAATATTATGCTTCATTGCTTGGATGTGTGGAGCATTGGGATAAATGCTAGGATTACGAACAAAAAGATTAGGGCTAGTATTCCTCTTAGTTTATTGGGGATTGATTGTAGGATTGTGTATGCAAATAGGAAGTACATTCTTGTTTAATGTGAGGTGGTATATTGAGAGGATTTTCTGGGATGTAGTTGTCGGGGTCTCCTAGTAAGTTGGGTGAGAATAAGACTAATACTGTCAATGCTAGAACTAGTGATAAAGCACCTAAAATGTCTTTAATTGTATAGTAGGGGTGAAATGGAATTTTGTCTATGTCAGATGGATTCCTTTGGGGTTATTAGGTCCTGTTTTGTGAAGGAATAGTAGGTGGACGGCTGCCAGTGCTGCAGTGATGAATGGGAGAATAAAATGGAGGGTGAAGAATTGTGTAAAGAGTTGCTTTGTCTACTGAGAAGCCGCCTCAGATGCATTCGACAAGGTTTGCACTGATGTATGGGATTGCTGAGAGGAGGTTGGTAATAACTGTTGCTGCTCAAAATGGTATTTGTCCTCAGGGTAGTACATAGCCTATGAGTGCTGTGGCTTTAACTGTAAATAGGATAATTCCGATCTTTCATGTTTCTAGAAAAGCACAGGACCCATAATATAGCCCACGTCCTACATGAATATGTAGGCAAATAAAGAATACGGAAGCTCCGTTTGCATGTACATACCGAATGATTCATCTGTGATTTACGTACGGCATGTGGGTGTCACTGACCAGAAAGCACTTATTGTGTCTGACGTGCGATGTATTGCTAGGAACAAGCCTGCTAAGATTTGTAAAATCAAAGATACCCAAGAGGGAGCCAAGATGTCATCATGATGAAATGTTTGATGAGGCTGGAATATCAGTGAATGCACTGTTGGTGATTTTATTAATGGGTGTGATTTTCGGATGTTGGTCACTAGTGTTCTTATAGTTGAATAACAGCGATGATTCTGCATGTTGTTGGCCATGGTTAGATTCCATGTAAGAATAATGATACACCGTATTTATTTTGAGTCCTTTGTGATTTTATGGGGTTTCCTTTAAAACCTTCCCCTGTCTCTGGAGGGCTTGGACTGACTGTGGGTGGTGGTGCTGGTTGTGGGACTGTGTTGACTTTTGGTGGTTCATTTTTAGATTTAATGGTTTTTTCTTTTTTTAAAAAAGCAGGAAAGTAGGATGTATTGGTGCGCCCGAGTAAGGAGGGGACGGCACCAAGGCCCTCCTGAGCGCAGGGCCCGCCACGTGTCCAGGGGCCACGACTAGGGCTGTATTTTACCCCACAGCCATCCAGGATGAGCCACTTTTCTGCCACCATGTCATCAACTTCATCCGCATTAAACTTAGTAAGTCCTCACTTCGTGGAGATGTAGATCTTCTGGAGGCCAGAGCACTTGGACTTGGCCCTGCAGAGGGCCTCAATCACAAGCTCCTTGTCCTGCGTTTGGTGTGGGTGCGCATGATGACTTGGCCATCGTGGACCCTGGCCACTGTGTTTTGGAGCTCTCCAAGGGCACCTCGCATACCTGTCTGCAGCCTAGACTGGGGACAGCATGCCAGTCACGAGTGTCCACTGGAAAGGGCCGAATCCAGTGTCCCTGAGGGCAACCCGTACAGGCAACAGGCTGCACATACCACTGAGGAGGCTGCTGTTTGCAGCCATTGTACACTGGGCCCCCACGGGGAAAAGAGCACAGTTGGCTTAACTGGCTGAAAATTAATGGTATTTTTGATTTGTTTAGGGGGGATGTTGGTAGTGTTTGGTAATACGACAGCTATAACTACTGAATAGTACCCAGTACCCAGACGTGTGGGTTCTTAATAAGAGTGTCTTGGGTATATTTCTTTCAGGCTTAATAATAGAGTTTTCAGTGGTGTTTTATGTTTTAAAAGATGAGGAGGTAGAAACTGTTCTTAGGTTTAGTGGGCTAGGGGATTGAGTAATTTATGATACAGGTGGTGAGTCTGGATTTTTAGGGAAGAGGCTGTGGGAATTGCAGCGGTGTGCAGCTGCGCTTCTTGACTGGCAATTGTTACTGGTTGGTCACTGCTTCTTGGCGTTGGGGTTATTATAGAGGTTACTCGTAACTAGACTCGTGCTCAGGGCGAGGGTAATGAGTGAGAGAGGATATAGCTTGATTAGGCCTTTTTGTTCTGATCCTAATGTAGAGAATTTTATTTGAATAAGGGAGGTGGGTTTTGGTAAAATGCTTTCTAGTCAAATTAAGTCTCGGAGAGAAGATGCTGATTTTTAGCTTGTTGACGGGTTTCAGTAGGGTGGAAGACGGTGTGTGAGAGTGGGAAAGTACCCTGAGGGGTTGGAAAATGTGAAGATGTCTGAGAAATACTTACATTTTAAGTTTTGAGAAGTAAGATTAAGTTCGGGGGCTAGAGTCAAGCCGAGGATAGTTACAGCAAGGGCAGCTGTTTTATGAAGTAGGTGTAGGTATTTGAGGGACTGTTACCGGAGGAGGATTGTTGGAGGTGATAAACCCCGCGAAGCGCTCCCGGTCGGTAAGCGTTTGATAGAATAGATTAGGAAGGGGTTACTTTCACTCATGGAAGTTTAGGTGGGAAAGCGAGGTTGTCCCAATAATGCAAAGAAGATAATGTGAGTACTGTGAACAGCTGTGAGGGATGTGGTGATTAGGGTTATTAGCAGGGCTCAGCCGCTGGTATAAGACGTATTAGCAGGCTCGATAATTAGGTCTTTAGGATAAAATCCAGTACAGAAAGGTATTCCTGTTAGGGCGAGGCTTCTGATAATGAGGGCTGTTGTAGTAAAGGGTATTGCTTTGATTAGGCCCCCTATTTTTCGAATGTCTTGTTCATCGTTTAGGCTGTGAATAGTAGACTCAGAGCATATAAATAATATGGCCTTAAAACAGGTGTGTGTGCAGATATGGAGGAATGTTAGATAAGACTGGTTAATACTGGTTGTTACCATTATAAGGCCTAACTGGCTTGAAGTGGAGAAAGTGACAATTTTTTAAATACCCTTTTGGGTAAGAGCACATACTGCTGTAAATAATGTAGTACTAAAGTACTTAAGTTTAGTGGGCTAACACTAACCCTAAGCAGAATGATGTTGTCTGAATAAGCTCATTATTTTCTGTTAAAGGGTAGAAGCAGATGAGTAGGAAAATACCTGCTACAACTATTGTGCTTGAGGGGAGGAAGGCTGAAACGGGTAGCACCTTCTATTGCTGAGGGAGTCAAGGGCAGAGACCAAATTGGGTGGATTTTCCAGCTGCAGCTAGTACAAGTCCTATTAAAGGTAGGTTTGAGTGGCTTAAGTCAAGTATGAAGATTTGTTGCGGATCTCACGCATGTAAATTAAACAGAAATCATGCTATTGATATAATAAATCCAGTGTCTCCAACATGGTTACACAGAATTGCTTGAAGAGCCACTGTGTTTGTGTCTGCTTGTCTGTACCATCATCTGATAAGCTTGTTGGTGTACAGAAATACAACAGGTTTCTGTATATTAATTTGGTATCCTGCAACCTTACCAAATTCATTGAGCTCTAGTAGTTTTCTGCTGGCGTCTTTAGGATTTTCTATGTGTGGTATCATGCCACCTGGAAACATAACAGTTTTATTTCTTCCCCAATTTGGATCCCTTTTATTGTTTTTTTCTCTGATTGCTGTAGCTAGGACTTCCAAAACTATAATAAATAAAAGTGGCAAGAGAGGACATCCTTGTCTTTTTCCTGATCTTAGAAGAAATGTCTCAGCTTTTCACCACTGCGTATGTTAGCTGTGGGCTTATTTATATGGCCTTTATGTCAAGGTATGTTTTCTCTATACCCACTTTGAGGTTTTATCATAAATGGCTGTTGAATTTTGTCAAAAGCTTTTTCTGCATCTATTGAGATAATAATATGGGTTTAATTCAACTTGTTAATGTGGTGTATCACATTGATTTGTGGATATTGAACCATCCTTATATCCCTGCTTGATCATGATGTACGATCCTTTTAATGTATTCCTGGATTCAGCTGCTAATTCACTGAGGATTTTTGCATATATGTTCATCAGTGTTACTGGCCTGTAACTTTTTTTTTCTTTGATTTGTCTGGTTTTGGCATCAGGGTGACGGTGGCCTCAGAATGAGTTCAGAAGTGTTCCTTTGCAGTTTTTTGGAATGATTTCAGAAGGGTAGGTATTAACTCTTCTCTGAAAGTCCAGTGGAATTCACCTGTGAAGCCCTCTGGTCCTGGACTTTTGCTTTTTGGGAGTTTTTAAATTACTCATTCAATTTCGCCACTGGTAATTGGTCTGTTCATACTTTCTGTTTCTTCCTGGTTCAGTCTCAAGATTTTGTACATTTCTAAGAACTTGTCCATTCCCTCTAGTTTGCCCATGTCACTGGTGTGTAGTTGCTCATAGTAGTCTCCTTCTGATCCTTTGTATTTCGGTGGTGCCGGTTGTAACTTCTTTTTCACTTCTGATTTTTATTGATCGGGCCCTCTACCTTTTTTTCTTGATTGCGTCTGGGCAAAGGTTTATCTATTTTGTTTCTCTCTTCAAAAAACCAGCTCTTTGTTTCATTGATCTTTTCTGTTTTTTATTCTTTTTCATTTATATCTGCTCTGATCTTCAAGATTTCTTTCCTTCTAAATGTGGGTTTTGTTTATTCTTTTTCTAGTTCCTTTGGATGTCAAGTTAGATTGTTAGAGATTTCTCTTGATTCCTGAGGTAAACTTGTATCCCTAAAATTTCCTTCTTAGAACTGCCTTTGCTGCATCCCATAGATTTTTGGATATTGTGTTTTTGTTTTCATTTGTCTCCAGGTATTTTTTAAATTTTTTCTTTGACTTCTTCAATGACCCATTGGTTGTTTAGTAGCATATTATTTAGGCTCCATGTGTTTTTGCTTTTTGCAGTTTTCTTGTTGATTTCTAGTCTCATAGCATTGTGGTTGGAAAAGATCCTTGATATTATTTCAATTTTCTTACTTACTGAGGTTTGTATTGAGGCCTAGCATGTGATCTATCCTGGAGAATGTTTCATGTGCACTTGAAAAGAATGTGTACAGTAAGTTCCCTACACGTGAATGAGTTCCGTTCCGAGAGTGCATTTGTAAGTTCGATTTGTAAGTCCAACAAAGTTAGCCTAGGTACCCAACTAACACAGTTAGCTATATAGTACTGTACTGTAATAGGTTTATAATACTTTTCACACAAATAATACATAAAAACAAACAAGATTAAAAATGTTTTCATTTTTAACAGTACAGTACCTTGAAAAGTACAGTAGTACGTTACAACAGCTGGCACACGGGCTGGCATCAAGTGAACAGGCAAGAAGAGTTACTGACTGGAGGAGGGAGATGGTAGAGCTGAAGGATCCTCAGCAATAGGAGATGGAGGGCAAGATGCAATTTCACTCAGGCCTGACGTTGATGGCACAGGTTCTGGTTCCTTGCTGGATTCAATGCTGTCTGCCCTCTTGAAAAAACGACCCAGTGATGTCTAGGTAGTAGCTCTTTTTTTCTCATCATAGATGACATTCTGAACAGCGGCTGCAACCTTTGTGTACCATTCTGCGTTCGGGTCCTGTGCCTCAAAAACTAACACTGCCTCCTCACATGAAGTCCCCGTGCCATTTCCTTCATCGTGAATCTCTTTGGTTCTTCACTTACTTCTTCTTTCTCTTGTTGCTCCACTCTCTCAATTGTTTTCACTTCTGTTTCAGTTTTTATCGCTTGGCGCTTCTTAGCAGTACCAGCTACATCACCACTGCTTTTACACTTGCTTCCGAACATCCTGGGCTTGAAATAAAGATACTGTACCTACTCTATACTGTAGAGTACTCTGTACTCTATACTGTATAGCAAACTACACAAAAGCACAACCACTTGTAGAGGATGCACGCACGTGACAGTGTGCCAGACGTGTGAACTAACTTATGTGATTGGACATGCGAGTGTATGTTTGCATCTTTAAAAGTTCACATCTTGAAGGTTCATATGTAGGAGACTTAACTGTATTCTGTTTTTGGGATATTCTAAATATGTATATATCAAGTCCATCTGAACTAATGTGTCATTTAAGGCCAGTGTTTCCTTACTGAATTTTCTATCTGGATGATCTGCCCACTGATTGTAAGTGGTGTTAAAAAGTCCCCCACTGTTACTGTGCTGCTCTCAATCTCTCCCTTTATGTAAATGCTTGCCTTATATATTTAGGTGTTCCTATGTTGGGTGCATATATATTTACAACAGTTGTATCTTCTAGGATTGACCCCTTGAGCATTATATAATGTCCTTCTTTGTTTCTTGTAACAGTCTTCGTTTTGAAGTCTCTTTTGTCTGATAAGTATTGCTACCTAAGCTTTGTTTAGATTTCCACGTGCATGGAATACCACTTCCCGTCCCCTCACTTTCAGTCTGTATGTTTAGGTCTGAAGTGAGTCTCTTGTAGGCAGCGTATATACAGATTTTGCTTTTGTATCCATTCAGTCACTCCTGTCTTATTGGAGTACTTAGTCCATTTACATTACAGTAGCTATTGATACGTTATGTACTTATTGCCATTTTGTTAATTGTTTTGGGGTTGTTTTTGTAGTTTTTAAAATTCCTTTTGTTCTTTGTGATTTGATGACTGTCTTTAGTGTTTAGATTTCCTCTGTTCTTTGTATCTTTGTGTAGCATGATAGATTTAGGGTTTATCATTACCATGAGGTTATATATAGTAATATACATGTGTGATTACTTTAAGTTGCTGATCACTTAATTTCAGACGCATTTTAACAATCCTGCATTTTTACTCTCCTCATGATTACTATCTTTGTCATATTTTACATCTGTTTTGTAGATGATCTCACTAAATTGACTTTTAACTTTCTTACTTGCTTTGTACATGATTTAGTACCTTTACTAAATATTCGCCTTTACTGATGAGCTTTTTCCCTTTGTAATTTTCGTGTTTTTAGTTGTGGCCTTCTCTTTTTTTGCTTAGAGAAGTCCCATTAACATTTCTTGTAAAGCTGGTTTGGTGGTGCTGAACTTTTTAGCTTTTGCTCATCTGTAAATTTCTTGATCTCTCCGTCAAAGTCTTGCCGGGCAGAGTATTCTTGGTTGTAGGTTTTCCCCTTTTATCACTTTAAATATATTGTGCTCCTCCCTTCTGGCCTGCAGAGTTTGTTGAAAAGTCAGCTGATAGCCTTATGGGAGTTCCCTTGTTACTTGTTGCTTTTCCTTTGCTGCTTTTAACATTCACTCCAACTTTTGCTATTTTACTTACAATGTGTCTTGGTGTGATCCTCCTTCGGTTGATCCTGTTTGGGACTCTCTGTGCTTCTAGGACCTGGATGTCTGTTTCCTCTCCCAGGTTACAGAAGTTTTCAGCTATTTCTTCAAATGTGTTCTCTGCCCCTTTTCCTCTTCCCTTTCTAGGACCTTTATATGTAAATATTAGTGCATTTGAGGTCCCAGAAGTCTCTTATACTGTCATTTCTTATTTTTTCTCTTTAGCACCAGTGATTTCCACTGCTGTCTTCCAGCTGACTAATCCATTCCTCTGTATCAGTCTGTTGATTTCTCCTACTGTATTCACTTCAGTTATTATATTCTTCACCTCTGTTGGGTTTTTTATATTTTCTAACTCTTTAAAACTTCTAACTTCTTGCTCCATTGATGCATTCTCCTCCTGAGTTCTTCGATCAGCTTTATGATCATTCATCCTTAGGTAGATTGCTTACCTCCACTTCACTTAGTTTTTCATCTGGGGTTTTATCTCATTCTTTCATTCGGAATATGTTCCTGTCACTTCATCTTGCCTGACTCGCTGTACTTCTACGTATCTGGTGGTTGGTTATGTTTCCCGCCCTTGGAGAAGTGGCCCTCTATAGGAGACAGCCTGTGTGCCCCAGAAGCACACTCTCCTCCTGTCGCCAGAGCTGTATGCTTTAGTGGTTCCCCCAGTGAGGGCTGCATAGGTCCTACTGCTGTGGTGGTCTGACCACTGAGGGTGCCCTGGTAGGCGTGGCCGGCCCCCATCCATTTGGTTGCCAGGCCCTGCCTTGCGCAGAGGCTGCCGCGTTCTGGTTGGTGGGGCCAGGTCACGAGGTGGCCGGCTGTGGAAGCCCCAGGGGCACCCCTGGGCTGCTGCTGGCTCACGGGTGGGCAGCGCCAGGTCCTGGGGGCTGGCTGCAGGGCCCAGGGATTCAGTAGCTGGTGTCAGACTGCTCATGGGTGGGGCCCAGGGGTCCTGAAGCTTGTGTTGGCCTGCTGGTCAGCGGGCTGGGTCCTGTCACAGCAGTCTGCAGGGATGCAGTTGTTCTGGGGCCGGTGTCCGCCCACTGGTAGGTGAGGGTGGCCTCAAGGCTGGAGTAGGCTTGCTGGTGGGCAGGGCTGAGTCCCAGGACCTCTGACTGCAGGGCCTGGGGCTCCCTGGTCTAGTGCCTGTGCTCCGGTGTGTGGGGCAAGGTCCTGGGCCCTCTGGTGGGCAGGGTGTGTCCAGGGGTGGCTGTGGGCTGGGGGTTCTTAAAGCATCTTGTCTGCTGGGTGGGGCTGTGCCCCTGTTTACTGCGTAGCCTGAGGCATCCCAGTACTGGTGCCTAGAGGCTATTGGGCAGGGGTGGGGCTGGATCCTGAGGCTGAGAAGCTAGAGGGAGGATTCCACAGTGCTGGTTGCCAGTGAGTGTCCACGTGGTACACTGGCCTCCCAAATGGCAGCTGCCAGTGTCTGTGTCCCCAGGGTGAGCCCCCAGCCTCTCCAGGAGGATGAGATGATCGGCAGGTGGGTGTGACCCAGGTTCCTTCAGATCGCTGCTGGTGCCCTGGGTCTTGGAGCTCGTGAGAGTCTGTGTGCATCCTTTAAGAGTGGAGTCTCTTCCCCACAGCCCTCGGGGTCGCCTGAAAGCAAGCCCACTGGCCTCCAAAGCCACATGGTCTGGGGACTTGTCTTCCTGGTGCAGCACCCTCACCCTGGGGAGCTGATGTGGGGCCCAGACCCCTTGCTCCTTGGGGAGCATCTCTGCAGTTGTAACTCTTCTCTCATTTGTGGGCCACCCCCTCTGGGGTATGGGTCCTCTTTTTTCTATTGAAGTATAGTTGGTCTACAATATTGTTTCAAGTACACATCATCGTGATTCAGATTCAGTGTTTCTACAGATGGTACTGTTACAAATTACAAGATAATGAGTGTAGTGCCCTGTGCTATACAGTAAATCCTTGTTGCTTATTTTTTTTATCTGCTAGTTCATATCTGTTACTCCCTTACCCCTAATGTGTCTCTCCCTGCTTCCATCTCCCCTTTGGTAACATAAGTTTGTCTTCTAGAAGTCTGTCTGTGAATCTGTTTGTTTTATATATACATTCATTTGTGTTTCTTAGATTCCACATGTGAGTGATACCATATAGCATTTGTCTTTCTCTGACTTATATCTCTAAGCGTAATATTCTGTAAGTCCATCCACATTGCTACAAATGGCGTTATTTCATTCTTTTTTATGGCTGAGTAATATTCCATTGTATATATGTACTGCATCTTCTTTATCCATGTCTCTGTCGATGGACACTTAGGTTGCTTCCATGCCTTGGCTATTTACATATTGTAAATAGTGCAGCTGTGAACATCGGGGTGCACGTATCTTTTCAAATGAATGTTCTTTTTTCCGGAAATATGCCCAGGAGTAGAACTGCTGGATCACGCGGCAGTTGTATTTTTAGTTTTATGAGGACCCTCTGTACTGTTCTCCATAGTGGCTGCACCAACTTACGTTCCCATGAAAAGGGTACGAGGGCTCCCTTTTCTCTGTATCACCTCCAACATGCGTTATTTATAGACATTTTGATGGTGGCCATTCTGACAGATTTGGGATAATACCTCATTGTAGTTTTGATTTGTATTTCTCTATTGATTCGCAAAGTTGAGCATCTCTTCATGGGCCCATTTGCCATCCATATGTCTTCTTTGGAAAAAATGTCTATTTGAGTCTTCTGCCCATTTTTAAAATTTTTTTTATTAGTTTCTGCTTTATAACAAAGTGAATCGGTTATACATCTGTTCGCATATCCCTTCCCTCTTGCGTCTCCCTCCCTCCCACGCTCCCTATCCCACCTCTCCAGGCGGTCACAAAGCACCGAGCTGATCTCCCTGTGCTCTGCGGCTGCTTCCCACTATCTATCTACCTTACGTTTGGTAGTGTATATGTGTCCATGCCTCTCTCTCGCTTTGTCACAGCTTACCCTTCTCCCTCCCCATATCCTCAAGTCCATTCTCAAGTAGGTCTGTGTCTTTATTCCTGTTTTACCCCTAGGTTCTTCCTGACAATTTTTTTTCTTAAATTCCATATATATGTGTTAGCATACAGTATTTGTTTTTCTCTTTCTGACTTACTTCACTCTGTATGACAGACTCTAGGTCCATCCACCTCATTACAAATAGCTCAATTTCATTTCTTTTTATAGCTGAGTAATATTCCATTGTATATATGTGCCACATCTTCTTTATCCATTCATCTGATGATGGACACTTAGGTTGTTTCCATCTCCAGGCTATTGTGAATAGGGCTGCTATGAACATTTTGGTACATGTCTCTTTTTGAATTATGGTTTTCTCAGGGTATATGCCCAGTAGTGGGATTGCTGGGTCATATGGTAGTTCTATTTGTAGTTTTTTAAGGAACCTCCATACCATTCTCCATAGTGGCTGTACCAATTCACATTCCCACCAGCAGTGCAAGAGTGTTCCCTTTTTTCCACACCCTCTCCAGCATTTATTGTTTGTAGATTTTTTGATGATGGCCATTTGACTGGTGTGAGATGATATCTCATTGTAGTTTTGATTTGCATTTATCTAATGATTAACGATGTTGAGCATTCTTTCATGTGTTTGTTGGCAGTCTGTATATCTTCTTTGGAGAAATGTCTATTTAGGTCTTCTGCCCATTTTTGGATTGGGTGGTTTGTTTTTTTGATATTGAGCTGCTTATAAATTTTGGAGATTAATCCTTTGTCAGTTGCTTCATTTGCAAATATGTTCTCCCATTCTGAGGGTTGTCTTTTGGTCTTGTTTATGGTTTCCTTTGCTGTTTCTGCCCATTTTTTTTTATTGGATTGTTTTTTTGGTATTGAGTTGTATGAGCTGTTGGTGTATTTTGGATATTCACCCTTTGTTGATGTGCATGATTTGCAAACAGTCCCTCCCATTCAGCAGGTTGTCTTTTTGTTTTGTTGATGGCTTCCTTTGCTGTGCAAAATCTTTTAAGTTTACTTAGGTCTCATTTGTCTCTATTATTATTATTATGTGGTGTTGTTTTGCTTTCATTCTTTTACCTTAGGCGACTGATTCAAGAAATAGTGCTACCATTTATGTCAGAGGGTTCCTGTGTTCTCTTATGGTTTTGTCTTACTTTTAGTTCTTAAAACCATTTTGAGTTTAGAATGTTCCCTCACACCACATATAAAAATAATCTTTCTTTTACATGTGGCTTTCCAGCTTTCCCAGCACCACTTGTTAAAAGAGACAGTCTTTTCCCCATCGTATATTCTTGCCTCCTTTGTAGATTCATTGACTGTAGGGGCATGGGTTTATTTCTGGGTTCTCTTCTCTGTGACATTGCTCTGTCTGTTTTTCTGCCGCTACAACACTGCTTTGACTACTGTAGCTTTGTAGTATAGTCTGAAGCCTGGGAGGGTCATGCCTCCAGCTTTGCTCTTTTTTCTAAGATTGCTTTGGCAATTCATAGTCTTTTGTAGTTCCATACAAATTTTTGGATTATTCCAGTTCCGTGAAAAAATCTCCTCAGTATTTTGATAGGGATCGAGTTAAATGTGTAGATTGCTTTGGGTATTATGGCCACCTTAATATTCTTCCAATCCAAGAGCATGGGGTATCTTTCCATTTCTTTTATCAATGTTTTATATAGTTTTCAGCATATAGGCTTTTCACGTCTTTGGTTAAGTTTATTCAGCTAGGGTTTTTTTTTTTAATGTGACTTTTTTTTTTTGAAGATAGGAGAATCCAGCTATCTTCCATTAAGCCAGACATCAAATTGATTTGCACAAGTGTACAACAATGACACTTCTCTCCCTAGGTACTTGTGGGTTTTATTTTCTTTAAAATTATGTTAACATGTAATGAGTTCATTGTTATTTAAGTATTATAAATATTTAAATTTTTCTCAATTTTAATTTCTGGTATGATAAGTATTGATCAATATAACCTATATAAACATGAGATTCTGGGGGTTCTTTAATAATTTTTTTTTTTTGCTTTATAACAAATTTAATCAGTTATACATATACATATGTTCCCATATCCCCTCCCTTTTGCGTCTCCCTCCCACCCTCCCTATCCCACCCCTCCAGGCGGTCACAAAGCACCGAGCTGATCTCCCTGTGCTATGCGGCTGCTTCCCACTAGCTATCTACCTTATGTTTGGTAGTGTATATATGTCCATGCCACTCTTTCACTTTGTCACAGCTAATTTTTTTTTAAAATGTGACTTTTAAACGGGATTTTTAAAAAATTTCCCTTTCTGATATTTCATTATTAGTGTATAGAAATGCCGTGTATTTCTGTATATTAACAAGCTTGCTGAATTCATTAGTTCTCATAGTTTTTAGGTGGAGAAACTTTACGGTTTTTGATACACAGTATCATGTCATCTGTAAATAGGGACAGTTGTACCTCTTTGTTTCCGATCTGGGTACCCTTTATTTCTTTTTCATATCTGATTTGTTGTGCCTAGGACTTCCAATATTATGTTGAATAGAGGTGGTGAGAGTAGACATCCTTGTCTTGTTCCTGAATTTAGCAGAAAGTCTTTCAGCTTTTCACCACTGAGTATTATATTGGCTGTGGGTTTGCTTTAATGACTTATTAATGTTGAGACATGTTCCCTCTCCACTTTGGTAAGAGTTTTTATCATGTTGAATTTTATCAAATGCTTTTTCTGAAAATACTGAAATGATCATGTGGTTCGTCTTTCCTTTTCTTAGTGTGGAGTATAACACTGGGGTATTTGTTTTCGTCTCACATATGTTGAACCATCCTTGCAACCCTGGAATGAATCCAAATTGAGAATGGTATATGACCCTTTTTATGTATTGTTGGATTTTGTGTGCTAACATTTTGATGAGGATTTTTGCATCTTTGTTCATGAAAGATATTGGCCTGTAATTTTCTTCTTTTGTAGTGTCTTTGTCTGGTTTTGGTATCAGGATGATGGTGGCTTCATAGAATGATTTTGGCAGTGTTCCCCCTTCAATTATTTGGAAGAGTTTCGTAAGGATAGATAGAAGTTCTTTGTATGCTAGGTAGCTTTCCCCTGTGAAACAGTCCACTTTTGTTTGCTGGAAGTTTTTATTTTTATTACAGATTCAATTTCACTTCTGGTGATCAGTTCAAATTATCTACTTCTTGACTCAGTCTTCGCAGTCTGTAGATTTCTAGAAATTTGTCCATTTCTTCTAGGTTGTCCAATTTGTTGACATATAACTAGTCATAGTAATATGATTTTCTTTTATATTTCTGTGGTGTCAGTTATTGATCCTTATTTTGTTTATTTGGTCCTCTCTTCTTGGTGAGTCTGGCTAAAGGTTTATCAATTTTATCCTTTCAAATAGGTCTTTGTTTCATTAATCTTTTATTTCCTCTCTGATCTTTGTTTCCTTCCTTCTGTTCACATTGGGCTTTGTTCTTTTCCTAATTCTTTTAGGTGGTAGGTTAAGTTGTTTGAGATTTTTCTTGTTTCTTGAAGGCCTATATTGCTATGAACTTCCCTCTTAGATCTACTTTTCCTGCATCCTATAGATTTTGTAGAGTTATTTTTTTTATTTTTATTTTTTGGCGGTACGGGGGCCTCTCACCGTTGTGGCCTCTCCCATTGCGGAGCACAGGCTCTGGACGTGCAGGCTCAGTGGCCATGGCTCACGGGCCTAGCTGCTCCACGGCATGTGGGATCTTCCCAGACTGGGGCACGAACCTGTGTCCCCTGCATCGGCAGGCGGACTCTGAACCACTGCGCCACCAGGAAAGCCCTGTAGAGTTATGTTTTTATTTTCATTTGTCTTCAGGTATTTTATTTCCTCTTTGATGTCATTGTTAACCCATTGATATTTTTTTTAGAGGCATGTTTAGTTTCCACATGTTTGTTCTTTTCCCATTTTTTCTTCAGTTGATGTAATAGTGGGAAAAATGCTTGACATTATTTCTGTCCTCTTACATTTGTTGAGGCTTATTTTGTGCTCTATCCTTGAGAATGTTCCATGTGCACTTCAAAAAGGATTTGTGGGACTTCCCTGGTGGCACAGTGGTTAAGAATCCACCTGCCAATGCTGGGGACACAGGTTTGATCCCTGGTCCTGGAAGATCCCACATGCCGTGGAGCAGCTAAGCCAGTGTGCCACAGCTACTGAGCCTGTGTCTAGAGCCTGCAAGCCACAACTACTGAGCCTGCGTGCCTACAGCCTGTGCTCCACAAAAAGAGAAGCCACTGCAATGAGAAGCCCGCGCACCACAATGAAGAGTAGCCCCCGGTGGCCGCAACTAGAGAAAGCCTGGGCACACCAACAAAGACCCAATGCAGAAAATAAATAAATAAATAAATAAATAAGTTAATTAATTAAGAAAAGGATTTGTATTCTGCTTTGTTAGATGTAATATCCTATGGATATCATTTAAGTCCAACTGATCTATTCTGTCATTTAAGATTATGATTGCCTTCTTGATTTGTTTTTTGGCCTTGCCTACCCACTGATGTAACTGCGGTGTTAGTCTAATCCTATTGTCAATTTCTCCCTTCATGTCTGTCAGTATTTGCTTTATATAGATTAGGTGATCCTGTATTGGGTGTGTATTTGTTAACAAATATTCTCTTCTTGCATTGATCCCTTTATCATTATATAATGCTCTTCTTTGTCTCTTTATCCTTTGTTTTAACGACTGTTTTGCCTGATAGGAGTATTGCTACTCTTGCTTTCTTCTTTCTGTTTGCATGAACTCTTTTTCTATCCCCTCGCTTTCAGTCTCTGTGCATCTTTCACCCTGAAGTGAGTCTCTCATAGACAGCATATTGAAGAGCTTTGTTTTCTTAATCCAGGCAGCCACCCTATGTCTTTTTTATTTATAAAGCTATATTTTGAGCCACTAAAGAAAAAAGATACTTATTTAATGACAGTAAATAATTCAATGTACATAAATTGACTAAACTCCACAACTACTTTCAACATTAAAATATAAATTGCTAATTGTAAGTAACAGCAGAATGTGTTGAATAATGTTAATTCCAAATGCGCATGTATTATGTACTATTTCACATAGGCATGACTTTACCTGTAACTAAAATATTGCTACTGAAGGTAAAACAACATAATTATCTAAACTTACAAGCAAAAAGGATAAAACAATATCAAAGGAAGGAGTAAATAATAATTTGGTTTGGGGGCATTTGTTTTCTTTTTTTCTTTTTAATTTTTTACTTTATATTCAGATATAGTTGATTTACAATGTTGGGTTGCCTTCAGGTATACAGCAAAGCAGTTCAGTTATACATAGACATATATCCATTCTTTTTCAGATTCTTTTCCCATAGAGGTTATTACAGAATACTGAGTAGAGTTCCCTGTGCTGTACAGTAGGTCCTTATTGATTACCTATTTTAAATATAGTGGTGTGTGTATGTTAATCCCAAACTCCTAGTTTATCCCTCACCCCTCCACCTTTTCCCTTTGGTAATCATAAGTTTGTATTCAAAGTCTGTGGGACTGTTTGTTTTGTAAATAACTTCATTTGAATCATCTTTTTAGATTACACATATAAGTGATATCATATGAGATTTGTCTCTCTGACTGACTTCACTTAGTATGTCCATCTCTAGGTCCATCCATTTTGCTGTAAATGGCATTATTTCATTCTTGTCTTATGGATGAGTAATATTCCATTGCGTATATGTGCCACATCTTTTTTATCCATTGCTCTGTTGATGGACATTGAGGTTGCTTCCATGTCTTGGCTAGTGTAAATACTGCTGCAGTGAACATTGGGGTGCATGTATCTTTTTGAATGATCGTTTACACTGGATATATCCCTGGGAGTGGGACTGCTGGATCATACGGTAGTTCTTTTTAGTTTTTTCAAGAAACCTCTATACTGTTTTCCATAGTGGCTGCACCAAATGAATTACATTCCCAACAACAGCATAGGAAGGTTCCCTTTTTCCCCCACCCACTTCAGCGTTTATTGTTCATAGACGTTTTGACGATGGCCATTCTGACCAGTGTGAGGTGATACCTCGTTGTAAGTTTTTTTTTTTTAGATTAGGTTATAGTTGTTTTACAATGTTGTGTTAGTTTCTACTGTACACCTAAGTGGAGTTCCCTGTGCTATACAGCAGGATCTCATTAGTTAATCTGTTTTATACATATTAGTGTAAATATGTCAATCCTAATCTCTCAATTCATTCCACCCATGCTTTACCCCCTTGGTGTCCATCTGTTTATTCTCTACATCTGTGTCTCTATTTTTGCCTTGCAAACTGGTTCATCTGTACCATTTGTTTTTCTCTTTCTTACTTCACTCTGTATGACACTCTCTAGGTCCATCCATGTCTGCTGGGTCATATGGTAATTCCATATTTTTAGTTTAAGGAACCTCTGTACTGTTCTCCATAGTGACTATATCAATTACATTCCCACCAACAGTACAAGAGGGTTCCCTTTTCTCCACACCCTCTCCAGCATTTACTGTTTGTAGATTTTTTGATGATGGCCATTCTGACTGGTGTGAGGTGATATCTCATTGTGGTTTCGATTTGCACTTCTCTAGTAATTAGTGATGTTGAACATTTTTTAATGTGCTTTTGGGCCATCTGTATGTCTTCTTTACAGAAATGTCTATTTTGATCTTCCACCCATTTTTTTTATTGGGTTGCTTTTTTTTGATATTGAGCTGCATGAGCTGTTTATGTATTTTTGAGATTAATCCCTTGTCAGTTGCTTTGTTTGCAAATATTTTCTCCCATTCTGAGGGTTGTCTTTTGGTTTTGTTTATGGTTTCCTTTGCTGTGCAAAAGCTTTTAAGTTTAATTAGGTCCCATTTATTTACTTTTGTTTTTATTTCCATTACTCTAGGAGGTGGATAGAAAAAGATCTTGCTGTGATTTATGTCAAAGGTTGTTCTTCCTGTGTTTTCCTCTAAGAGTTTTATAGTGTCTGGTCTTACATTTAGGTTTCTAATCCATTTTGAGTTTATTTTTGTGTATGGTGTTAGGGAGTGTTCAAATTCATTCTTTTACATGTAGCTGTCCAGTTTTCCCACCACCACTTATTGAAGAGACTGTCTTTTCTCCATTGTGTATCCTTGCCTCCTTTGTCATAGATTAATTGACCATAGGTGTGTGGATTTATCTCTGGGCTTTCTGTCCTCTTCTGTTGAACTATGTTTCTGTTTTTATGCCAGTACCATATTGTCTTGATGACTGTAGCTTTGTAGTATAGTCTGAAGTCAGGAGTCTGATTCCTCCAGCTCTGTTTTTTCCACTCAAGACTGCTTTGGCTATTAGGGGTCTTTTGTGTCTCCATACAAATACTAAGATTTTTTTGTTCTAGTTCTGTAAAAAATGCCATTGGTAATTTGATAGGGATTGCATTGAATCTGTAGATTGCTTTGGGTAGTATAGTCATTTTCACAGTATTAATTGTTCCAGTCCAAGAACATGGTATATCTCTCCATCTGTTTGTATCATCTTTAATTTCTTTCATCAGTGTCTTATATTTTCTGCATACAGGTCTTTTGTCTCCCTAGGTAGGTTTATTCCTAGGTATTTTATTCTTTTTGTTGCAGTGGTAAATGGGAGCGTTTCCTTAATTTCTCTTTCAGATTTTTCATCATTAGTGTATAGGAATGCAAGAGATTTCTGTACATTAATTCTGTATCCTGCAACTTCACCAAATTCATTGATTAGCTCTAGTAGTTTTCTGGTGGCATCTTTAGGATTCTCTATGTATCATGTCATCTGCAAACAGTGACAGTTTTACTTCTTTTCCAATTTGGATTCCTTTTATTTCTTCTCTGCTGTGGCTAGGACTTCCAAAACTATGTTGAATAATAGTGGTGAGAGTGGACATCCTTGTCTTGTTCCAGATCGTAGAGGAAATGCTTTCAGTTCTTCACCTTTGAGAATGATGTTTGCTGTGGGTTTGTCATATATAGCCTTTATTATGTTGAAGTAGGTTCCCTCTGTGCCCACTTTCTGGAGAGTTTTTATCATAAATGGGTGTTGAATTTTGTCAAAAGCTTTTTCTGCATCTGTTGAGATGATCATATGGTTCTTATTCTTCACTTTGTTAATATGGTGTATCACATTGATTGGTTTGCGTATATTGAAGAATCCTTGCATCCTTGGGATAAATCCCACTTGATCATAGTGTATGATGCTTTTAATGTGTTGTTGGATTCTGTTTGCTAGTATTTTGTTGAGGATTTTTGCATCTATATGCATCAGTGATATTGGTCTGTAATTTTCTTTTTTTGTAGTATCTTTGGTTTTGGTATCAGGGTGATGGTAGCCTCATTGAATGAGTTTGGGAGTGTTCTTTCCTCTGCAATTTTTTGGAAGAGTTTGAGAAAGATGTGTGTTAGCTCTTCTCTAAATGTTTGATAGAATTCTCCTGTGAAGCCATCTGGTCCTGGACTTTTGTTTGTTGGAAGGTTTTTTTAAAAATCAATTTATTTATTTATTTACTTATTTAATTAGTTTCTGCTTTATAACAAAGTGAATCAGTTATACATATACATCTGTTCCCATATCCCTTCCCTCCTGCATCTCCCTCCCTCCCACCCTCCCTATCCCACCCCTCCAGGTGGTCACAAAGCACCGAGCTGATCTCCCTGTGCTATGCGGCTGCTTCCCAGTAGCTATCTACCTTATGTTTGGTAGTGTATATATGTCCATGCCTCTCTCTCGCTTTGTCACAGCTTACCCTTCCCCCTCTCCATATCCTCAAGTCCATTCTCAGGTAGGTATGTGTCTTTATTCCTGTTTTACCCCTAGGTTCTTCATGACATTTTTTCCTTAGATTCCATATATATGTGTTAGCATACGGTATTTGTCTTTTTCTTTCTGACTTACTTCACTCTGTATGACAGACTCTAGGTCTATCCACCTCATTACAAATAGCTCAATTTCGTTTCTTTTTGTGGCTGAGTAATAGTCCATTGTATATATGTGCCACATCTTCTTAATCCATTCATCCAATGATGGACACTTAGGTTGTTTCCATCTCTGGGCTATTGTAAATAGAGCTGCAATGAACATTTTGGTACATGTCTCTTTTTGAATTATGGTTTTCTCAGGGTATATGCCCAGTAGTGGTATTGCTGGGTCATATGGTAGTTCTATTTGTAGTTTTTTAAGGAACCCCTCCATACTGTTCTCCATAGTGGCTGTACCAATTCACATTCCCACCAGCAGTGCAAGAGTGTTCCCTTTTCTCCACACCCTCTCCAGCATTTATTGTTTGTAGATTTTTTGATGATGGCCATTCTGACTGGTGTGAGATGATATCTCATTGTAGTTTTGATTTGCATTTCTCTAATGATTAATGATGTTGAGCATTCTTTCATGTGTTTGTTGGCAATCTGTATATCTTCTTTGGAAAAATGTCTATTTAGGTCTTCTGCCCATTTTTGGATTAGGTTGTTTGTTTTTTTGCTATTGAGCTGCATAAGCTGCTTATAAATTTTGGAGATTAATCCTTTGTCAGTTGCTTCATTTGCAAATATTTTCTCCCATTCTGAGGGTTGTCTTTTGGTCTTATTTATGGTTTCCTTTGCTGTGCAAAAGCTTTGAAGTTTCATTAGGTCCCATTTGTTTATTTTTGTTTTTGTTTCCATTTCTCTAGGATGTGGGTCAAAAAGGATCTTGCTGTGATTTATGTCATAGAGTGTTCTGCCTGTGTTTTCCTCTAAGAGTTTGATAGTTTCTGGCCTTACATTTAGGTCTTTAATCCATTTTGAGCTTATTTTTGTGTATGGTGTTAGGGAGTGATCTCATCTCATACTTTTACATGCACCTGTCCAGTTTTCCCAGCACCACGTATTGAAGAGGCTGTCCTTTCTCCACTGTACAACCCTGCCTTCTTTATCAAAGATAAAGTGACCATATGTGCATGGGTTTATCTCTGGGCTTTCTATCCTGTTCCATTGATGTATCTTTCTGTTTTTGTGCCAGTACCATACTGTCTTGATTACTGTAGCATTGTAGTATAGTCTGAAGTCAGGGAGCCTGATTCCTCCAGCTCCGTTTTTCGTTCTCAAGATTGCTTTGGCTATTCGGGGTCTTCTGTGTTTCCATACAAATTTTGAAATTTTTTGTTCTAGTTCTGTGAAAAATGCCAGTGGTAGTTTGATAGGGATTGCACTGAATCTGTAGATTGCTTTGGGTAGTATAGTCATTTTCACAATGTTGATTCTTCCAATCCAAGAACATGGTATATCTCTCCATCTATTTGTATCATCTTTAATTTCTTTCATCAGTGTCTTATGGTTTCATGCATACAGGTCTTTTGTCTTCTTAGGTAGGTTTATTCCTAGATATTTTATTCTTTTTATTGCAGTGGTAAATGGGAGTGTTTTCTTAATTTCACTTTCAGATTTTTCGTCATTAGTGTACAGGAATGCCAGAGATTTCTGTGCATTAATTTTGTATCCTGCTACTTTACCAAATTCATTGATTAGCTCTAGTAGTTTTCTGGTAGCATCTTTAGGATTCTCTATGTATAGTATCATGTCATCTGCAAACAGTGACAGCTTTACTTCTTCTTTTCCAATTTGGATTCCTTTTGTTTCCTTTTCTTCTCTGATTGCTGTGGCTAAAACTTCCCAAACTATGTTGAATAAGAGTGGTGTGAGTTGGCAGCCTTGTCTTGTTCCTGAGCTTAGTGGAAATGGTTTCAGTTTTTCACCATTGAGGACTATGTTGGCTGTGGGTTTGTCATATATGGCCTTTATTATGTTGAGGAAAGTTCCCTCTATGCCTACTTTCTGCAGGGTTTTTATCATAAATGGGTGTTGAATTTTGCTGAAAGCTTTCTCTGCATCTGTTGAGATGATCATATGGTTTTCTTCCTTCAGTTTGTTAATGTGGTGTATCACGTTGATTGATTTGCGTATATTGAAGAATCCTTGCATTCCTGGAGTAAACCCCACTTGATCATGGTGTATGATCCTTTTAATGTGCTGTTGGATTGTTAGCTAGTATTTTGTTGAGGATTTTTGCATCTATATTCATCAGTGATATTGGTCTGTAATTTTCTTTTTTTGTAGTATCTTTGGTATCAGGGTGATGGTAGCCTCATTGAATGAGTTTGGGAGTGTTCTTTCCTCTGCAATTTTTTGGAAGAGTTTGAGAAAGATGTGTGTTAGCTCTTCTCTAAATGTTTGATAGAATTCTCCTGTGAAGCCATCTGGTCCTGGACTTTTGTTTGTTGGAAGATTTTTAATCACAGTTTCAATTTATTTGTGATTGGTTTGTTCATATTTTCTATTTCTTCCTGGTTCAGTCTTGGAAGCTTATACCTTTCTAAGGATTTGTCCATTTCTTGCAGGTTGTCCATTTTTGTGGCATAGAGTTGCTTGTAGTAGTCTCTTAGGATGCTCTGTATTTCTGTTGTAACTTCTTTTTTTTTTCATTTCTTTTTTTTTTTTTTTTTTTTTTTTTTTTTGCGGTATGCGGGCCTCTCACTGTTGTGGCCTCCCCCGTTGCGGAGCACAGGCTCCGGACGCGCAGGCTCCGGACGCGCAGGCCCAGCGGCCATGGCTCACGGGCCCAGCCGCTCCGCGGCATATGGGATCCTCCCAGACCGGGGCACGAACCCGTATCCCCTGCATCGGCAGGCGGACTCTCAACCACTTGCGCCACCAGGGAGGCCCTTCATTTCTAATTTTATTGAGTCCACTCCCTGTTGATGAGTGTGGCTAATGGTTTATCACTTTTGTTTATCTTCTCAAAGAACCAGCTTTTAGTTGTATTGATCTTTGCTATTGTTTTCTTTGTTTCTATTTCATTTATTTCTGCTCTGATCTTTTATGATTTCTTTCCTTCTGCTAACTTTGGGTTTTGTTTGTTCTTCTTTCTCTAGTTCCTTTAGGTGTAAGGTTAGATTGTTTATTTGAGATGTTTCTTGTTTCTTGACTTAGGCTTGTATTGCTATAAACTTCCCTCTTAGAACTGCTTTTGCTGCATCCCATAGGTTTTGGATCATTGTGTTTTTTTTTTTTTTTTTTGCGGTATGCGGGCCTCTCACTGCTGTGGCCTCCCCCGTTGCGGAGCGCAGGCTCCGGACGCACAGGCTCAGCGGCCATGGCTCACGGGCCCAGCCGCTCTGCGGCATATGGGATCCTCCCAGACCGGGGCACGAACCCGTATCCCCTGCATCGGCAGGCGGACTCTCAACCACTTGCGCCACCAGGGAGGCCCAATCATTGTGTTTTCATTGTCATTTGTCTCTAAGTATTTTTTGACTTTCTCTTTGATTTCTTCAGTGATCTCTTGGTTATTTAGTAATGTATTGTTTACCCTTCATGTGTCTGTGTTTTTTATGTTTTTTTCCCTGTAATTGATTTCTCATCTCATAGTGTTGTGGTCAGAAAAGATGCTTGATATGACTTCAATTTTCTTAAATCCACTGAGGCTTGATTTGTGACCCAAGATGTGATCTATCCTGGAGAATGTTCTGTGTGCACTTGAGAAGAAAGTGTAATCTGTTTTTGGATGGAATGTCCTATAAATATCAGTTAAATCTATCTGGTCTATTGTGTCATTTAAAGCTTGTGTTTCCTTATTAATTTTCTGTTGGGATGATCTGTCCATTGGTGTAAGTGAGGTGTTAAAGTCCCCCAGTATTATTGTGTTACTGTCGATTTCCTCTTTTTTTTTTTTTTTTTTTTTTTTTTTGCGGTACGCGGGCCCCTCACTGCTGTGGCCTCTCCTGTTGCGGAGTACGGGCTCCGGACGTGCAGGCTCGGCAGCCATGGCTCACGGGCCCAGCCGCTCCGCGGCATGTGGGATCTTCCTGGACCAGGGCACGAACCCATGTCCCCTGCATCGGCAGGCGGACTCTCAACCACTGCGCCACCAGGGAAGCCCCGATTTCCTCTTCTATAGCTGTTAGCAGTTGCCTTATGTATTGAGGTGCTCCTGTGTTGGGGGCGTATATATTTATAATTGCTATATCTTCTTGGATTGATCCCTTGATCATTATGTAGTGTCCTTCCTTGTCCCTTGTAACATTCTTTATTTTAAAGTCTATTTTATCTGATATAACTATTGCTAGTCCAGCTTTTTTTGATTTCCATTTGCATGGAATATCTTTTTCCTTCCCCTCACTTTCAGTCTGTATGTGTCCCTAGGTCTGAAGTGGTCTCTTGTAGACAGCATATATATGGGTCTTGTTTTTGTATCCATTCAGCAAGCCTGTGTCTTTTGGTTGGAGCATTTAATCCATTCATGTTTAAGGTAATTATTGATATGTATGTTCCTATTACCATTTTCTTAATTGTTTTCGGTTTGTTTTTGTAGGTCCTTCTTTTGTGTTTCCCACTTAGAGAAGTTCCTTTACCATTTGGTGTAGAGCTGGTTTGGTGGTGCTGAATTCTCTTAGCTTTTGCTTGTCTGTAAAGCTTTTGATTTCTCCATCGAATCTGAATGAGATCCTTGCCGGGTAGAGTTATCTTGGTTGTAGGTTCTTCTCTTTCATCACTTTAAATATGTCGTGCCACTCCCTTGTGGCCTGTAGAGTTTCTGCTGAGAAATCAGCTATTAACCTTACGGGAGTTCCCTTGTATGTTGTTTGTCCTTTTTCCCTTGCTGCTTTCAATAATTTTTCTTTGTCTTTAATTTTTACAAATTTGATTACTATGTGTCTCGGTGTGTTTCTCCTTGGATATATCCTGTATGGGACTCTGCGCTTCCTGGACTTGGGTGGCTATTTCCTTTCCCATGGTAGGGAAGTTTTCAAGTATAATCTCTTCAAATATTTTCTCAGGTCCTTTCTCTCTCTCTTCTCCTTCTGGGACCCCTATAAAGTGAATGTTGTTGCATTTAATGTTGTTCCAGAGGTCTCTTAGGCTTTCTTCATTTCTTTTCATTCTTTTTTCTTTGTTCTGCGGCAGTGAATTCCACCATTCTGGTTTCCAGGTCACTTATCAGTTCTCCTGCCTCATTTATTCTGCTATTGATTCCTTCTAGTGTATTTTTCATTTCAGTTATTGTATTGTTCATCTCTGTTTTTTTTTAAATTCTTCTAGGTCTTTTTTAAACATTTCTTGCATCATCTCGATCTTTGCCTCCACTCTTTTTCCGAGGTCCTGGATCATCTTCACTATCATTTTTCTGAGTTCTTTTTCTGGAAGGTTGCCTGTCTCCACTTCATTTAGTTGTTTTTCTGGGGTTTTATCTTGCTCCTTTATCTGGTGTGCATAGTCCTCTGCCTTTTCATCTTGTCTGTCTTTCTATGAATGTGGTTTTTGTCCCCAGGCTGAAGGACTGTAGTTCTTCTTGCTTCTGCTGTCTGCCCTCTGGTGGATTAGGCTATCTAAGAGGCTTCTGCAAGCTTCCTGATGGGAGGGACTGGTGGTGGGTAGAGTTGGGTGTTGCTCTGGTGGGCAGAGCTCAGTAAAACTTTAATCCACTTGTCTGCTGATGGGTGGGGCTGGGTTTCCTCCCTGCTGGTTGTTTGGCCTGAGGCGACCCAACACTGGAGCCTACCTGGGCTCTTTGGTGGCGCTAATGGTGGACTCTGGGAGGGCTCACACCAAGGAGTACTTCCCAGAACTTCTGCTGCCAGTGTCCTTGTCCCCATGGTGAAACAGAGCCACTCCCTGCCTCTGCAGGAGACCCTGCAACACTAGCAGGTAGGTCTGGTTCAGTCTCCCCTGGGGTTACTGCTCCTTCCTCCCTGGGTCCTGATGCGCACACTACTTTGTGTGTGCCCCCCAAGAGTGGAGTCTCTGTTTCCCCCAGTCCTGTAATCAAATCCCACTAGCCTTCGAAGTCTGACTCTCTGGGAATTCCTCCTCCCATTGCCGGACCCCCAGGTTGGGAAGCCTGACGTGGGGGCTCCCTTCAGTGAGCCTTCACTCCAGTGGGTGGACTTCTGTGATGTAAGTGTTCTCCAGTTTGTGAGTCTCTCACCCAGCGGTTCTGGGATGTGATTTTGCTGTGATTGCGCCCCTCCTACCGTCTCACTGTGGCTTCTCCGTTGTCTTTGCCTGTGGGGTATGTTTTTTGGTGAGTTCCAGTGTCTCCCTGTCGAGGATTGTTCCGCAGTTAGTTGTGGTTCCGCTGCGGAACGTCCTTGTACGCTGCCATCTTGAGCCAGTCTCGGTTCCATTTTTTTTGTGTGTGTGTGTCAGTGCTTGTTCAGCAGTTGTGATTTCGGTGGGAGTGCTAGGAGGGCTGCAGCAGCAGCGACCAAGTTGAAGAAGAGGCTGGAGAGCTTTATCCCCCTCTTGCCTCTAGTTTATCTGAAGTTTTCTCCAGCCCAGAAACTGATTTATTTCCTCACACTTGTAGGAGAGGAAATCAAACGTTTAACATTTTTGGTCAATGCAGAGCTCACCTTTTGGAAGGTTTGGATCCTTTCCTCCCAGGCCTGGGCAGCTCATCAGCCCCTTAGGGATAGTCAGTTGTGGAGGAGTTCCAACTCAGAGAAGAATGTACACTTTGAAAAACCCACCCTGTGTCTGCTGATTGGAGCATTTAGACCACTGGCATTTAAAGTAATTAATGATAAGTACATACCTATTGCTATTTTTATTCTTTGCTTCCCAGTTTTTGTAGTTGTTCTGTTTGTTTCTCATGTTGTGGTTTGATTTTTCTTCGGTAGTGTGCTTGGTTTCCTTTCTTTTTGGTTTTTGTGTATCTGTTATAGGTTTTTGATTTGTGGTTACTATGGGGCTCATATGTTGACACATAATATATGTACTTGCTTTAAACTGATAGTCATTTAAGTTCAGACATGTCCTAAAATATTTTTTTTTACTCCCCTCATACACCATGTATATTTGATGTTATAGTTTTTGGGGTTTTTTTTTTTTTTTTTTTTTTTTTTTGCGGTATGCGGGCCTCACTGCTGTGGCCTCTCCCATTGTGGAGCACAGCCTCCGGACGCGCAGGCTCAGTGGCCATGGCTCACGGGCCCAGCCGCTCCACGGCATGTGGGATCTTCCCGGACCAGGGCACGAACCTATGTCCCTTGCATCGGCAGGTGGACTCTCAACCACTGTGCCACCAGGGAAGCCCTGATGTTATAGTTTACATCTTCATGTTCATCCCTTTACTGTTAGTTGTCGTTATAATTGGTTTTACAATCTTGTTTTGTGTTTCAGTCTACGTACTGGTTCAAGTGATCTTAAGTCCTTAGTATATATTTGCCTTTCCTATTGGGCTTTTCCCTTTCCTAAAGATTCCTGCTACTTCTCCGTTTCAAAAAGACCTTTCAAAACTTGTAGAATCATTTCAGTATTACTGAATTCTTTTGGTTTTTGACTGCCTGAGAAATTCTGTCTCATATGATGATCTTGGTGGGTGCAGTATCCGAGGTGGCAGGTTTTTCCCTTTGAGAACTCTGCATATATGCTGCCCCCTCTAGGCCTGCAAACTTTCTGCAGAGGAATCCGCTGATAACGTTATGGGGATTCCCTTGCATGTAACTGTTTTCCTGTTGCCTTTAGAATCCTCTATAACTTTTGCTGTTTTAATCGTGGTGTGTCTCAGTGTGAGTCTCTTTGTGTTCATGTTTGGGACCCTCTATGCTTCCTGTACTTGGGTATCTGTGTCCTTTTTTAGGTTTGGGAAGTTTTCAGCCATAATTTATTAAAATGTGATCCCCTTCCTTCTCCTTGTGGAGAATCCCTGTTATGGAAATGCTGACACGATTTTATATTAAACCATAGATCCTGTATGTTGCTTTCTTTTTTTCATGTGTCTTTCCACCTGCTGTACTGATTGGGTGATTTCTCTCTCTCAGTTCACTTATGTGTTGTTCTGTGTCATTTAGTCTGCTATTCATTGCTTCTAGAGTGCTTTTTAATCTCAGATTTAATTACCCGTTTTTAAAAAATTATCTATTTTTGATTAGGCTGTCTTTATAGCTTCTAGTTCCTTGTTAAAATAATCTGTGCTTAGATCAATTCTTAATTCAGTTAGCGTTTTTAATTCATTGTCTGGTAGACTCATTACCTTTGTTTCATTATTTTTTCAGGGCTTTGCTCTCTTTCAGTTGAGAGTAGTTCCCCTGCGTTGTCATTTTTCTTAAATTTCTGTGTCTGTGAATTTAGGTGAAACAGTTACCTGCTGTGATCTCGAAGGGGTGTTCTTATGTGGGACCATCCCCATACAGACTGTGTGTCCAGTGCCTTTGGTGGGAGGACTGGATTTGATGTGGATACCAGCCACGTCTTTCCTCAGGGTGTGTTGGTTTGCAGGAGCTGGAACCTGTGCAGGGTGTGGGCAGGGCTTCTCTGCTCAGTGGCCATCCCCACCCTGTCAGGGCTTGGGGGGGAGAGCGTCTGCTCCCAAGGTAGAGTGGAAGCCCTGAGGGTCAGTGTTGAGCTGGCTCTGTTCCTTGAAGTGTGTTTTTCCTTCTTTCTGCATTGGGGCCGTTGCCCCGAAGGAGGGGATTGCTGGAGCAAGTGGGGCTTGTGTGCTCACAGAGGTCTGTGCTGGTATCTGCCCCTCTGCTTGGATGCAGCCCAGTGTCGCGTCTTTCCCCTGTTGTGGCTGTCTGAGACCTAGTGCAAGGCTGTGGTGTGGAGTGGGTGGGTGAGCGGATTAGCTCAGCTGGGAGTGGGGGATCGTGGTGTGCTGCAGGGGTTCCAGCAGCCCCCATGTTGTTAGAGGGTCTGGGCTGCCTGCGTGGTATGCCGACAGCGGCTGCCACCACCCCACCTGGACCTCACCCCGGGCCCCTAGGCCACCCCTGTGGCCCTCGATTGAGTCTCCTCCCAGGGCCTGGCTGCCCTAGAAACACTGCTGAGGTGTGGCATGGAGTGCGTGGCGTGTCTCCTCACTCAGATGGGGGAGGCTGGGAGCCACTAGGTCAGACCTCCCTCCAGCCTGTCCAGTGGCGAGCCAGCACCCATGGAGCCCAGGCTTCTCCAGCCTTTGTACCTGTCGCAGCAGTTCTCCAACCAGCCAAGGGAGGCGTGTCTCCACTATGCGGGGCCCCAGGCCTGGGATGCCCAGTCTGGCTTGACGGGCTCACTCCCAAGGGCAAGTGTCCACCCGCACAATCTCCCTCTCCTTAGTGCCCTCCCGGGGGCGGGGGTCCCGAACCAATGCTTTTCTTCCTGTCCTTGCTGGTTACGTATCTTTCTGCAGCCTTGCTTGTACAGCAGCTCTGCCAGTTTCCATGTAATTCCCCTGAGAACTGCTCCACGTGTAGATGCATTTGATGTCTGTGGGAGGGGGTGAGCTCCATGCCCTCCGCTGCCACCTTGTTCTCCCTTCTCTGGGCATCTCAACAGTGCTGTGACTCGGCCCCTCCTACCCAGCTCGTGCTTCCTTCTTCATCACGTGCAGATCTTTTCTGGTAGGTTCCGGTCTTTGTCAACGATAGATTGGTAGGTTCCGGTCTTTGTCAACGATAGATTCTTCGCACACTGTAATTCCAGTTTGCCCGTGAGAGCAGGCGAGCTCAGGGTCTCCCCTCTGCCACCTTGGGAACTCTCTCTCCTGCGTGTAACTTCTGACTTCCCCAAACTCAACTACTAATAGCCTACTATTGACCAGAAGCCTTACCGATAACGTAGTCAATTAACATATTTCCTATGTTGTGGGTATACACTGCATTCTTACGGAAAAGTAAAGTAGAGAAAATGTTAACATAAGGAATACTTAGAATACTGCACTTATCAATGATGTACATTTACTAGATGAGTCAATCTGTCAGTATGTCAATATTATGATATAAAACGCTGCAGAGGTTCCATATATTACTAACATTAGACATCAAAAAACAATGTGAAAGTTCATTTTTATTTACAGGTGTAATGGTTCAGGCGTTGATAACGAAGCGGCAGCAATATCATGTATGTGGTGTGCACAAGGAGTGTCACCTGCCATTCCAGTAAACAGAGAATACTGGGCACAATCAAGACATCAGCCGCTGCAGCTGCCCTGACGGCGTGCCCTGCGGGGATTCAGGAAACATTCTGTGCTCTGGGTACCAGCCCTAGATCGTTTAAGTCTAAAGAATCTAAAGAATAATTTCAGTGAGGCCAGGTTCTTCATCTTCCCATACATACAAAAGCACTAAAATTATTAACCTGAACTGTCTGGGGCTTTGGTGTGTGTGATAAGCAGTAATCTTTGACTATATTCTTGTCTTGCAGCAAAAACTCTATGCATCTTGGCACCTCCCTTACCTCCTGAGAGGCCGTCTTCTGGGCTTAAAAGTTTAACTTGCAGCTTTTGGGTTGTATGTTTTCCTTCAGTCAGCAGCTTTGGTGACCTGAAGGGAACTCGGAGCAGGCTTCTCCTCTGCCTGAGCCCTGCAGGGACTGGGGGACTGGCCAGTAGAGGCCTCTTGTGCCCTGCCATCCCCTTGGCGAGACCTCCTGGTCTCAGATCTCCTGTTACTGGCTTATTCTATTGTATTCGGTGGTGGATAAATCCCTCACAGGAGGAGGAGGTTTTCCTTGAATTTAATTCCTTGAATTTAATTTCAAGAAGAAGTACCTGAGTTATCCCAGTTGAGAGATGTTGGGAAGATTTTACTCAGTTGAAAGACACTGAGTTTGGTTGGACTGGGAATGTAGGTGGGAGACTGACACGTCATTTTTCCTTTATTTGGCTACTTTACCAGAGATCATTGGAATTAAACTGAAGACGTCCCTTCTTCGGAGCTGAAAGCCCTTACGAGCCATCTCCTTCCTGACAGCACTGGCTTAGGCAACTGGGAAACTTGTGGGAGTGGCGGAGGGAAGCCCTCGTCCTGGGCCGTCTGTAGAGGGAAACCCACTCATCTCCGCTGGGGACACACGTAAGAGCCGGCCACTCGGTGCTGCAAGCACCCACTGTGGTCGTAGGCTACAGAAGGTAGGACCTGTAAGAGCGCTGCAGTGGCTCTGGGCTAAAATCCCGAGGAGTCGAGCTCACACCCAGCACACTGGCCCACCACGGGATCATCAGTAATGATTCTTATCTCAACAAATCGACCTTGGAATGGGAAACAAAACTTTGAAAACAAAAAGAACAGATTGCTAGCCTCCAACTAACACCCAGGCCAGGTTCAGGTACAATATGTATGGAATTTATACCTGCAAATACTTACTTGATTGGAGAAACCACACTAAAGGAGATCACAACCTAAAATGGCCATATTTGGGTTCTTCTGACATTCCAAAATTTTCTTGTGTATGCAGCTAGCGAAAGCAGTCCATAAGGTCCGACAGACGGAACGGAATGCTTATGGATATTTAGAAGCTTCTAAAAGAGGAAATGATAAGCTTCTGCAGGAAATCAACCAAAACTTATTTATCAACATTTCTGAAAGCTGCTGGTATTCACCCTGCCTCTCCCTCTGCTCCCCCTCATCTCCTCTTTTATCTGAACCCCCTGACCCAGACGCTGTTCCCTTCTCTCTTCATCACCTCTGCCCCTTGCTGCTTCCTCTCCCCCCCCCGGAGAGGAGGACATTAAATCAGAAGTACTTCTGTCCCCCTTTAAGGAGAAACCTTCCACAGGAAGAGCTGAGCTGTCCCCTGTGCTTACATACACACCCTGGACTTGAGCAAAACTTAGGGCTTTAGCTAAGGGGTTTCCTGATCCTAGTCAAGACCCATTGGGATATGCAAAGGAATACAAGTTAACCATCCAAATCTATGAGTCTTGAGTTTGCAGATCTGTATCCATTAATACAGCTATTCCTTTCTGTTTTGTTTTTTTGTTTTTTTTGCAGTACACGGGCCTCTCACTGTTGTGGCCTCTCCCGTTGTGGAGCACAGGCTCCGGACGTGCAGGCTCAGCAGCCATGGCTCACGGGCCCAGCCGCTCCACGGCACGTGGGATCCTCCCGGACTGGGGCACGAACCCGTGTCCCCTGCATCGGCAGGCGGACTCGCAGCAACTGCGCCACCAGAGAAGCCCCAGCTATTCCTTTCTGAAAGTAAAGCAAGACAATGGATAGAGAAAGCAGAATGGAAACACCCCTTAACACACAAACTTCGATTTTCAAGTTGAATGCAAGGAATTAGCTCATAAATTACTCATTTATCCCAGAGTTTTTCCCAAAAGCCATAGCCTAGACAAAAATTCAGCAGTGCAAACAAAAACAAGATAAAATCCTAGATTATGAGGTGTGAGAACTTTTAAACAATATTCTGGCATAACACCTGAATGTTCTCTAACCACCAAAACGATCCTTTGCTTAAGTCCATTTAAGAAGGTATAAATGAGGAATTGGCTACTGTAATTAAAAAACACAACTTAGGTTGGTCAGCGTTACATACAAATGCCCTTACCATGCTGGCTGACGAGCTTTACAGAACCATTGAAGGAGAGGATACATCTATAAAAATTGTGAGCCTTCAGGACTTCCCTGATGGCACCGCAGTTAAGAATCTGCCTGCCAGTGCAGGGGACACAGGTTCAAGCCCTGGTCCAGGAAGATCCCATGTGCTATGGAGCAACTACTGAGCCTGCGCTCTAGAGCCTGCAACCCACAACTACTGAGCCCGTGTGCCACGACTACTGAAGCCTGTGCTCTGCAATGAGAAGCCACTGCAATGAGAAGCCTGCACACTGTAACTAGAGAAAGCCCACACACTGACGTGCTGCAATGAAGACCCGACGCAGCTAAAGTTAAATTTATATAAAAAAAAAATCGTGAGCCTTCAATTGTGCCAGTTAAGTAAGTAAGGTCAGGCTACAGTTAACAAACCCCTGTTCAATCCTCGACTGACAGAGGAACCTAGTATTTCCTTTTACTGTGTTTTTTTTTAAAAAAAGAAGGAACTGTAGAGAAATGAAGAAAGATTTCAAGAACAGACTAGATTTCAGATCAGAATACCGAGTTAAACAAGAATAGGGCTCCTCTGAGGGAACAGTGGGAGTCTTTCTTCTGTAACACCCTGGGAGAAGTAGAGACAAGACAGAGAGAAACAAAGCCCTAATAGATACAGGGACCACCTTTTCAGTTTTAAACCAAAACCAGAGGCTCCCTCCCCTGAGGTACTTCAGTGTAGATGGTAGGGATTTCTACTGCATTTCTTAAGGCTCTTAAACCATTATCTTTAGCATTTTACTTAGGAGAACTTAAAGGAAGGCACTCATCTTTTCTAGTAGAAAGCACCCCTGTTCACCTGACAGGAAGAGATTTATTAGAAACTGAAGCCCATATTTCCTGACTCCTAAGGGGGAGATGTTTTTAGAGCTGATTTCCTTCATCATACAATGTTTGTGACCCATCGTCAAGGTGATGCAGACTAAGATTTGCTAGGCTTAGTACCTGAAGAGTTACTGACATATGGAAATACATTACACACTGCCCATTAAAACGACCCAAGATGAGAAGAACCGCGTCAGTACCCATGTGGAGGCAGGAAGCCACGGAGGGAATAACACCTGCCACCAGCGTACATTGAGGAAGGCTTCACGCCTTGCACCGGCCCTTGTAACACACTCATTCTGCCAGCTAGCAAACCTCATGGCAAGGGCTGGAGGTTTGTGTAGGGTTTGAGCTCAAGCGGTGCCGTCATCACTCCTCGCCCCTGTGTAGTGCCAACGCCCATACCTCTCCGTCCTGTGTTCCTAAGAACAGTGACTTCTTTTCTGTGGCCTCCGCAGCGCACTGTTTAGCATCCCTGTGCATCCTCGTGGCCGGTAGCCTTTGCCTTTACTTGGGATGAACGGCAGCGTACGTGGACTGTAATGCAGCGGCGCTAGACTCACTTTCCCCAGGTATTAAAAATGGACCTAGATGATCTAGCTTTTCCTCATAAGTCAGTTTTGATACAACGTGCAGATGATTTGCTATTGTGTTCAAATTCTTTGATAAATAGGAAGACAGCCTGTACTTCAGAAACTAGCTCAAAGGGACAAAGTGTCTGAGGAAAAATTACAATTTTGTAAGGCTAATGTGAAATATTTAGGACAGATGATATCTAAAGGACCTTTAATTGACAGTGAAAGACATTTTGGCTTTCCCTGCCCCTAGGACAAAAGGGTATTTAAGGGGATTTCTAGACCCTGCAGGCTATTGCAGGAACTGGATTACAAAGGTTTTTTTTCAGTGGCCCAACCATTACATAACTTGTTTAAACAAGGCCAAGCTGAACCTCTTTGGGAAATAAAACATTCTGAAGCCAGGGAGACACTAAAAAGGACCCAGCCTTGGGGCATCCAAATTATGATTTACCCCTTTTTCTCTTTGTACATGAAAACAAAGGTGGCACAAGGAGTATTAACCCAGCAACACGGCGGTTACTACCCACAGTGGGATATACAGCCAGCAGCTAGCTGCAGGCTCCCCCGCCCTCGCCCCGAGGCTGTCTCAGCAACAGCTGTGCTGCATCATGAGTCACACTCTCCCCATCTTTGTCCCCATGCCATGGAAGCTTTACTAAACTCTCATCACACACATTATTCAAGCCGATTAACTTCTCAGCAGATTGTCTTCCTCTCACCAAATCTCTCCCCACAGGTGTGACAAACTTAATCCAGTCACCTTGCTCCCAGAAGAATCAGACGTTATCTTTTCTATCCCAGGACCTGATCTTCAAGAACGCCCAATGGATAATCCTGATTCTGTTACTCATGGGAGGTGCCAGGCTGGCTATGCTGTTGTTCCTCCAGTGTCTGTCCTAGAAAATGGTCCCTTGTCTCATGTCTCTTCTGTCCAACAGGCTGAACTAACAGCACTGAGAGCCTGCCCGTCGGCAGAAGGAAAGCCCGCTAATACTTACACAGACGGCCGCCTTGCTTCTGGGGGGGACCACGGTTTGGGTGTGCTTTGGCAACAGGATTTCTAACATCCCGAGGACAGCCTATTAAAAATGGTAAACACGTAGCAGACTTGTTGGATGCCATCCTGCTGCCAGGTGCACTTGCCATTAAGGTACCATTCAGAGGCTGACACTGCTGAAGCAAAAGGAAACGCTTTAGCTGCTGACGCTGCCAAGACTGAGCTCTGCAAAACGAAAACAAGCAACTAAGCACTGCCTTTCCCTTTCAGCCTCCTAGCAACCTTACTGACAGGGTAAAGTTTCAAGGAATAGCACCAGAAAACAGACACCTGGACACACAAGGGAGGAAGACTGAACTCACACAAAGAGCTGTGGATACACCCAGACGGGAGGCCTATCCTTCCGTTTGAAGCTCAATATCCTATTTTGCAATATATTCACGAGTTAACACATTGGAACCCAGGTAAGACGTTATTATGGGGTAAAAAATTGTTGAAAGGCTTTTGTGATAGCTTGGGAATTATTCAAGATGTACCACTTGTCCAAAATATAAGCCAGGGAAGCCGTTACAGAGTTCTCAAGGGAATTTGCCACGACCTGCAGGTCCCATTGCGATTTGGCAGACTG
Source organism: Mesoplodon densirostris (assembly GCF_025265405.1). NCBI lineage: Eukaryota > Metazoa > Chordata > Mammalia > Artiodactyla > Ziphiidae > Mesoplodon > Mesoplodon densirostris. The sequence continues at coordinate 10,570,034 of NC_082680.1, forward strand.
ATTTTATACAATGCCCCCCTCTCAGGGTTATCAGTATGTTCTTGTTATGATTTGTATGTTTTCACACTGGGTTGAGGCATCCCATGCTGAAGGGCCACAGCCCAATCTGTAGGAAATTTTACTTTACAAAGAGTGATGCCCATTTGGGGAGTCCCCTCAGAACCACAGAGTGACAGAGGAACTCATTTTACTGGGCAAATTGTTAAGATTTGGCCAATTATGCAGCATTTCCATTGTGCTTATCACCTCCAGTCCTCTGGGTTAGTAGAAAAAACAGATGGAACAATTAAAACCCAACTGGCTAAGATGAGTGCTTATTCCTTACCTGGCCTAAGGCCCTTCCATTGGTTCTCCTCAACCTCAGATCCACCCGTTTTGGAAAACATTTGTTTCCTTTTGAGATTATCAGGGGGAGACCAATGAGACTGGATGAGGGATTATATGACCCTATAGTAATGAAAAGGGATATGTTCCGTTATTGCCAGGGTTTAATTGAGTTAACAGGACATTATAAGCTTGTTTCTGGACTTTATGACAGTACTCTGTTTTTAAATGATGATCAGATGCCCTATGACCTACAACCAGGAGACTATGTATACTGGAAAAGGCGTCATTTAATGGAGTCTCTCCAACCTAGATGGAAGGTCCCTATCAGGTTCTTTTAAGTAGCTCATGCACAGCAAAATCGAAGGTAACTGACTCTTGGATTCATATTTCCCACCTAAAGAGGCACCCGGTCTGGTCTATGGAGGGGACTGCTGACCTCAAACTCACCTTAAAGCGGTGCTCTGATAGGAAAGAAAGAAACACCAACGCCAGGACGAGAAGACGACAACATCAGAAGAAGACAGCTATCCCAAGATGCTGGACCTGACCGTATGATTATTTATAACATTTTCTTGATTTCTTGGACTTTTTGCACATGAATCAAATGTTTTTCTATCATGGGTACAATCCTATGCAGATTTTAGAAGTCATTCCAATTGTTGGGTTTGTGGTCAGTTACCTACATCCACTACTTCTGGTTAGTGGGTTTCTCCTCCCCAAGGCTCTGATTGGATGGCCTGTAGAAAATTTTAGAAAAAAGAAGTTAAAGTTCTGTCTGAGCTGCAACTAATGCTACTATGGGAACCCCTCACTTGGCCAGTCAAGCATTCTTGCTCTGACTTTGGCCATAAATGAGTTTTCCCTTAAAGTTACTCAAGCTCAGTCAGAGCAACAAGCTAAATTTCAGTCAAAAATGATAACTTCCTGACTATGAGGAGGGCCCCCCCTCAGTTACGGGATAGGTTTATACGGCTAATAGCAGGCTCTGGCCCCTTAAGGCGCCCCCCCCTGTGTTGGGAACAATTAAATCACACATAACACCAGAAAATTAGGTTGGGTGCCTTAATGAAAAATGTCAGTGTATCATCATTTCCCTTAAAGACAGTGATTGATATGGAACAGACTGGGTCAGGCACCCAGGAGTATACCGGGTTGCACCTAATGGAACTCAGTGGTTTTGTGGCACCAATCTACATCCCTGGCTTCTTCCAGGATGGATGGGAAGATGTACCTCCCCATATCAAAGCCTTAACAGAATTCACCCAAAAGCCCCTAAATTATTAATCATTGAGGCCGCCTCTATGATGAGAAAAGCGGTATTACAGAATCACACGGCCCTTGATAGCCTTATAGCATCTCAAGGAGGCACCTGTGCTATAATTCAAACTGAATGCTGTTTTCACACCAGAGAAATCCTCTAATAGGATATGCATTTAATGACCACACGAAAAACCAGAGTTCTGCTGTAAGTGATTCACTTCCTAGTGTCGGTGATCGTTTTGGGGAGCTGGTTTGGTTCCGGAACCTCATGGCTTAAATCCCTACGTATGACTTTATTAATGTTACTACCTGTATGATATCCTGTCTATTTTATAAGATCGTTGTCTCTTGTCTTACCCAATGTGTAACCAGGCCTTTGACAAAATTAATGAGGGCTAAAATCTTGAGGCAGTCAGTCATATATATGACTCTATATTGAATAACTAGAATAGTGCAACTCTAGACATTAGAAGAAACAAGGAAAAACACTTCCTGGATCATAACAGATTAGTTAAGACAGGTGATCCAGAGAATTTTAGGTTATCAACAGGGCCTAATCCAAAAATAATACATTGGCCTGTCAAGTCCTCATCTGACCTACGAAATGAGAATTCCCAGCACCATGGGACCAACTGGCCATGAATGGAGGATACCAGGCAACATTCTGTGCTCTGGATGCTGGCCTTGGGTAAGACACACACCTAAAGGATATCTTCACTGAGCCCAGACTCTTGCATCTTCTCATGCATAGAAAAGCACTGACATCATTAACCTGAGATGCCTCTTTCTGTGGTTAGCAGGAATCTTTGTTCAGCATTTCCTGTTTCAAGCAAAAAACTCCTATGTACCTTGGCTTCTCCGTAGCCTCTCAGGGCTGTCTGACAGGCTATAGTCTTCAGTAAGCCCCCCCCCAAAAAAAACTGAAGGTTGTGCGTTTTTCTTCAGTCAGCAGTACCCTGCTGTGGTTGACAGTAGTGCTTCACAGTGGCCTGGCCTGTAATGAATGACTCGTTATGTTTTTTATGGCTTATAACATCGGTCATATTCATAACACAGTACTGGAAACATTGTTACGTAAAAAGACATTTATCTGCAATAGGCTGATCCACCGTCTGTCCAACTACAAGAGAGGCAAAGATCTAAAACAGTAAGAGCACCAACACATTCTTAATTTTGTATCAGATACCACTCACCTTATGCCTGTGTACGGATAGACTAGTACCTACATGTATTTCATGCATTCATGACATACCTGACTCTTGTTTTAATATTTCTAGGCTGTGTGGTTTGTCTGAGTTTTTTCAAATTGTTGCAAATCTCCAAAAAAATTTCGAATATATTTATTGAATAAAATCCACCTCTAAGTGGACCCGTGCAATTCAAGGTTCACCTGTATAATGGGCCGGAAGAGAGGAGAGCGTTTCTACAAACTGGCAGGTGATTACACGGGCTCTGTCCTACCTGTCCGACAGGTGAGAAAAGACATGGCTACCTGGCGAGCTCTCCCAGCCCACTGTTAGTGAACCAAACTGGGGTGCAACACCGGGTTGTGGTGAAGGAAAGTGCAGCGCTTGTAAGGCATCCAACCAGGAGGATGGGCAGCTTGTGCTCAAAAGACCTGAACCCCCTCCCCTGTGCCACCACCCCATCTTTTAGGGGAGGGTTTGTAAAGACAGTGTGCAGGAGAGGGTTGCAGGGTGTGTTTCCCTCAGGGTTCAGGATAGAAAGAAGATTCTCTGGTGAAGTTGTCACATATGAATTTGTATCAATTCCCTTCAGTTTCACTGTGCCTGAGCAACTTAATTAGGAGTCTGGGATTAACATACACATACTACGTATATAAAAGAAACAAGAACCTACTGTATAGCCCAGGGAACTATACTCAATATCTTGTAAGAGCCTATAAGGGAAAAGAATCTGAAGAAGAACAGATATATATGTATACATAACTGAATCACTATGCTGTACACCTGAAACAACACTGTAAATAAACTATACTTTAATAAAAATTAAATATCATTGATGCTTAATTTAAAAAGTACCTTGTAAGAGTCCTTGCATCTAGGTTGGAGACAGTCCTCCTTTCAGTGATGCCTTTTCCAGTATGTATGATCTTTATCCAAAGAGGGACTGCTGTGATAAGCTTCAGAAACAAACTTGAGTGTCCTTTAATTCAATTAAACTTGACAATTATGTAACATAATTGGGATAGTTAAGGAGTTTGGGATTAACATGTACACACTACTATATATAAAATAGATAACCAACGAGGACCTACTGCATAGCACAGGGAACTCTGCTCAATATTATGTAACAACCTAAAGGGGAAAAGAATTTAAACAAGAATAGATACATGTATATGAATCACTTTGCTGTACACCTGAGACTAACAACCTTGTTAATCAACTATATACTCCAATATAAAATTTTTAAAAAATTATGTAACATAATGAGCTACCTGGGAGGTGAGTCTTAGTAAATAGACCTCAATTAACAAAACTAGAATTATGACATTTTATCAGGGCCACCAGATTTTTCAGAATTCCATATAATTTCTAGAATATATTAATAACATTTACCCATACAGTATAACCTAAGGAGGCTTAACACTCATTTGAGAATGCTTCCCATGTAATTAAACATACCGAGCAATCTTAGTTTAATCTCTCTCAGATGCTTTGGGGTTCCGGGTTCCTTTTTTTTTTAACCTGTCACACCTTCTTTTCCATATTAGCTTGTCCCTTATTTTCTTTCCCATTTAGAAATAACCAGGTTTAGGACCAAATTACTTTTCCCCTTAACAAAATGCATTTTCAGTCCTCTTACCTTCTTTTAATGAAAACAAACATCCTACTTTTCTTATATACTGAAATGTTTCCCTTATTTTAGTAGCTTTACATACATATATTACAACTTTTAACCCTTAAAAACTGTAATCTTTGGCAAAAACAAAGAAGCAACTGTGATCATACCACCGTTTCCTGATTGGAAAATTTATGAATATATTCTACAACCTCCAGAAACATACACCTTCTCATAGCATAATTTCTTTCCTCAATGTGGTATAAGACATGTGTCTAAAAAACCCAAACCCAAACATGTTTAGGTTTTCTCATAAGACAAAAGTGGGTAAACTTAGACTCATTTAGCAATTAATTTAGCAAAACTCTAAAAGTTTCAAGTTGCCAAAATCAGGAGAGACTATTTTTAAGTAGATTTTCTAAAACATAGTTATTCCCAAAGTTCAACTCCCAGAACTCTTATTTACATTTAAAACTTACTTAAAGTTCCACTGTATCAAGTTATTTTCCTTGTGACGATTCTGTAACAGGATTAATAAGATCTTATTAACTTTCCTAAATACAGTAAAAATTATAGTTCATGCCTCTGAAGGCATCTCTGTCTTCAGGCATCAACAAGCTTAAACTTTAACACCAGATATTAATTTAATACTGAATATTTCCCAGATCATGTGAACCTGAAATTCATTTGGGTTACTTTTATATTTCTGAGAATTTAGATAAGCATTTAATTTCCTTTAAGCCAATTACATAGAGCTCATTTACAAATTAATTTTGCTGGCATCTGGAGGTAAAGACATATCTCTATAACATACACGTATGACACCCATATAGACACAGATCTCAGTTTTCCTGCTTGAGTTAAAACTCTCCTTCCCTTTTTTCTCTTCAGTCTCAGGAATTGGAGATTGTCAGAACATTTGTATCTCAAAGGCACAGGGAGAGTAAAAGCAAGTTCCTCTTAGAAAGCCAGCTTCCTCTCACTGCATATGCAAAAACCAGTCTTTTAGAACATCAAGAGAGCCCCATTTTGGCCATTTTCAAGGTGAGATTTCCTTCAGTACCCAAATAGCCGATTCAGTTTAAATAACAGACAATATAGTACGTATCATTCCTCACATTCACACAGCTCGCTTCCGCACAAACTTGTAGGTGGCTCTGAATCAGGCTCAAGAGCAAATTAAGCTGTCAGTTTCTACGAGTGTCTACACCACGTTCAGGTTACCAGGGCCCTCTAACGAGGGTCAATACCAGGACGGTCTCTGAGAACAATTAATCCTTTCAATTTCTCGCCTACCAGTGGGGTCTCCCCCAAAACCAGGACCCCCTAACAAGGTTCAAAACCAGGAAGAGAAAACAGGGTTTGGACTCATGTACCAAGACACAAACACATACATACCCAAGATAAGAGCCAAACCCATTCCAAAAGGCTCACTTTGATTCAGTAGCATAAAGGCCAACAAATTTCATACCACTTACCTTCCCCAGTTTTAGATGAACTATGGTGGTGTGATTTAGAGAGCTACTGGGGCCATTTCTCCCTGGACCCCAAGAAATACTGGGGCTAAGCAGTGTTACAATAAAATAACATTTTCTTCCTTTACGTGGGAGCCTAGCTGAAAATGTCCCAGTTTTGTAAAATACCCTAGGGGACTCCCAAGATGGAATAGAGCTCTGATTTCACACTCTTTCACACAGCCAGTGTCACCAGAACCAGACTAGTGTCCAGGGCTTCTCAGGGTCACAGTTCCCTAGCACAAGAATGGAACGTTTCCTACCTGCTGTTCCATCCGGGGTGCAGATGGGCGGTGGTCTAATGGGGGGTGACCGTAGGCAGTGCCGGGTGACCGAGAGACTCCGCGACCCAGAAGGGAAAACCCAGTTCAAGTGGTCCTCTGCTCAAAACCAGATGACTAAGTCCTACGCCTCCCGTCTCCCCAAGGGAAATCCCAGCCAAGGCACCCAGTGGGGAAGAACACCTGGTGTTGACACACAGGTTCCACCACTTACCAGATGTCTCAGACCAGGACCACAGCCTTGCTTCCTTCATCAGGGAATCGAAAGCGCCGCGGCCCAGCTTTGTCCAGTCACCGGCAGGCACTGGGGGCTGTCCCTGAGACAAAAGCGCCCGGGCAGCTGCTGGACAGAAGGAAACACAATAAATTCCAAAGTAACAAAGTGGACATGTTCTTTCTAGAACAGGACAATACATTTCAAAACAAATACCAAAATGATAGACTTTTTTTTTTAATACCACATTTTTGGAAAGAAAATAACATTACTAAATAACACTTGGGTTTAAAAGTAAATCAGAAGGGGGTTTTAGAACTGAATGAAAATGAAAACAAAAATGTCAATTTGTGGGACAAAGTTAAAGCAATACTTAAAGGAAAACAAAATATTCAATATAAAAATTTACAAAGAGGAAAACTACACTCAAAGTAACAAGAAGGAAGGACATAAGGACAAATAAATAGATTATTGGAAAAAAAGAAAAGAATAACCAAAAAACCCTACTGCTTGGAAAGATGAATGATATAAACAAATCTTGAGAAGGAGATACAAATAAAATATAGAACCAACCAAAACAACTAGACATTAAGAGGTTTGCCAAAATAAAGTGTATTTTTAAAAATTATGCATTAATAATTATGAAGTGTAGATGAAAGACATTTTTTGAAAATATAAATGGTAAAATTGCAACAAGAGCAAAGAGGAAACTTAAATCAATGCACATTATAGAAACTGAAGGACAATCAACGCTCTCATGTCACATGATACGGAATAACCTGGACTGTGACGGGTGAAGGATGAAGAACGCGATTCCCAGAGCAGCCCCTGAAAGCTGAGCGTGCAGTTAAAAAGGAGAAGTTAAAATGGAGTATGAGAACAACAGGCCAACTCAGAAGAGGCACGGGCTTGATGAACAAGAACAGATCAGGCCTGCGTCCATCCAGATGAGTAGTTACATTAGGTGCATCAGACTTCACAGAACCGTGGCTGTTGGGCTGGAGAACGCGCTCTCACGAGACCCTCCCCTGCGTGACCTGCAGAGGCGCAGAGAGCCTGGAGGTGATGGCTGGGGAGACACCGACTCCGAGGTGCTCAGCGGGCAACCGGGCTTCAAGAGGCACAGAGTCGTCCGGAAGAAGAGGGACACCCCACACCGCAAACAGACCATCGGGAACGGGGAGCCTGCACCGGGCGACACAGCCCGCGAGCACGAGTAGCCACACGGTCGGAAGAGACGGGAGGGGCGGTGCCGGGACCCTAGCGCCTGCTCGGGCCCCGGCAGGGCAGGGGGCCAAGCCACACAGACCTGAGCCCCCTGGTGTCAGCCAGGAGAAGGAGATCCGCGGAGGCCTGGACCCAGCGCTTCCACTCCTGCGATGACCCCAAAGCTCCGGCCCACAGCAGGTGGGGCACACGGGTGTCCCCTGCAGCACGGCTGTGACCCTGTGGAGGCGGAGCCGGAGCCCGAGCCCCTCTGGGTGCGCAGCGCTGAAGGCCTGGATTGGAGCGACACGGGTCCCAGGCTGGACCTGGAAACGACAGAGAGAACGTCTGTCTCCACACAAAAAAGTACTGAGCTGGAAAAAAACCAACATCCGTACCCAATGCCGTTTGTACAAAATGACAACAATACGTGTTTTTAAAGGAACATGTTCACATAAAACTTGCAGCCAACAAATACAGTTGGCGCCCTGACCGTGTCCCCTGGCCAGCTTGTCCCTCTGTCTGCAGAGTGGCTGCACCCAGATCAGGCAGGGAAATGCTGGCACTGACGCCCAGAAGCAGCCCACCCACTACTGCCGAGCTGGCCCTCAGGGCTGTCCGTGCTTCCCGGGCCAGGATCCATCTGGCTGCCCGCAGCGGACTGAGAGCTGGCCGCCTCCCCACCCTTTCCTGCTCCACCTGCCTCCCTCCAGCACCCGAGTGTGCTGCCCACCCTCGTCTCAGTGGAAGGGATCCGAGGCGGGACAGCAGCACGGGGCAAACCCCACAGAGGACCGGGGGATGGAGTGGGGACAGGGAAGAAAGTCACAGATCCTTAAGGGAAGAGGGCCCTGCCGCTGACCAGTGGTGCTCGCGTCCAGGACCTAAGGAGAGTGATGGGCCCGGTGTCCTCACCTGAGGCCTGACAGCAAATGCTCTGCCTGCCCTGATCTCAGGAAGTGGCCGAGGAGGACAGTGGTTCCTACTTGAACTTTTTAAGGGTAAACAGTTCTTTTATAGACCAAGTATACTAAAGCTTTCTCCTCATAGCCCAAGAGCCGTATGATTTGTACACTGAACTAGAAACTAACTGGGTTCAAATTCGTGTCCGTAAGTTTCATAGTTTTGTTAACTGGCCTATAACTTTTCCACTGACAAAACGGTAAGTGATTTTTATTTTCATCTTCTGCTTAAGAGGCCCAGTCAGGTGACTGTTCGGCCTGAATGTTAAAAGCTACGAGTTTATTATCTGCAGGATTGTAAATGACACCCAAGATACTGAAAGTAATCGTCAACTGATGTATTAAAACAGTTTCATTTCCCAAATGGTGCGTTCTAAGTATGATTTCATTTATTAGAACACCTTGCTACACTAGAACTAAGAAAGACAAGGAAAAAAATTATCTATCACTACATAGGTACATGCACAGAATCAGTTACCTCAAAATTCTCTTTTAAATTTTGAAATCTGAATTTTCTATTTTGAGTCTCTTAAGAAACTTATTGAGGGGCTTCCCTCGTGGCACAGTGGTTGTGAATCCGCCTGCCACTGCAGGGGACACGGGTTCAATCCCTGGTCCGGGAAGATCCCACATGCTGCGGAGCAACTAAGCCCGTGCGCCACACCTACTGAGCCTGCGCTCTAGAGCCCGTGAGACACAACTCCTGAGCCCGTGTGCCTAGAGCCCGTGCTCCACAATGAGAGAAGCCACCGCAAGGAGAAGCCCACGCACTGCAATGAAGAGTAGCCCCTGCTGGCCACAGCTGGAGAAAGCCCACGCGCAGCAATGAAGACCCAACACAGCCAAAAATAAATAAATAAATGTATTTAAAAAAAAAACTTACTGAGACCTCTATGCAAACAAAATTGAAAATGTAGATGAAATGGATAATTTCCTAGGAAAAAAATTTTACTGAATTCAACCCCAGTTGTGACAAGCGTAAAGGGGCTGATTTACACAGAAGAAATACAGAAATTCATCAGGGAACTACCCCACAAAAAAAGGACCAAGCCCAGGCGGTTTCAAAATAGAGAGTTCCACCAAACTTTTACAGTTCCGATAGCTCCAATACGAAATTATTTCAGAGAATAGATTTCAATTTTTTTTTATCAAGCAAGCATAACATACCTAAAACTGATTCAGAGAGCCCTCACACACAAAAGAAAATTTTAGACCAATATCATTTATGAACTTGTAAAATTCAAATAAAATACTATGTAAAGTTTCAAATAAAATATTAGCAAGTAAAGTAGACTCTCATACCACATTAAGAAAGCAGAAGTCGGACTTCCCTGGTGGTGCAGTGGTTAAGAATCTGCCTGCCAATGCAGGCGACACAGGTTCAAAGCCCTGGTCCGGGAAGATCCCATATGCCGCGGAGCAACTAAGCCCGTGCACCACAACTGCTGAGCCTGCGCTCTAGAGCCCGCGAGCTTCAACTACTGAAGCCTGCGCGCCTAGAGCCCGTGCTCTGCAACGAGAAGCCACCGCAATGTTCTCAACTACTGAAGCCCGCACACCGCAATGAAGAGTAGCCCCCGCTCGCCACAACTAGAGAAAGCCCATGTGCAGCAATGAAGACCCAGCACAGCCAAAAATAAACTTAAAAAAAAAAAAAAGTCAACAACCAAGTGAGATTTGTACAGGAACACAGGGTGGTTTGATATGGGAAATCTATCAATACTATCTTAATAGGTCTGAGATGAAAAGCTGCATGATTACCTCCAAGATGCTAGAAAAAAATTTAACAAAATTCAACACCCATTCTTAACAGAAGCACTTCAGATAATCTGAATAGATACTTCTTATCACGAAAATACCCTAAAGGCACAGGTTCCCAGAAGGGGATACGGAGGGGTCTGCAAGGACTTTACTATCTCTGCTGTTTAACAGCCTGTTGGATATTCACCAATATAACTAGACAAGAAAAAACAGATGGGCCTAACAACTGGAAAAGCAGTAAAAGCATCTCTATACACAGGATGGTATTATGCTTGGAAAATCTAGATAACCAGTGACAAAACTAACTCAAAAAAAAAAATTCAAGTTAGCAGGATATAAATTGACATGCAAAAAGCAGTAACCTTCATATACAAAAATTATAAGCAAATACAATGGGAGAGAAAAGCCCTTTCACAATAGCAAGAAAAGCAATAAGCAGCTTAGGAGTACACCAGCCAAGAAGTGTGCAAAACCTGCATTAGGAGAAACTTGAAACATCCTGGACACACAAAAGCGGGCATGTCAGACTGAAGCCGGCCGCGAACCCTCTGGCCTGGCTATCGCTGAGCTTAGGGTCCCACGCCTGCCTGCCCTTGGGTCTGGGTCAGCTTTGTGACAACAGAATGTGGCAGGAAGGATGCTTGAGAGTTTCAGGCAGGATGGGACGGGCAGCCTCGCCTCCTGCCTCTGCACCATGAGCCTGAGAAGCCACAAGTCCTCTGAACTTGCGCAGCTGCCGCAGGAAAGGCCTGAGGCCACGTGGAGGAGAGGCCCTCACGGGAGCCCTCCCGCAGGTGGCGAAGCTGCCCCGGGCCCTGCAGGGCGGCTGGGTGACGGCATAAAACAGAGCAGGGCCCAGCCAACCACCTGTGACTCCTGACTGAGAAGCGGCAGGTGTTTCCACCCGCCGAGTTGTGGGCGGTTGGCTGCGCAGTGCTGGTGACGGGAAGAGCAGACGTGAACAAGTGGGAAGGCGTTCCCTGTCCTGGGACTGGTGCCTCTGCACCAGCAAGATGTCAGACGCCTCCAAGTTACTGCGAAATTAATGGGAACTCAACAAAAGACCAATAACCGCCCCCCCCTTTTTTTTTTGCAGTTCAACAAAACTGTATGATATTACAGTTCATTTGGAAAAATACACAAAAGTAGCTAGAAAACACTGAAACAACCCACAGCGTCTCTATGATGGAAAAACTGCTGGACTGACCAATGATGACCAACGGGAGAGGACACCAAGACCAGAGACGGAGCCACGCGCCCAGGAAAATCCAGCTCAAGAGGAGCGGCATCTCAAATCAGTATAGAAGACAGACTTTCTCACATGGTGTTGGGGCAGCTGGACAGCCATCTGGAAAAAGACAAAGTTAGATCCATTCTTCACGCTACCTGCAAGAATAAAATCTAAATGGACCAGAGATTGAAATGGGGAAAAATTAGGTTACACAATTCCTCCATACCCTGGGTGGAGAGGAAGGTTTTCTAGCTATGATTCAAGATCTAGATGTAATGAGAGACTCATCGATTTGACTTTAAAAAACTTGTGTGGCAAAAGAAAAAAATTTTTCCCTCTTGACAAAGATGCCTAGGATTTAATCTCTTAACAACTTTCAGGTATAACATGCAGCAGTGTTGACTGTATTTATCATGTGGACATCACATCCCTAGTATTTATTCGTCTTGTACCTTTCGACCCCCTTCATCCAATTCCCTCTCCCCACTGCCCACCTCCGCTGACCACAAACAAGTCTGATCTCATTTTCTATGAGTTTGTTTTTGAAGTATAACTGACTTCCAACACTATGTTTGTTCCTATTATACAACAGTGATTATTTCTATACATTACAAACGGATCACCAGGATAAGTCCTGTTACCGTCTGTCACCACACAAGGATGCTACATAATTATTGACTGTTTTCCCCACACTGTACACTTCATAAATGAATTGGATGGTATGTGAATTATAGTTCAAGAGAGCTGTTAACATGAATGAAATCTGTCACGAGGAGTGAGGAGAACAGGACGGAGGGAACAGCGAAGGCAGTGACATTTCTCTAAACACAGTGTTTTAAACAGTTTTGACTTCTGGATAATATTCTACATGTGCAAAAAATACAATCAGATTAACAAGAATTGGAGAAAACCCTAACACTGAACGCAAAAAGAAACAAATGCACAGGACTGTCTAATACCATGATCACCTGAAGGCAAGGTGGGGAAGGAGGAGGTTAAGTAACTGAACACAGAGCACTGTGACTATATACCCTCGGAATAAAGAAAAAAATCCTGCAGACTCTTCTCGGTTGTTGGGTTCTGTCCACGGGTGGCCGTTCTGCACCTGTGTGCACATACGGACGTGTCAGCCATGTGTGACCTCACTGATACTGTAGCCAGAGTCCCTGCAGAGCAGGACAGGACAGGGCGGGTGACGGGGAAGGGCCTAGGGGCTGTGACGACCCGCTAGCGATGAGCACGTGATACACTTACATCCCGATTTCCAGACACCATTCCTCACGGAAGAACCAGGTCCTCGGAGAAATGGGTGAATCAGCACAGGGACAACACAGCGCAAGGGCATCCTGTCGCAGAGAAAACAGGGAGGTAATCAAAAACAATGACGGGTGTAAAAAAGGACACTCGGGGCAGCTTGAAACCCCCCCACCCAGCGAAGCAGGGACAACGTATAAGGACAACAGGGAGTTACACGTAACCTACAACCTACTGGGCACAGAACGAAGCTGCGGAATAAGGAACCCATGAGCCCGTATTGATAATACATTAAAAATGGGAAGATTCTATTTACGACAGAGCGTGGCTAAACAACGTGGGAGGAACGGTGGACTCGGGAAGTGGACAGTCCGCGAGCATCGCAGGAGGAGGGGGTCGGGAGCGGACGGTAAACCTGGGGCAGGAGGCGGCTCCGTGCAGACGCGGGACCTTCGGTGTTCACCGCCTCCCGACACGCTCCTCATTAAGACAAGAGGGACGGTGACCGCTGTCCAGTGAGGACCAGACAACGCCGCGGCGCGGCCACCGAGTTTCACACACAAACGCCTCGCGGTCTGAGGCCCAAGAAGGACAGCAACGCTGACCTGGTTCTCCAGCCAAAATGTGTCCCTGAGTCCAATCCTGACGGAGCTCCCGACCCGCCCACCCTCAGGGGGCTTCTACCGCACAGCTGGCTGCTATTCCTCCGAAATCCCCAGGTTGTCGAAGCCTAAGAGAGGCTGAGGGACGCGACACCCGAAGGCCGCAGGGATCCCGGGCTGCGTCCAGGCCAGGAGAACGAGGACAGGGAGGATGGACGGGGCGGCCATCCAGCTAAGAACCTGGCTGCACGTCAGACCAAAGTGCAGACTCTGTGCCGTTTCTCTGGCTGACACCGAGGTTACTTAGGAGGACGTCCTCCCTCTCAGGCTCACACACGCAGTATCGAGGGGTGACGGGACGCGGGGAAGCCGGGAGACAGCGAAACACGGGGCAACATGGTAAGAATCGGTAAACCTGGGTTAAGGGGTGTGTGGGGTTTTGTTTGTTTGTATTTACTATTTTCCCAACCTTTTTCTAAGTTTGAAATTAGTTCAAAATAAAAGGTTGAAGATAGGGCCTCCCTGGTGGCGCAGTGGTTGAGAGTCCGCCTGCCGATGCAGGGGATACGGGTTCGTGCCCTGGTCTGGGAGGATCCCATATGCCGCGGAGCGGCTGGGCCCGTGAGCCATGGCCGCTGAGCCTGCGCATCCGGAGCCTGTGCTCCGCAACGGGAGAGGCCACAACAGTGAGAGGCCCACATACCGCAAAAAGAAAAAAAAAAAAAAAAAAAAAGGTTGAAGATAAACATAAAACGGAACGAAGAGCGCACTTCGGGGGGCCTTGCTTCTGAGAAGGGTGCCGAGTCCTGTGCCGCCGCCATCTCCCCTCGTCAACAAAGATGATTTTGAAAAAGGTCAGCGGCTTCGGACTGGAAACGGCCTCTCTTGAGGGCTCACCATCACAGGCTGCTCATTTGAACCCACATGAAGGACACGAGCACGGTGGGATGAAAATGTCCAAGGTTAGCATTCCGTAGCTGGTCCTCCTGTGGGGACGCAGACCCCAGGGCAGAAGGTCCTTCTCACCTAACGGGCGATGCAGGTGGCCGGGCCGTGCGGCAGCGCAGAGATGCCCCTGGGGACGCCTGCTTCCTGGGCCTCAGGCCTGTCCCCGTGACAAGGGCGGGGGAACCTGTGGGCGTCAGAACTGCGTGTTAGGCAGAAAGAACCAGGAAGGGGTGATGGCTTCCTGCTCCAGGCTTACCCTCCTTGGCAGAAGACATGCACCCCCAGGACCCCTCCCGCCCTCCCAGGCCCACCTCATACCTGGGGGCGCTGAGGGGTGAGGGGGCTGAAAACCCAGCCGGCAAAGGACGAACTGACGAAGGTTAAACCCACGGTTGGGTAACTGGCTCCAAATTAAAGTGTAAACCATCATTTTCAGTGAAAGCGGTGTTTTTCTGAGCTTTTTTTTTTTTAAGTGAATACATGTTTCATTTTGAGACAAGCAATTACCGGAAGATGGAAAAATGAGAGTCCTGGCGTGGCTGGCCTTGAACTTTCTGAAGCTTGGCTTTCTGCACAAAATCTGTGAAGGTTCCAACGTTCTGGGCTCTTGGTGCGTCTTGTGCAGAAATAAAATCTCTGGGGTGGACCAAATAGGCTCCATATTTCTTGGAAAAGAGCTGAGGGTGATCTCGATACAAACCAAAGAAACTGGCTGAAATGTGCCCCCTTCCAACTGTGGTTTTGTTTGAAATACAACAAGTAAATATTATGAAGTATACAAAGTAGAAGTTTTCTACTTAGAATGTCAACAGGGCACTTCCAGATTAGAAGACTTGACCTTCAACACCTTTCTTTAATAACTGAGGATTTTAACGCTGGGTTAATTTTGGGAAACTTTAGACTTGGGGGATTGGGGGCCGCAGGGGGAAAAGGCTGAGGTCACGGGGACCCAGTGACTCAGCCCTGGCTGCTTCGGCAGGTCACCGCAGACCTGCAGGCTGGGAGCACGGGGTCACGGTGGAGGCAGATTCAATGCAGCCTCACCTGGGAGGGGGAAGGCGGGGGACACGCTCTCCGTTCGCACCCTGTCAGGGCACTGATCCCATCACGGGACCACACCCTCACGACCTAGTCACCTGCCCCCTGCGCCACCTCCTGACACCGTCGCCCTGGGGGTCAGGATGCCAGCATGTGAATTGGGGCGGCGGGGGAGGGTACACAGACGCACAGAGCAGAACACGCAGGCCTCCACAGGCCGGCACCTGACACTGAAACCGCACGACAGTAAGAGGGAAACACACACAGTGAGAGAGGAGTGAGTCCTCACCGTGGGCCCCCCCGGGGGCAGAAACTTAGAAGCGGCTCCCACGGCCCTTCCCATTGTGTGGGACGGGGTCTCACGGTGCAGCTTCCTTGCTCTGCGTAGCCGGGCTCGGCCGGGCTGCAGGGAGAGCTGCAGGCCCCGGATGGGCAGGGTCCGCTCCAGAGCACCCTGCATTCCCAGCCATCAGAGGAAGAAAACAGATTTCTGAGATGTTCACTTCACTAAACATGACCTGGCAAGACAATGTGTACACCGTATAGTCTAAGTACTGAAAAAGGGGAAGACTTATTTAAAAAGAGAAACGTTGAATTAATAAACTCTCCCATTAGAGCAGAAGTTTAGTAAAGATACAGGTAAACTGAAAGCATCCACCTGCATCCGTGAAGGGGTGGGCATCCCTCACTGGGGGTTATTTGGGGGTCACTCACTCTTACAACTAGAAACGAGTCTGACCTTCAGGGGCACCAGCTCACCTGGCATCCAGTCCCCTCCTCCCATGGCCGCTGCCCCCAGCGCGGGGCTCCAGCCGGCCACGGCCACGCGGGGAACTCCGTCCCGAAGGGCCAGATGAGGGTGAGCCCAGGCCCTGAGGAGGGAGGAGCCTGAGGGCGCCTGCTGGAGCCGCCCCCCAACTGCTCCAATCCCCAGGGCAGCTGCCCCGCCCCAGCCCCCGGCCGCACCCCTGGTCTGGGGGAGCCTGGCTGTGTGCACAGGGCCGGTGCAGGAGGGAGAGGAGACAGGTCCCCTGCTTTGCTGCTTTCAACACTGAAGTACGTGACAGCCATTCCAGCCCATCACCCCATCACCTGACCGGCCCTGACGCAGACACGGGTGCTGCAGACAAGGCTGGCTGGCCCCCCAGGGCGCCCAGCCTCTCGCCCAACCCGGAGACCCCAGCTCTGCCCCGGGAGAGTCGCCCGCGGCCCCGGCCTTCCAGGTGCCAGAGCCGGGCTGCCGCTCCCACCTCCTGACTTCCTAAGCGGCCCTTCCCGGTGGACCCCCGTACCCGCCCGCTGACGCCGCCGCGGCCTCGCTCACCAGCGGCCGGGCGTCTGTCCCGCGGGGCTGTGGTACCTGGACAGACAGACACGGCCACTCCAGTGCTCTGCGTACGCGGATGCAGCAGGGTCTGGTGGCCAGAGTCAGCCAGGGCCTGCCGCTTGCTTTCTGTGCTCGTAGACGCAGTCTACGGGCCTCGGCTTTAAAGTCAGAGCGTGGCCGCTGACCGCCTGCGCCACCTCGTAGCCCCAGCTCTAAATGGGATCGACAGCGCCTACTTCCCAGAGCTGTTCGTGCCAGGAACCGAGGAGCCCTCGGTGGCCAGCGCGGCGCCTGGGAAAGCCCAGCGGTCCGCAGCAGGGACAGCTGACGGAGCCGCAGCGATCGGAGAGATGGGGTCTGAGGAGGGCCAGGGGCCAACGCCCCCCTGCACGCTCCCCGACATCTCTCTCTGTGGCCTCGTCCGTGCACGGGATGGACGGAGCCCGCAAAGCACCCATAGCCCGGAAGGCAGCACCTGTCTGGGCAGCGAAGGTGCCTGGATGCTGGATCACAAGCCTCAAAAGGCCCTTTCTGGCCAAACGCCCCTGCCTTTGTGGTCCTCACGGGAAGTTGGGTCGGGATGGAGGCAAAAGCACCTTCACTGAGATGAAGGATGTAGAGGCTGAACCCGGGGAAAGTCAAATTCCCAGTGAGGGTCATGTAAAAATTAAATACTTTATATCTTAAACTGAGTTCAAACCTTGAGCACGTGAAGATTTATCATCACAGTTGTATCACCGAGATAGAAAACCTCCACAGCAATGTGAACAGTGTTGAGAGAGAAGAACGGACATGCTTTCGGGTTCTGTAAACATCGGTTACTTTATTAAAGTTCTGACCAGCTGGAAACACAGCCAGCTTGGCTCCCCACCCCACCTTGTGGACGGGAGAGCGGGCGGCGGGTGCCCAGGGTCTTCAGCGAGGGAGAGAGGAGTCTCAGCAGGGACACAGTTTGCTGGATGTTTCTAGGATTGAAACACTTCTCAAAATGATACAAGCAGGTATCGCATCTCCTGACCTATGTACAGTCAATTCACAGTACCAGAAATCAGCACACACCCTTCCAAGGGGCCGTGTTACAGACCAAGCACAAGAAACACATGATTCTCACGACCAGTAAATGTGTTTTTCAAAAACAGTTCAAGGGCACTTTCAGTAAATACGAGCTTTTCATTTTAATTGCCCACTCATGGCAAGAATAAGATGTCAGTACATATTCGTCAATAAAATTGTGGGTCGGAGTGTAGATTCCACCCGGGCCCCACATTGTGAAGGTGGTGCCCGGACTTGTCACCAGGAGGTGAGGAGGGGGCCCTGCAGCCAGGCACTCCAAGTGGCCAGGTCCACCCACAGCTCGCAGGGAGAGTGACCACTGCCCCGACTTGAAACCTACAGAGACACGCCAACCAGGGGGTTAGGGTCTGGCAAAACCTACAGAGAGACACCAACCAGAGGGTTAGGGTCTGGCGGGGCACCTGTTTGAAACTTAGTTAAAAACAGCTCTAAAATCTAGACAAATCTGATTACTAACACCTCCCTTAATGTGTCAACAGAGAAACACAAAACGGAAACAAAACTCTTCGCGGATGAGCTTCCCTGGTGAGAAGACCCCTCCGCCGCCCCCAGCCGCAAGCCAGGCCGATGCCCCGCACTCGCCACGAGATGGCGCTGCGGAGACGCGGCTTACATCTCAGCCCTGGGAATGTCAACAGGGTAAGGGACCGGATTATGTTCTCTTGGGACAGTTCTCTCCAACTAAAAATAACGGGGCTGTTGAGTAAGACGCACACACACTTTAGTGCGACCCGTCCACGCGGGCCCTCCTTGGGGCGACGGCGCAGACAGGCCAAGCTCGCGGGAATGAGCACATCGGGCCGTGACGTCCCCACGGCGGGCCTCTGTCCCCGAGGCGCGCTCAGGTGCAGGTACTCGGCGCCACGAGGAAGTCAGTACTCACGCGGCCTGGGGTCGGCGCCGTGGGGACAGTCGGGGCCGAGGCCGCTACCTCGTCTTCTTGGGCGGCGCCGGCCCGTTGGGGCGGCCGGGCGCGAAGTTCCAGTCCACGGGGTTGAGCAGCTGCTGCGTCTTCTTGCGGGTCCAGTAGGGGTTGATGAGGACCGTGAGGAGGCCCAGCCCGACCAGGAAGAGCGCCCAGTGCGGCGGGAAGAGGCTGCGGGCCAGGCTGTCCCAGTGGCCCAGGCACACCCACCACATGTGGTAGGTGAGGACCATGCGGCAGTGGAACAGGTGGACCATCAGCCACTGGTTCAGCCTCCAGAGCAGCGAGTCCGCACAGCCGGCCTGCGGGCAGAGTGGGGTCAGGGCGCACCGGACTCGGGCTCACGGCGCCGGGGTGTCCCCGCCCCCTCCTGGCCCCGCACAGCCGCCCGCAGACCCGCCCGCAGACCCACCCAGAGCGGTGCCTCCTGCTCGCCTGCGCCCCGGGAAGGAAAGTTCACACCTTCCAAGCGCACCTCCAGCGCTTCCTCCCTTGACCGAGCACATATCGAGCAACTACGCAACGCTGACCCAGTGAAGCTGGAAGACACGCTGGTCGTGTGCAACCAGGCTCGCCGGGCCCCGGGGGCAAACGCTCTCAGAGCAGACAAGCTCAGGATGAGATGTGTGTCCTCACTTCTTTGCTTTTTGGTATTTTTACCCCAGTAGCCCTTGGACACAAGCCCAAATGGACTTGCCTTAAAATTATTCTAAATTCACATTAAAACTAGCTGTAGCTAAAACCAAACAGGGAACTTGAAAATGCTATACAGCAGACTGTGGGCACAGAAGTGGGACACTGTGGCGGGGACGTCAGCACCTGGACAGCCCGGCACCAGGACAGTCAGGTACCAGGACAGCCCACACACCTGAGACCCATGAGCTTGTGCACACCGGCCTCCCCCCCACCCCGTGCTCTGCCCGGGCTGGAGCGTCCTCCTGGGCAGTTCCCCCCCACCGACACCGCCTCCCCAAGGGTAGGGGCACGTCTGGCACTTGCAGGAGGAAAGGGGGTAGCGGGGAGGGGCCGGGAAGGCGGGGACGCCTCACCAGGCAGCAGCCCGGTAACGCTGGGAACGGGCACGGCCTCACTGCGGCACCGCCTGCGGAGCCGCAGGGGGACACGGCAACTGACCTCTGGAGTGACCACATTTTAAAAGAGAAAGAAAGGGGAATTCCCTGGCGGTCCGGTGGTTAGGACTCTGCGTTCTCACTGCCGAGAGCACGGGTTCAATCCCTGGTCAGGGGACTAAGATCCTGCAAAAAGAACCCAACCTCCTGCCTGGATGATCTGCCTCTGGGCGACCCAGAGGTCTGCAAGGCAGGGAAGCAAGTAAACAAAGGAGATGACGGACCTCACTTCTTCAATTTTTTTTTATATACATTTCCCCTCCTTCTGGGAACGAGACCATCACTGCAGAGGGACTTAAAAGAAGTCTTGGATGAAATGAGGCAAGTTATTACGTTCTTGGATGGAAAGCACTCAGAAGACGTTACATCTTCCCTCCTTGAATGCATCCACAGATTTAGTCCAAATAAGAGAATACATCAGTATTTTTATCAACTTGTAACAACTTTAAGTAACGCCACTCATACAGTGGAATAAACGCACAGAAGCAAGGAGGGCTGAAGGTGCCTCAGCAAATAATGAGATACAATATGCTTCAGAAATAACAGATAAACGATGCAAAATGCAGACGTGAATAAAATACATGGAGAGTTGGCACTGGGCGGCATTTCGAACCCCCAGGGAAAGGATGGATGATGTAATTACGTTAGGATTCTTGCTCACCTCCTGGGAAAATCCAGTTGGATCTTACTTAAAAATACTTTCCAAATGGACTAAATATCAATGTTTCAAAGGAAAAGAAAACCATAGAGTACTAGGAAAAAACCCACTGATTTACAGAAATAGTTTTATACTCATTGCATGGGTAGGCATTCTCCACGTTATGCTAGAATCATGACTTATACAAGTAAAATTCCGTGAACTGTACAATCAGACAAAGAAACAATGTTTCTCAAACGCAAAAACACTTGAGGTTTGAGGTTCTCAATGACAGATTCCTCACGTGGGAAAGATTGAGCCTTTGCTCTGGCCTGAAGGACGTTAAATGTACAAACTGTAGAGTGGGAAGGTGAGCTAAGTGTGTCTCGGGGTGAACGTACAAACTGCAGAGTGAGCTACACGTGCCTGGGGGCCGGGGCACTGCTCGCCCTTCCAACCTCGTGGGCACCGGCCAGCAAGCCGTCTTCTTTCCACTTGCTGCTTCCTTCGAAGTTCACAAGATGTACTTACTCCTCTCCATTATCTTCCCCACTTACTAAAAGCAGTCATCCTCAATTCCTAATACTCATACCAGAAGCATGAACTCCTACTCATACAGTGATTACATTAAGTTTAGAAAACTCCAAGCTTGAGAACTGAGCATTTTTGGTCCTACTCAGACACTGAAATTTTTGGGTTCAACACCACGAAATGCTTTGAGAAAAGCAGGGTCAGTAACAAAGTGAGACTTAACCGTGCAAAGGTTACTTTGTATAGCTGGGGTCCCAGCAGGTCGTGTTCCTGGTGTACACTTATTTACACAGAAATTGACTGCTGTTTATACCATGTCGTTTGCTGCATCTGGACTAGTGTCTCCGTGGATGAATCATGTTTAGATGTTTGAGTGTATAATTCATTTATTATTATTTCTAAACAACATTTCAGAATCAAATTGGAGGAGGAAATGGAAGCATGAGCCCGTTTGGGGTGTAAACTACGTTAAATTAGTAGTGACACCTGGTCCTGACATCTGTCTGTATCTCATCAAATCAGACCCGGATGGTGAGGATTCCTGGACCCTGATGCCCAACTAAGCAAGAACTTGGCAGCTTTATGAAAAGCTTAAAAGGATTTCAACGTTTTACACGGCGTTTACTCACAAGGTTCAGTAGTATCTGAACTAGACCAAGACCATGGCTGTGTAGGCACGGGCCCTGGGCTGTCTTAGCTGAGGGGACAGCTTTGCCGTGGGGTCACGGGCCGCGTGGTGAACACGGCGAGCGGGAAGAAGGGGGTTCTGGGACCACCCTTTTCCATCCTGAACGAACGGCACCCGAACACTTTAGAGAAAACAGAAAAAACCCCAAACGAAGTGCCTCCCTCTGGTGGCCGCCCCACAGCTGGGGTCTGTCTTCTTCCTGACCAGCGGGCCCACCCGACCTGGGGAAGGGCTTCCAGAGACCCCCGCCCGGGCGCCTGATGCGTGAGGGGTGCCAGGAAGAGGCCTGGCTGAGCAGCAGGTCACAGACAAACTCTGTCGTGAGGAATCAGGGGCCCATCAAAAGGGCCCTGCACCCAGGACAGACCCGCCGAAGCGGGCAGGGACCCCGGCAGCACCCTGGGGTCAGGAAGAGACCCTCTGCCTGCACCTTCACGCAGAAGAGGGAGGAGCTGGTTTGCGTGTCCAGCCCCCCAGCTGTTCGGGGGGGACCCTGGCCGCTGGCACACAGTCCTGCTGGCAGAGGGGGCGGAGGCGGTGGCCTGGGCTGGTGGACACACAGCCTTGCCCCACCCAGGATCAGACGTGTAAGCAGACAGAAGCCGCAGCTGCTTGCCCTTCCCTGGGGAGGGAGAAAGTCGATGGAGAACGTCCAGGACCCTGGCTAGGCTGACTGGTGGGGTCTCTCCTGGGTGAGGACAGTCATGAGGCCAGGGAGAGGCATCTGCTTCGTCTAATGCACAGACACCAACAGAGAGTCACGGAAAATGAAGAATCAGGCAAAGACGCTCCAAACCGAGGAATGAGACAAATCTCCAAACCCTACTGGAGAGCAGTCACACGATGTACCCGACAGAATTAAAGGCATCTGTCATGAGGGTGCTTGCCGAGGTCAAGAGAACACGTGGGAACAAGTGGAACGTCAACGAAGAGATGGAAATGTAAAAAAAAAGTAGCAAACAGAAAACAAGGAGCTGAAGAATACAATAACTGAACTAAAAAACTCACTAGGGGGACTTCCCTGGTGGTGCAGCGGTTAAGAATCCGCCTGCCAATGCAGGGGACACGGGTTCGGTCCCTGGTCCGGGAAGATCCCATATGCCGCGGAGCAACTAAGCCCGTGTACCACAACTACTGAGCCTGCGCTCTAGAGCCTGCGAGCCACAACTAATGAGCCCACATACCTAGAGCCTGAGCTCCACAACAAGAGAAGCCACCGCAATAAGCCCGTGCACCACAACAAAGAGTAGCCCCCGCTCGCTGCAACTAGAGAAAGTCCGTGTGCAGCAACGAAAACCCAATGCAGCCAAAAAAGAAAACCACACAAAAAAAACAAAAAAAACCCCACACAAAACTCACTAGGGAGGTCACCAAAGTAATCTACAGTCTACAGGTTCAATGCAACCCCTGCCAAAATCCCAGTGGCATTTTTAACAAAAAAAATTTCTAAAATTCACATGAAACCATGAAAGACCCCAATAGCCAAATCAATCTTGAGAAAAAGAACAAAACTGGAGGCACCAGGTTTCCTGATTTCAAATGATATTACAAAGCTACAGAAATCAAAACTGCATGAACTGCCATACAGACAAACACACAGACCAGTGGAACAGCATCGAGAGCCCAGAAAACATCCACACAGATACGGCCAACTGATCTTCAACAGGGTGCCCAAAACTCACAGCAGGAAAGGGGCAGTCCCTTCAATCGGGTGTTGCTGGGAAAACTGGACATTCACATGCAAAAGAATGAAACTGAACCCTTATCTCACACCTTACACAAAAAATCAACTTGAAGGCGGAAATGCAAGACCCAAAACTCCTAAAAGAAAACATAGGGAAAAAGTTTCATGGCACTGATTTTGACAATGATTTCATGAATATGATACCAAGAACACATACAACAGAAACAAAAACACACAATTGGGACAACATCAAACTAAAAAGCTTCTTCACAGCAAAGGAAACAATCAACAGAGTGAAAAGGCAATCTACAAAGTGGGAGAAAATATCTTCCAACCATATGTGTAATAAGAGACTAATCTTGAACATATAAAGAACTACAACTCAACAGTAAAAAATAACAAAGAATCTGAGTTAAAAATGGGCTAAGGGCTTGAACAGTTTTCCAAAGACGACATACAAATGGCCAACAGATAGATGAATAAATGCTCACTGTCACCAGTCATCAGGGAAATGCAAATCAAAAGCCAGTGAGATGTCATCAGAGAAACAAAGACAACAAGCTTTGGTGAGGATGTGGAGAAACTGGACCTCTGTGCACTGCTGGTGGGAATACAAAACGGTGCAGCCGCTGTGGAAAACAGTGGGGGCAGTCTATTTTCTAAAAACAGAACTACCTGATGACCCAGTAAAGGAACCGAAATCAGAACATGGAGGAGATATTAGAACCTCTACGTTCACTCAAAATAACTAAGACTGAAACACCCAAGGAAGATGTGCATCACACACGTAATGGAAAACTGTTCAGCCTGAGAAAAGAAGGAAACCCTTCAATGTGCAATGACATGGCTGGACCTTGAGGACATTCACTCAGCGAAATAAACCAGGAACAGAAGAGAAATATGGCATGAGTCCACTTATATGAGGCATCTGAAATAGTCCAGTTCCTAGAATCAAAGTGTGGATGGCAGTTGCCAGGGGCTGGAGGGAGGGGAAGCGGCGAGTTACTGACCAACAGGAGTGAAGTTTCAATCATACAAGACGAATAAGCTCCAGAGGCCTGCTGTGCACCTGTGCCTACAGCTGACGATAACGTGCTGGACACTTAAAGATTTGTGAAGAGGGCAGATCTCATGTTGGGTGTAAGATAACATAATGTGAAATAAAAATTTTAAAAGGTATGTATGTAGACATATATTACTTTGTTTTTTTAAAAAAAGTATTTGAGGGGTTTCCCTGGTGGCGCAGTGGTTGAGAGTCCGCCTGCCGATGCAGGGGACACGGGTTCGTGCCCCAGTCCGGGAAGATCCCACATGCCACGGAGTGGCTGGGCCCGTGAGCCATGGCCGCTGAGCCTGCGTGTCCGGAGCCTGTGCCCCGCAACGGGAGAGACCACAGCAGTGGGAGGCCTGCGTACCGCAAAAAAAAAAGTATTTGAAACAAAGAAAAAGCATGTTTTCTAGGGCTTACAAATACTGCCAGTTACTGAGTAAGACACACGATCCACCGAGTCTTCTTTTGCAATGGGGCAGGAAGCCTAAGAGAGTTGTTTAAAATGATTAAAATGGAATTCAACGAAAATGAGCTCCTTGCGGATTGTAATACTCTAGTCTGGCCTGGTGATGCTGTGACAGCACAGGCCACATGGGACCAGCAACATGGGCAGCAAGTGGGTGAAGGTGCCACACTAGCCGCTCACCTCCCGCTGCGGAGCACAGACGCCGTCTGGGGAGCGCCTACCTTTAGGAGCATCCAGGAGATGCAGGTGAAGGGCGTGCTCATCTCCAGCAGCAGCGTGACCATGGGCAGGTAGTGGCCCGCTCGGAGGTTGACCACGGAGCCGAGAAACCCGAGGAAGGCGAAGAGGTGGTGGACGGCCAGGAACCCATCGAACGTGTGGAACAGCGCATTGGACGTGTGGAGCGCGAGGTTCTCGAAGAGGAAGAATCCGGTTGCCGTGGCGATGTGGAACCAGCACCAGTTCTGCTGGCCGAGCACTTTGTCGGCCTGGAGCACGGGGTCCAGGAGCAGCGCCCGTAGCCCCACCGCGGTGCCCTGGATGCCAAAGACTGCTCGCGTGGCCGCCAGGTTCCAGAAGACCTGCTCTCGGGCCCCGAGGGAGCGGTAGGTGGCGCTCAGAGAGGAAGACAGCTGGTGGCAGGCCACGAAGACGCCCAGGTAGAAGGCGCAGCCGGCAGCCACCAGCGCCCAGCGGACCTGCCCGGAGGTGCAGTCCAGGTCAAAGATGCTGCCCGCCGGCCCGCCGCTCGGGAGACTCATGCTGCTGACGTCGTACAGGCTGGGCCGGGGTCCACACGCTGCACCGGGCCACGGCCCCGGGACCCTCATGCGCCCATCCTCCACCTGGACAAAGGAAAGAGCCTTGACCCTCTGCTGGCTGAAAGGAGCCGGGAGGCAAGGCTGCTCCAGCACCACAAAGACACCGTCACAAAACGGGTGTTAACGGCTCTCCTCCTCCTGCTTATGTGTATTCAGTGACACAAACACAGAGCAAGAAAACAGCCGCTGGTGGGACGGCAGCACGAGAGAAAGTGACACGAAGGACGGGAGGGGCAGGAAACGGACGCGGTCCCGACTCTCCAGGGGATGCCCCCGTCGTGGCAGTGACAGCCCCCCAAGTCCCCCAGACAGAGCACACCTAGAGGAGGATGTGCTTCCGGAACCCGCGGTGGGAACACTGCCAGCCAGCGCCCCACCCGGAGCTCCTTGGACCCTCATCTACGCTGGACAGCAAGCTCCGCACTTAGGGGAGTACGTGTGTGTACATCTATGTGTGTGTGTGTGTATATTTCTGTCTACTGTGATGCTCTGACATCGTAAGTCCCGCCTGGCTGGGCAGAGACAACCGCCCCCCCCACCAGCCAAGGGCCCAGCCAGGAGCCCGCCTGTGACCTATGCCGACAGCCCGGCCAGGCCCGGCCTCCTCCGCCTGCCCCTCCCCCAGGAAGGGGACCCTCCTCTGCCCGAAACACCCGGGCCGGGTGCCCGGTGGCTCGGGGTAGCCCTGTCACCCGAAGCCCAGCAAAATCACTAAAAGCAGCCAATCGTACGTGTTCCCCCCGCCCCGCCTGCCTTTCCCCTGGAAACCCCAGTAAAGGCCGTGGCCTCAATCCCCGCCCTCCATCCTGTCCTCCACCCCCTGACCCCCGGCCATCCCCCCACGTGCCCGGCGTGACCCTGCCTCTAGGGCCCGAGACCATAACGAGCTTTGCTTTCCTCTTGTGGCCACACCTGACTGAGCCTCTCAGAGCAGAATCCAGAAGCATCTGGTCCCGCACTGTGAAGCTGATGGGGGCGGGGGCGAATACTGGGAGGGGAGGGGGGGTCTCAGTGCTGGGCAGAAGGGAAGCCGCGCCATCCAGAACTTAACCCCATGCAAAGGGTCAGCTGCACAAACTGGAAACTGCTGAGAAGCAGGCTCCTCCCGAAACCTCACCCTGTCCTTTCCACGAGCACGTCACGCGGTCTGGGCGACAGTTCCCATTTTGCCACGACTGCGTCTCTATGCTCCTGGCCCAGCACCTAACTTCTGTGGAACCTCTGCCTTGAAACAGGAGGGTCCCCAGGACTCTGAAGAGCTCTGACTGAAACAACAACTCAAGCGTGCCCAGGGCGAGTGGCTGGTATAGGTGCCCCTTCACGAAGGTGGGGGGACTCCAGGGCACGGGGACCAAAGAACAGAACAGTGGGTTCTGATCTTGGTTCCACTATTTAGGAGCTAGGAAAACAAGACCCCAGTGTCTGACTATAGGAACGAAAAATACACATAAATACAGCAGAGTGGGTGCCAGGTGCTAATAAGAAGTACCTACTCTGTGCCAGGCACGTTCAATTAGGCCGTTTAATCTGCTAAATAGGGAGTCGTACATTTCCAATGGACAGAAGAAAGCCCAGGTTTAGTTATTTGCCTCAAATCAAAAAGCTACCCAGCGGGGCCTCGGATTGGACCGTGATCAGGACTCGGAGCTCTGGGCCCTGGTGCATTAGATCACCTGCAGGTGTGTCTGTCCTTTCCACACCGAGGAGGATGCCCAGGCCCCCTCCCAAGGTCCTGACTTCGCCGCCCTCGGACGGGGCCAGGCTTGGGTGCTTCTTATGTGCCCAGGCGCCCTAAGCAGGTGCAGAACCACTGAACCGGTGTGAGCTCCGGTCCCCCCAGCTGTAAGATCCTGTGACTCCAAGGAGGGAGGGTTTAGTGGCTTCCTTTTCGTAAAGCAGGCAGCGTCCTGAAGGCCTGAGAGGCTCTTCTGTGCGCTGCAGGTGGTTTTAAATGTGAGCCAATCCAACAAACCCCGATTATCCTGGAGAGAAAGCCTGAAACAGCCCCTTTTCCTCCTCCTCCCACCAAGAGGCACAAGGAGACAGACGTGGGGTCCTGAGGGCCGGGGCAGGGCCTGAGAGGGGCCTGAGAGTGGACAAGCGAGGCTACAGCACAAAGAGCCGCCCGCCAGCCTCAGGCTCCGAGCACGCGGGAGAAGCCTGCTTCTGAAGCGTGGGCCCAGGGTGGAGGCCAGGGCGCAGAGGCAAGGCCCAAGGCCCCAGAGGCCCAGCAAAAACCACCGTCCTCTCAAATTCACTACGGAGAAGCCTCAGCCCGGCTTCCGGGTCCTCACGTCTTCTAGTAACCTTTCTACAGAAAGAAATGCAGGCGGGCTAAGGTCAGACGCTGAAATACTCAGCTGAGACCGAGCGGTGGTGGGGGAACGCTCGGCGCCATCTGAGAAACAGAAACAACTCCCTATAAAACCCCAATGCTCGCCCCCCTTCAAACCCTATCAACTCTCCCCCATCTGGATCGCTGCTCAGACCCGCCTTGGACACACCCTCCTACACAGCCGCTTCCACAGAGCTTCTGGGCCGGCTGGTCTGGTCCAACCTGTCGCCCTGGGTCTCGGGGACACACAGGCGAGGTGGGTGACCCACTTGAGCCATGAGGGGACAAGGCCAGGCCTTGGGTGGGGGTCCGCAGCAACCCAGGCGGCCCCCCCGGAGCCCTGCGGTGGCCCGGCTGCCCCGTGGCTAGGGGGCACCCCAGGGCGCAGCCAGGCCCTGCTCCGGAAGGCGGCACAGACCAGAGGCAGGCAGAGCTCCAGGGCTGGGCAGCCACCCACCCTGACCACACCCCTCACCCGTCCCGGCACGGGGGCACTGGGTCACCTCGTTCACCTCGCGCCAAGCCCTAGGGCTTCTTCGTGTCACATGAGGCCGCCGTCCCCGTCCCCGCACAGCCGCAGAGCCAGGACCCCCGCTCCTCCAGTCCGGGGACCTCGGAGCCCCGCACCGCAGCCCCTGCGTCTCAGCGGTGGTGGAGCAGCGGCCGTGGGGGAACGGGCTCCTGGCGGCTGGAAAGCCCGTCCCGGCTCCACAGGCCTCCATTTTCCCTGGGAAAAAGTCCATCTACAAACCTCATCTTGCTCTTCGTTTTACAAGATTAGGTAGTTTCAGCTGTTCTACTTAACTGAACCGGGCATTTTTAAGAAATTAACAAGAGGATGGGTTCCACTGCTGCAGTGGCCAGGCAGCCCCGACCCGGGGACGGGAGTCCGGCCACCAGGACCTTTTCAGCTCTGACACAGACGCCGAGCATCTGTGAGCTCCTTCCGTTCACTGGGGGCTAACCAGATCCAAACTTGGAAATGTGGTCAGAAAGAGGGAAACGGCACGCTTTTTGATGTCGCGGTGGGTCACCGCTCACAAGCCCCTGAGGGTCACCTGACTTTCCAGGGGAGACAGGAGTTCGGTTCAGCAGGGACTGGCCCAGACTTCAGTCTGTGAGGTCAACCCCGTAACGCCCCTCTCCGCCCAGAGGCTAATCCCAGTGGCTCCCGCCCTGACCAGCATTCCTGGCGGCAGCCTCCGGCGGGCTCTTTCCTCCGCCGGGTCCTTCCTCAGCGATTTAACCTGACCTGTGCTCCCTGTTTGCTCAGGAATTACGTTTCTAACATTTTGAGAATTATACTCCGACAGTTTGTAAACATATTTTTCCAAAATTAAAATACACGCTCAACAAACAAACTTCAGAAAACATAAACAAGTCCCACAGAGAGCACGCCATGGACGGTCTCGGCCCGTCTGCCAGTGTCCTCTCTCGGGCCCGCCTCTCACCCCTCCCGCCGCAGCCCGAACCGTGGCCTGAGCTCACGCCTGGCTCACCTGAGGGCGGAGCTGCCGGATCTCTGCCCGACCCACCTGCAGATGGGGCGACCTGAGCCTCTGCCCTGCACACCTGAGGACGGAGAGCCGGACCCCGCCCCACTGCCCACAGTCCAGGCAGGGCCGCCAAGCACCGCGGGCCGCACGCGGGGAACGCGGGGCTCTTCCGCGCCAGGACTTCGGGCTCTCAACTCCTGGAGAAGACGCCGACTGGCCGCGGAGACCCCGCCCCCGCCCGGCGCCTACCTGCGCACGGATGTGTCACTACCGGCGCGCGCGTCGCCGCGCATGCGCACTCGGGGGCGGGGCCTAGCGCCGGTCGGGCGCTACCAAAGCGTGGGCCGGGGGGTTCCTGGGCCGTACCACCAGCTCGGACGCGGGGGCGCGGACGCGTTGTGGGAGGTTACCAAGGCCGCCAGGGGGCGGGGCGGAGGCGGACCCGATGCGCTCTCCGCCCCGCCTCTCCCGCCTCTACAGTGAGCCAGCCCCGAACGCACCCCTCACGGCCCAGGGCGATTCCTCCCGAACAGTGATGAGCAAGGCAGGGGTCGCCCTAGCCTGCACACGCGCTGGGGTTCTGGGATCCCCTGGGGGACGCGGCCCGGCAACTCCTCTGTGCCCACCAACCCGGCCTGCGGACAGGACCCGGCAGGACCCGGCAGAGTCCCCATGTGATCCCGAAGCCCAGCCCCCCGGAAGGCCCAATGGGCCGCGCAGCCCGGCCGTGACTCAGCCCTGCGGCCCCGCCGGGTCCACGCGCAGAGGCCAGCCTGAGGCCACGGCGCCCGGGAAGCAGGGTCAAGTGCAGTTTCTCTTCCCCACTCCCTGCGGCCGTGGGCAGGGGACCCGGCTCCCCTCCACCCTGTTCCGCCCAGGCCGGCCCCGTGCTCGGAACCGCATCTGGGCCCCGGGGCTGTCACTGCGCCGGCTGGGCATGCTGCCCGAGGGTCTCTGGTTGTGACGGGGCAGCAGCTGGCATTGCTCAGCAGGCGGCGCCTGTGGTCGGCGGAGTGCGTCCCGCGGGGTGTGGGATGGGCGTGTGAACCGCCAGCCGGCGCCCTCCCCGCCCGCGAGGCCCGCAGAAGATGCAGCCGAGGGGCCCAGACCTGGCGCAGCCTCCCCGGCTTGGAGTCGGACAGCCCTGGGCTCCAGACCCGCCAGCTGGGAGAGGTTGAGAGAACCTGCTTAACCTGGAGCCCGGCCTCGGGTGTGAAGGTGGACGCCCGCCTGGCCGGGGGCGCCCCGAAGCTCACGTGTCCCCATGGTCTCACCCGGCAGCGTTTACTTTAGAGTACTTTTCACCACTGGGCCTTCTATACTTTCATGGGTTTGTCTTAGTTATTTGTTGATTTTCTGTGTCCTCTGACTAAAATGCCAGCTGCATGAGAGGGGAACGTGGTCTTGTCAGTCTTTTATCCCCAGCCCTGGAACGGGCCGGCACGTCACTGGTGCCCAGTGCACGTCTGCAGAAAGAACAAGTGAAATCGCACCGCGGGTCGTCTTTGTCCCGCTCCCCTCCCCGCACCTCCCCGCCAGCCTCCTGTATGAGAGGCGCGCAGTCGTTTTACAGAGTTGAATTAAAAGCATGACAGCCTTGAGGCTCGCGCTTGTTTTGTGCTGTCCGCTTCCCTGTAAGGTGGTGCAGAGAACCACTGCTTCAGCTACCTCTCAGGACTTCTCTGAGGGCGAAATAAGGTGTTTAAATGATCAACGCCCCTTGAAAATTCAGCACATTGCGGAGGTTTACATTCACGCTCAAATTAGGCTGCTTTTCTGATTCTCGTCTAGGCTGAGGCTAAACCCCGAGTCCTTAGTGTCCTGTGAAAACAGACGTAAATGCTCGCCGTGCCACCACCTCCACGGTCCCTGCCTCCATTCTCGGTTCCTCTGTGGTGCCCAGGCCTGCCTTTCAAAGGAGGCACTGGGACTCAGGCGGGTCAGGTGATGACCTGCTTGGTCACGCAGGCGGTAAATTCCTCAGTTTGCTCAAGGATTGTGTCTTTCTGCTCTGCTATCTTTAAAGCATCCTGATAAAAACAATCATTTTTTTTCAAAATTTACAGGTATAACTGGTGATACATAACCCAGCAGAACTGAGAAGACTGAATGAAATGCACCCTGGTTCCTGCTCACAACCTGTCATCCCCAGTGAGGCACCCATGTTTCCAGCCTGGTCGCTGGCCTCCTGAGGTCCATCTCCTCCCGGCTCCATCCCTCTCCCTGCCCGACAGCAAGGTCACTGTGTGTGTGACATCAAGCTAAGCCCTTTCTGTAAATGGTCCATTCCCACCTCAGCTGCACGGCACGCTCTTGGACGCTCTTACCCATGTGTCTTAGATGAGGAAACTGAGGTTCACGTCGGTGAGGTTGTGACTTGTCCTGCTTCCTACAGCAGCTCAGGATGAGGCTGAGTTTTTGGGTTTTACGTGAGGTTTGGTGAGGACTGGGAGAAGGACTAATAACTCACCAGGAGGCGGCCAGGAGAGCATCTCTTTTTTTCTGATCGTATAAGTAATACATGCTCATTGTTTGTTTAATTAAGAAAAAACAGGCTTTCAAAAGACATTAGCAGATGGGTGGTGCGATTTCTCCTCTGTGCCCATTTCTTTCTAAGAAATAAGCTGGTGAGGGAGGGAGGGGTCTCCCCAGTTTTAAACCTGAGAGTTACTCAGAAGAGAGCATGGCTGGCTCTGGAGCACAGATGTCCCCACACCCTGCTTCCAAACGGCAGTTTAAAGCCCTGGAACCCAGGCTCGCCATCTGCGGACGATGGGTCCTAAACAAGCACAGGCCTCTGGATTTCTGAATACCAGTGAGCGGGGTCTCTCTCCCTGACCCAGTGCTAGCCGGGCTTCTCTCCATCCTCAAGGCGTGACATTGGGTCTGTCCCTGCATGGTTAGTTCAACTTTAGCAACCCCCCCCCGCCCCACCCCCTGCCATGTCTGATCAAATTCCTCCAGCCCCACCTCGCTGTGTGATCACCTGAGCTTGCCTTCAGCAAGAATCCTGCTGAGTCCATCCTGTTCAGGATGCCCCTGGCCTTGATGTTTGCTCCTAGTCATGTCCAGTCCACCACCACTCCATACACACACCCTGCTCCTTGGCTGTGATCCCCACTTGTCCCTGTTGTATTCGGAGCTGAGCCACCCCCCTTCCCCCGCGTGGTGCTGGTCCCCACACCAGTCTCCCGTGGTGCCCTGAATTCGAGCTGCCTCACTGTGCTTTAACTAGTGCCATGAAAACACTTTCCTCCACAACTGTGGCAAAATGAAAGCTTCCTGGAAAGAAAAAACATTTTTCATAGAAAAACGTGTCTTCTTAGAATTATTCCTGCTCCTATGAGTATTCATTACGTCCATTTCTGTTTCTGAAAAACATATTTTGAACCACAAAACATGGTGCCTATGGCTTGGATCCAAGAGTCTCAAAATGTGCTAAAGGCTCAGACTGGGGGCTCGACCCTTCCAGATTTTACTCCTACTGGCTTGTAACCCTGGAAGGGTGGATTAACCTCTCTGAGCCACAAACACGAAAAGATGAGATTGGTCTAAAATCTCTTCCAGCATCAAGGCTTCTGCTCCTTGAGTGTCAGGTAAGTCAGGGCCGGGTTCTCCCTGTTGCAAATGATGACCTTGAAGCTAATGGCTGTAATTATCTTGGCACACAAAGAATCCTTATATCTCAGTTGGCCAAACACCGGAACAACCAGTTTTTAAAAACGCCTGGATAAGATTATATTGGTTCAAGGGCTACAGAGCCAGGCTGTGCTTGTGGGGTCGACCACCTCCCTCAGGGCCAAGTCTGGACATTTTTGGTTTTCACAGCAGGTGGGGGTGGGGCGGAGGTACCATGGGCATCTAGTGGGTTGGGGCCTGAGATGATGCTACACGCGCTATGATGACGCACTGGGCGGAGCTCTCAACAGAGAAATGTCAGCCGTGGGGGTGCCGGGGGAGAAAGTGCCCCAGTTACAAACTGAAACCCTGCAGAGAGGCCCCCAAACTAGTCGGTCCAGTTCCATCTCTTGGGTTGGTACCAGATGGTATTCAGGTGACCTGGAGGGTCAAGTGCAACTTTGAGAAAGGCTTAATTCATATCCACAGAGAGATTAACACCCTTGATCTTTCACCTCGGTTACTATCTTAGAAACAAATGTACAGGCTCAAAATTCGCCCTGCCTTCCCCCACCCTCCAAACACAGCATAATGTGATACACAGATCAAATATATAGGCATATAAAGGAAAATGGAATTTAGTGTTTCCAAAATGTCAGGTAGAATGTTGTAAGGCAGGCAGATCCAAAAAGCCACACGCTGAGATGGGACATTTGCGAAATCGCCAAACGACGAAAACCTACTTTTCAGTTTTCCTCCCTGGGAACTGCCCTGTCTGATGCAGAGACAAGGATGTGAGACTTCGGATCAGCTGACCAGAAACCATCAACAGCAATTAGGAAACACACTCCCGATTCTGAGGTCTTTCTCTCTTGTTAAAGTCACTGAACTAAAGTCGTCGTGAAGGAGCCAGATCCCAAGGCTCTCCAGCTCACCATGGACTGAGGGCCACCGATAACTAGACAACCACTTCTTCTCATGACGCCCTCTGCTCAGTAAGACCAGGGCAGAGCTACTCTGGTCTTAATAATTACTTGGTAGGCGTGAGGCATGTTACAAACAAGGTCTGAGTCACTCTGCACAAGAGTCACCCAGCATGAGGACCACAGGACGCCCACACGTGACACCTGGGCCGTGGTCACACCTGGTATGGGGCAGGGTGGCCTGGCACCACATCCAAACCGGAGCCCAGTTGGCAAACCTGTTTAGTGTAAGTCGTTTGAAGGTAGAGAGAGGCAGCAAGACTTAGGACGAAGCCTTCAGTGGGTCCGACAGGAGATGGACTCGCCTTCACCAGGTAAAACTCACCGTGTTGGGGTGACATTGACACGCGCTGACCTAAGAGTCACATTTTCCAACAAAAGTGCAGACAGGGTGGCTTTACTTCTGCACACTGCCGACTGGTCTTTTGCTCGTTTCTACCAATAAATATTAACCCCGAAAATCAATGTGCTTTCAACCTCCAGGTATCTGGGAGTGAACTTCTTGCTAGTACACAATTTACTTAAGAAAATAACAGAATTCTTTGTGCTAGGGTTTACAAATACCGAGAGAAGAGACAGGGCCTAAGCTCAGGGTGGTTACTATATTGTAGAAAACAATAATACCCATGTAGATAATGCTTTAGATTATAAAGTTTGTTTCATAAACTTTTTTTTCAGCATGTGCTCTAAGAATATTAATTAAAGTGAACAAGTAACCACAGCCATTTCAGTTAACCCTGATCCATTCCAAAAGAAGAAGAGATATTGCTATAAAACAGAATGTATTCTCAATTGAGAAAGTCAATCTTGGTTTAAAGCGTTGTGTTTGTGTATTAAGGATGTTTTTTATTGTCTGTATTTACGATGCTTTGATATCTTGGGGCCTGTCTGACCAGGGAGGACTGCCCCTCCCAGGCTGAGCAGACCACATGTAAACCACACAGGATAAGCAAAAGTTAAGAGAATTCAGCACCACCAAACAAGCTTTACAACAAATGCTAAAGGAACTTCTCTAGGCAAGAAACACAAGAGAAGGAAAAGACCTACCAAAACAAACCCAGAACAATTAAGAAAATGGTAATAGGAATATACATGTCAATAACTACCTTAAATGTAAATGGATTAAACGTTCCAACCAAAACACACAGATTGGCTGAATGGATACAAAAAATAAGACCTATATATGTGCTGTCTACAAGGGACCCTCTTCAGACCTAAGGACACATATAGACTGAAAGTGAAGGGATGAAAAAAGACATTCCATGCAGATGGAAATCAAAAGAAAGCTGGAAGAGCAATTCTCATATCAGACAAAGTAGACTTTAAGATAAAGACTATTACAAGAGACAAAGAGGGACACTACATGGTGATCAAGGGATCAATCCAAGAAGAAGATATAACAATTGTAAATATTTATGCACCCAACATAGGAGCACCTCAATACATAAAGCAAATGCTAACAGCCATAAAAGGGGAAATCGACGGTAATGCAATCATAGTAGGGGACTTTAACACACCACTTTCACCAATGGACAGATCATCAAAATGAAAATAGATAAGGAAACAGAAGCTTTATATGACACATTAGAGAAGATGGACTTAATTGATATTTTTAGGACATTCCATCCAAAAACAACGGAATACACTTTCTTTTCAAGTGCTCACAGAACATTCTCCATGAATGGTCCATATCTTGGTCACAGATAAAGCCTTGGTAAATTTAAGAAAATTGAAATCATATCAAGTATCTTTTCCAACCACAATGCTATGAGACTAGATATCAATTACAGGGAAAAAAACTGTAAAAAATACAAACACATGGAGGCTAAACATTATGCTACTATATAACCAAGACATCACTGAAGAAATCAAAAAATACCTAGAGAAAAATGACAATGAAAACATGAGGACCCAAAACCTATGGGACACAGCAAAAGCAATTCTAAGAGCAAAGTATAGAGCAATACAATCCCACCTCAGGAAGCAAGAAAAATCTAAAATAAACAAGCTAAACTTACATCTAAAGCAATTAGAGAAAGAAAAAAAAAAGTTAGCAGAAGGAAAGAAATCATAAAGATCAGATCAGAAATAAATGAAAAAGAAATGAAGGAAATGAAGGAAACAATAGCAAAGATCAATCAAACTAAAATCTGGTTCTTTGAGAAGATAACCAAAATTGATAAACCATTAGCCAGACTCATCAAGAAAAAAAGGGAGAAGACGCAAATCAACAGAATTAGAAATGAAAAAGGAGAAGTAACAACTGACACTGCAGAAATACAAAAGATCATGAGAGATTACTACAAACAACTATATGCCAATAAAATGGACAACCTGGAAGAAATGGACAAATTCTTAGAAAAGCACAACGTTCCAAGACTGAACCAGAAAGAAATAGAAAATATGAACAGACCAATCACAAGCACTGAAATTGAAACTGTGTTTAAAAACCTTCCAACAAACGGAAGTCCAGGACCAGATGGCTTCACAGGCGAATTCTATCAAGCATTTAGAGAAGAGCAAACACCTATCCTTCTCAAACTCTTTCAAAATATAGCAGAGGGAGGAACACTCCCAAACTCATTCTACGAGGCCACCATCACCTTGATACCAAAACCAGACAAAGATGTCACAAAGAAAGAAAACTACAGGCCAATATCACTGATGAACATAGATGCAAAACTCTTCAACAAAATACTAGCAAACAGAATCCAACAGCACATTATAAGGATCATATACCATGATCAAGTGCAGTTTATCCCAGGAATGCAAAGATTCTTCAATATATGCAAATCAATCAATGTGATACACCATATTAACAAATTGAAGAATAAAAACCATATGATCATCTCAATAGATGCAGAAAAAGATTTCAACAAAATTCAGCACCCATTTATGATAAAAACTCTCCAGAAAGTAGGCATAGAGGAAACCTACCTCAACATAACAAAGGCCATATATGACAAACCCACAGCCAACACTGCTCTCACTGGTGGAAAATTGAAACCATTTCCTCTAAGATCAGGAACAAGACAAGATTGCCCACTCTCACCACTATTATTCAACATAGTTTTGGAAGTTCTAGTCACAGCAATCAGAGAAGAAAAAGAAATAAAATGAATTCAAATGGGAAAAGAAGAAGTAAAACTGTCACTGTTTGCAGATGACATGATACTATACATAGAGAACCCTAAAGATATTACCAGAAAACTATGAGAGCTAATCAATGAAACTGGTAAAGTAGCAGGATACAAAATTAATGCACAGAAATCTCTTGCATTCCTATACACTAATGAGGAAAAATCTGAAAGAGAAATTAAGGAAACACTCCCATTTACCACTGCAACAAAAAGCATAAAATACCTAGGAATAAACCTATCTAAGGAGAGAAAAGACCTGTATGCAGAAAACTATAAGACACTGATGAAAGAAATTAAAGACGATACAGATGGAGAGATATATCATGCTCTTGGATTGGAAGAATCAACATTGTGAAAATGACTCTACTACCCAAAGCAATCTACATATTCAGTGCAATTCTTATCAAACTACCAATGGCATTTTTCACAGAACTAGAACAAAAAGTTTCACAATTTGATTGGAAACACAAATGACCCCGAATAGCCAAAGCAATC
Source organism: Mesoplodon densirostris (assembly GCF_025265405.1). Taxonomy (NCBI): domain Eukaryota; kingdom Metazoa; phylum Chordata; class Mammalia; order Artiodactyla; family Ziphiidae; genus Mesoplodon; species Mesoplodon densirostris. The sequence continues at coordinate 10,607,835 of NC_082680.1, forward strand.
TTGAGAAAGAAAAATGGAGCTGGAGGAATCAGGCGCCCTGATTTCAGACTATACTATAAAGCTACAGTAATCAAGACAGTATGGTACTGGCACAAAAAGAGAAATACATATCAATGGAACAGGATAGAAAGCCCAGAGATAAACCCATGCACATATGGTCACCTTATCTTTGACAAAGGAGGCAAGAAAAGACAGCCTCTTCAATAAGTGGTGCTGGGAAAACTGGACAGCTACATGTAAAAGAATGAAATTAGAACACTTCCTAACACCATACACAAAAATAAACTCAAAATGGATTAAAGACCTAAATGTAAGGCCAGACACTATAAAACCTCTTCAATGAGTGGTGCTGGAGGGCTTCCGTGGTGGTGCAGTGGTTGAGAATCTGCCTGCCAATTCAGGGGACACGTGTTCGAGCCCTGGTCTGGGAAGATCCCACATGCCGCGGAGCAACTAGCCCCGTGAGCCACAATTACTGAGCCTGAGCATCTGGAGCATGTGCTCTGCAACAAGAGAGGCCACTATAGTGAGAGGCCCGCGCACCGCGATGAGGAGTGGCCCCCACTTGCCGCAACTAGAGAAAGCCCTCGCACAGAAACGAAGACCCAACACAGCCATAAATAAATAAATAAATAAATTTAAAAAAATTCACAGCTTTAAAATAAAAGAAAGAAAAAAGAAAATCTCCCTCTTTAAAAAAATAAAAATAAAAATAAGTGGTGCTGGAGCCGCATAGCACAGGGAGATCAGCTCGGTGCTTTGTGACCGACTGGAGGGGTGGGATAGGGAGGGTGGGAGGGAGGGAGGGAGGGAGACACAAGAAGAAAGGGATATGGGAACAGATGTATATGTATAACTGATTCACCTTGTTATAAAGCGGAAACTAATACACCATTGTGAAGCAATTATACTCCAATAAAGTTGTGAAAAAAAAAGTGGTGCTGGGAAGACTGGACAGCTACATGTAAAAGAATGAAATTAGAACACTTCCTAACACCATACACAAAAATAAACCAAAATGGATTAAAGACCTAAATGTAGGGTCAGACACTGTAAAACTCTTAGAGGAAAACATAGGCAGAACACACTTTGATATAAATCACAGCAAGATCCTTTCTGACCCACCTCCAAGAGGAATGGAAATAAGAACAAAAATAAACAAATGGGACCTAATGAAACTTCAAAGCTTTTGCAAAACAAAGGAAACTATAAACAAGATGAAAAGACAAACCTCAGAATGGGAGACAATATTTGCAAATGAAGCAACTGACAAAGGATTAATCTCCAAAATATATAAACAGCTCATGCAGCTCAATAGTAAAAAAAACAGACAACCCAATCCAAAAATCGGCAGAAGACCTACAGACATTTCTCCAAAGAAGACATACAGATGGCCAAGAAGCACATAAAAAGCTGCTCAACATCACTAATTATCAGAGAAATGCAAATCAAAACTACAATGAGGTATCACCACACACCAGTTAGAATGGGCATCATCAGAAAATCTACAAACAACAAATGCTGGAGAGGGTGTGGAGAAAAGGGAACCCTCCTGCACTGTTGGTGGGAATGTAAATTGACACAGCCACTATGGAGAACAGTATGGAGGTTCCTTAAAAAGCTAAAAATAGAACTACCATATGACCCAGCAATCCCACTACTCGGCATATACCCTGAGAAAGCCATAATTCAAAAAGACACATGTACCCCAATGTTCATTGCAGCACTATTTACAATAGCGAGAACATGGAAGCAACCTAAGTGCCCATCGACAGAGGAATGGATAAAGACGTGGCACATATATACAATGGAATATTACTCAGCCATAAAAAGAAATGAAATTGAGTTATTTGTAGGGAGGTGGATGGACCTAAAGTCTGTCATACAGAGTGAAGTAAGTCAGAAAGAGAAAAACAAATACCGTATGCTAACACATATATATGGAATCTAAAGAAAAAAAATGGTTCTGACGAACCTAGGGGCAGGACAGGAATAAAGACGCAGACGTAGAGAATGGACTTGAGGACACGGGGAGGGGGAAGGGTAACCTGGGACGAAGTGAGAGAGTGGCATGGACATATATACACTACCAAGTGTAAAACAGATGGCTAGTGGGAAGCAGCCACATAGCACAGGGAGATCAGCTTGGTGCTTTGTGACCACCTAGAGGGGTGGGATAGGGAGGGTGGGAGGGAGACGCAAGAGGAAGGGGATATGGGGATGTATGTATACATATAGCTGATTCACTTTGTTATACAGCAGCAACTAACACACCATTGTAAAGCAATTATACTTCAGTAAAGATGTTACAAAAAAAAGAAAAAGAGGAACAGATAAGGTCTGCAGAGCTTCTGTCCTCCTGTCTCCTGTTGACATATGAATTGTAAATTCAAGTCAAGCTGCCTTGAAAGTTCTTTCTGTGAAGTAAACCCATGAGCCAATGATGCAAAGGCTCATCTGTGAATCTGGGACAGGGTGCTACCCAGACGCTGACACCGTCCATCTCAAATCCAGGCTTTAATTTAGCTTCTTAATGACCATTTTGGTAACAGACATTCAATTATCAACAAGCAGGAAGCAGGAGAAGACTGTGGGGCACCCAAGGCTGGCCTGGAACTGGGGTGCAGCTGGGGGGGGCAATGTGATGAATCTGGGCGCCACTGGGGACCTGTCCGGTGGGGGAGGGCAGGGGCTGCCTGGATCCGTGGAGAGACTCCTGTTTTAGGCTAAATCACTCTGAGCTCAGTCATATGAGACACGGAAGAATTTAAACATTAAATTGTAAACTCCGCACATAAAGCACCTTGGGGCGAGGCAACTACCACCATGTGGGGCGTCCCTGCAGGCGCTGCACCCCGGGCCCCATGCAGGGTGCTCCGGGTTGTCGCAGGGGTTCCGTGTGAGGGTTACGGTTGAGCCCAGCGGCTCACACCCTCGTGCAGGGTCCACTACATGCTGGTTAGGCCGTCGCTGGGGTGGAAACGTGAAGTGATGATTCCGCATCACTCGCTGCCTGCCAAGAGCTCCTGGTCAAGGAGAAAAAGAGGCACCTCTACCCATTTATCCCATACGGCCTGCTATAGATTGAGTGTGTGGGTCCCCAAAGTTCATATGTGGACCAGGTGGTGGTGTTGGGAGGGGGCCTTTGGGAGCTGATGAGGTCACGAGGGTGGAGCCCCCATGATGGGATTAGTGCCCTGATAAGTGCTCTCTCTCCCCACCCGTCCCCTCCCTGCCACCTGAGGACACAGGGAGAGGATGCCGTTGATGAACCTGGAAGGGGGTCTGTCTGTCCTCACCAGACACGGGATCTGGATGTCCAGCTTCCAGAAAGTGAGCAGTAAACGTCTGCCGTTTAAGCCCCCAGCCTCTGGGGTAGTTACAGCAGCTGGAGCTAAGACATGGGTGCAGCCAGAGTGTACCCATGACCTCATCTCTGTCTGTACCTGTCATTCTATTTAGAATGTGTATGTATAATATTTGCATACAATAAGGAAATCAGTGCAGAGAGATTGTGTGTTCACACTGCTGAGAAGTGTCCAGCCAGGAGGCAGGCTCAGGCCCGCCCGCCTGCACCCAGGACACAGTCCCTCTCGCTTTAGGGTCCTGTCGGCGTCCTGGGGCTGCTGTAACCAAGTGCTACAACCTGGTGGCTTAGAGCAACAGGGATTTATCTTCTCAGAGCTCTGGGGGCCGAGCTCCCTTGGGAGGCGCAGGGGAGGGTCTGCTCCAGGCCTCCCTCCTGGCTGGTGGCTGCACACTGCCAACCCTCACGTGCTGTGTCCCTGTGTGTGCCCTCCTCTGTGCTGTGTCCAGACCCCCTTTTCATAAGGACACGTGTCCTATTGCACTAGGACCCACCCTAATGACTTCATTGTAACTTGATTACCTCTATAGAGACCCTATTTCTAAATAAGGTCACATTCTGAGGTGCCAGGGGTTAGGACCCAACATATCTATTCTAGGGGGTAGGGGGGGCAATTCAACCTGTAACGGGATCCTTCACAGAAGCCCAGGGATCCCACCTAATCCACATCCCGTCTCTTAAGGCCTCATTCCATCGATTCATCACTAGATGATGCTGAGAACAAAGCTTTCCTACCCAGGAGACTAGCTTTACCACTGAATTTTCGTGGCTGCATGCATTTGGCAAACTTCAGAAGCATCAAGACTGTGTTTCAATTTCATGGTTTCACCTTCAGAACATTTAACTACTGCACCATATCCTTGGACTATATAGAATTCATAGAAATTTAAGTCAATTCCAAATATCCTTGGAATTTCATTTTATATGAAAATAATTCATGAATGAACGCGTTGCCTGGGGTTGTTGTGAGTATCAGGGCCTGGTTCACCCAGCTGGGCCGCGAGGCAGCCAGCCAAGAGGGCGTGCTCGTCTCTGGCTGGTTCCGTGGAGTCAGCAGAGACATGACTCACAGTCATAAGCTGGGGGCGGGGTGGGGGGGGAGCTGCCCTGCTGCTGGGCCCCAGGCCCTCACAGCTGGGGGCAGGGGAGGGTGGCCGGTAATGCTGGCTGGTTCAAGCAGGAAGCACTTTGCAGTCAGTCCTGGGAGGGGAGGGGAGATTCTGGTTTGTGGTCTTACAGCCTCTCATGTCTGGGGGGACGTTAGGGATCCCTGTCCTGTCCTCTTTTCCTCCCTATCGGCCTCGATATCCTTTTTCTTTTTTTTTTTTTTAACATCTCAATTGGAGTATAGTTGCTTTACACTGTTGTGTTAGTTTCTGCTGTATAACAAAGTGAATCAGGTATATGTACACATATGCCCCCATATCCCCTCCCTCTTAAGCCTCCCTCCACCCTCCCTATCCCACCCCTCTAGGTGGTCAGTTCTCTTCCTCTGGGGTTTGAGGAAGAACAAGAGGAAAAGATCTGGGTGGGCATGAGCAGAAACAAGAGAAAGTGCAGGAATGGGGCTTTCCTGAGAACAGTGCCTTCTCAGCAGTTATCCCTGGCGACTGGACTGGTGACTCAGGACGGCGGGCAGCTCAAGGGGGCGGGGAGCCCCCTCCCCACGTGTGGAATGTCAGGAATGTCCCTGTGTTTTGGTCAAGCTTCAATTCCAGCGTGTGGATCCCTAGGTACCCTGTAGGCACCGAACACTGAGAGCTGGGGGCACAGAGAGCTGTGGCCGGTAATCCGGCCACAGGGTCATCCCAGAGCACGATAGCTGAGGCCACAGCCGAGGTCGCCATCACCCTCGAAAAATGTTTGGAACTACGGAGTCAGGACTTTGGTTTTGTTTTGCAGAAAGTATTAGGTTGGAGGGAGTGCCGTGCGATGATCTTACAAACTATCAGAGACTTAAGATTTAAACCCCTTCAAGCATCAAAACAACCCACAAGGAAGCTGGAGCAGGCAGGCGCAGCCTCATGTCCGGGCCGTCACCTGGGAGTTCCAACAGCAACACACCGTCCAGAAATGAAAGGAGAGTTTCCAGCCGCGCTGACTGAGCAGCCGCGTGTCCCGGGGCTGCATCTCGGCCACGAGGGTTAGACTTAGGGAGTGTCTCCACCTCCTCTATCCACCACAGCGCTGGGTCTACTTGGGGAAAACATTTCATCATCCTGGGGAAGAAGGACGATGCATTTCGCCCCTAAGTCACCAGGGCTCACCCAGTGTCACTCGGTGCTTCCTGTGGGCCCGGCTCGGGGCCCCGAGAAGCTGTTTGGCTTTTCTTGAGATTTTTTTTTCTCCTGGCCCTTTAGGGAGAGCTTTGGCGCTCACAGGTCACGCCTGCACTTCGCTCCCTGTGCCGGAGTCTCAGAGGTCCCCGCCGCCGGCCGGGCCCCCGTCTCCGCACCTTCTCCCGTGACGTGACCCCTCCCCTGTGCCAACCACCCCTACGACTCTCCATCTTCCCGAAGAGCCCCAGTGAAACACTCACGCCCACGCCTCTCTCCGCCAGCCCCTGGCAAACCCAGGACCTTCGAGTATTTCTGCGCAGCTCGCGTCTGTGACCGAACTGCTGGGGCGCCAGCCCTCCCCACGCCCCCGGCCGGAAGCGCCCACACAGACGCTGAGCGCGGGCCGCCCCGCCCCCGCGCGGTGGCCCTCACGCTCTGCTCGGCTCCCCGAGCTCTTTCTCCGCGCGTCTGCGACCCTCTACATTCTCCTTTGCTACATGTAATCGGCCTTAAGAGCTCTCCTTTTCGGTTATTACATTTTTTTTCTTTCTAGAATTTCCACGTGATTCTATGTATATGATTTTCATTTCTCTAGCGAGACTCTCCATCTGCTCTGAACACAGAATCACATGACTTTTTTTTTTGCAGTACGCGGGCCTCTCACTGTTGTGGCCTCTCCCGCTGCGGAGCACAGGCTCCGGACGCGCAGGCTCAGCGGCCATGGCTCACGGGGCCCAGCCGCTCCGCGGCATGTGGGATCTTCCCGGACCGGGGCACGAACCCGTGTCCCCTGTATCGGCAGGCGGACTTTCAACCACTGCGCCACCAGGGAAGCCCTCACATGACTTTTTAAGCAACATCTCATAACTCTGATTCTGGAATCTCCCATGAAACTGCTTCTACTGTCTGTTCTTATCTCTTGGTTTCTGATAATTTTTTTCTGGTATTATCTCTGCCAACAAATTTTTAACTGAATGTTGATTATTGCATCTGAAAATATTGTAGAGATAGTTTGAGGATCTGGATGTATTTTTCTTTCACTCTTGGCAGGCATGTGGGTGGGGCAAATCGTTTTAATCCAATCAGGATTTAATCCAGTCAGGGGCTGGGTTTCAGGGTTTTTGTATCTTGTTTTTGGTGAACTATTCAGATAGTGAATAGTGCGTATGTTTTGTGTTTAGAATCGTGAATTGGAAATTACTTTGTACGCATGGTTCAGACAGACTGGAGGAATGCGAGCTCAGAGATTAACATGCCCAAATTGTGGCAGCAAGTATGTCAGCGAAGGATCAGCCCAGCTGTGCAGTCAGAGCCCCGGGGCTGGGGGCACAGGCTCGCAGACGGCGGAGGAGGTTTGCTGAGGGGGTGAGCCTACGGGACCAGCTGTGGGGTGCTGAGCACCTGCCGGAGGGGACTCAGCTGTGTCACCTACGTTACCTTAAGGCTCAGCACAATTCTTTAGGAGTTCTAATTTTTCTTCTTTTACAAGAACAAAGCAACCAAATTAGAGTGGGGAATGGTCCTTGTTAATCTCCGGCCTTGAGACCCAGCCTGGGCTCAGGTAAAACAGGAACTGGGTGTTATCCTAACCTTTCCCATTTTGTGCCTACATCCGCTCTCTACCCTCCCCACCCATTTCTCTTTCTTTCCTTTCTTCCCCCGAAGTGTAGAATGAGTAAAACATTTGAAACATGAACAAGGACCTACTGTATAGCACAGGGAACTCCACTCAATATTCTGTAATAATCTAAATGGGAAAAGAATCTGAAAAAGAATAGATACATGTGTATGTATAACTGAAACACTTTGCTGTATACCTGAAAGTAACACAACATTGTAAATCAACTATGCTCCAATTTAAAAAAAAGTAAAACAAAAAAATTTGAAACATGAATGTGGACTTGAAATAGTGAAATAGTTTATGAGTTAAACCAAAAATTAAATCTGTGGACTTCCCTGGTGGCACAGTGGTTAAGAATCCGCCTGCCAAAGCAGGGGACACGTGTTCGAGCCCTGATCTGGGAAGATCCCACATGACACGGAGCAACTAAGCACGTGCGCCACACCCAGCTACTGAGCCTGTGCTCTAGAGCCTGCGAGCCACAACTACTGAGCCCGCGTGCCACAACTAGTGAAGCCTGCGTGTCTAGAGCTCATGCTCCGCAGTAAGAGAAGCCACCGCAATGAGAAGCCCGCGCACCGCAACGAAGAGTAGCCTCCACTCGCCACAACTAGAAAAAGCCTGTGTGCAGCAACAAAGACCCAATGCAGCCAAAAATTAATTAATTAATTAATAATAAAAAAAAGAACTAAATCTGTGAAATATATAACCCGCAAGGTACTGTGCAAACTCCCCGACTAGCTTTGGACAGCATGGGTGCCCGATTCATCTCCGTCTACAATGCCTTCTGCCCAGAGACGCTCTCTGTGCAGCAGGAGTAAGAGGGCTGTTGTGGAAGAGACCCTGTGGGGTGAACACCCTGGCCCAGTGTCAACTGAATATTTTCTGCACAAGACATGGCTGGTTAGAGGCAACAGTCACTGGTGGATTTTGACTAGGGATTAAAATAAAAGATTTGTCATTTCCTACTATACCGATCGTATTAATTTTCTTATTAATCTAACATGGGGTTTGCTTTCTGAGTCATCTCCTGTCAGTTCAGAGAATTGCTAGCTACAGAATATAATCCTTATTTCACGTTTTCCAGGGTGACTATAACTTTGTGGCAGCTTGTATCAAACTGCTCACATTTTGAACTATAATGTTGTTTTACCAACCCCTGTTTATTCAACATCCTTGAACAAAGATCGATATAAAAATGACACTGGCTTTATGTACTTAACTAAAAAAAAATCAGTGTTTAATTTCAGTGTTTACAGCTGAGCCTCAGGAGGCCTGCTGCCATCTAGTGGACGATCCTTGAACTGCAATGCTCTTCACCTGTGATCTGGTGAATGCAGCTCCATTCACTGCAGCCAAAAATACCCCCGTATCCCCAGCAACTGTAATGAGTTGTTGCTGAAGTTGTGGTGTGTGCAGCTCCTTATTATGCATAAATATGCAAAGCAGATTTGCTGGGTGTCAGTTACTTAATTCAAATGAAGACGCCTGTCCAGTCTCTTCTTGGTTATTATGGAGGAAGCAGCCTTGCGTGTGTGCAGCAAATTGCTAACCTCAAAAGCCAAGTCCCTGTGTCACCCTGGGAAGCTTCCATCCATCCTGCTTCAAATGGGGGTGCCCTGACGCTATTTCCCAGGGAGACTGCTGTGGGGATGAGGGCTGTGGAAGGCTCTACAACGTTGCTTGTTTTAATATCTTACGAAACTACTTTCTTCTTTGCATAGTTAAAACAAGCTCTTAACGAGAGCTAAACATTTAAAACATTTCCTAAGTTTTTACAAAATTACAGGTCCAATATCCTGAGTGAGCATGGGATCACCTAGAAAGGCTGGACGTGGAGAATTTGGGGGGCACCACAGAAGGTCAAAGATTCATCAGGATGAGACTGTAATGTTTATGAAGGAAAGTCACATGTAAGAGGAGTTCTGTTCAAGGATCCTCTCCCACCCGTGTGGTGTGGGAGCCTCACCAGCTGGGGGCCAGCTGACCCGGCCTGCGCGCGAGGTCTGGCCTCCCCCTGGGGTTCAGATCACAGGGGCCCAGCAGACTCGACCTGGCAGAGACCACAGGAAGGGAATCATGGGGGAAAGTGGGGTTTGAAACAGAGAAAAGGCAATGGAAGAAACAGAGTAAAAAAACCTGTCATCCAATGATCTCAGCACGGGCACCTGGTATCCTGGCAGTTGCAGAACAAACGCTCCCAGCAGGGAAGCCACGCACCAGGCCCGTCCCCCCCCACCCCACGTGTGGGGTGTGCCATGAGGGCGATGCCCTGACTGCTGCTTCCGGGGCCTTCGCTCAGGGCCCAGCTCGCTGTCCACAACCTGGGGGGCGAGGCAGCGTCTCCCACGGGACCAAGAGCATCCCTCCTGAGCTCTGTCTATGGGACCAGGGCCCCCAGTTCACCGTCCCTCAGCTGTGCCACCAACACTGCACACACAGCATCCACCCACCACCTCGCATGGCCCCTCGGAAGTCGGGGTAAAGGAGCCACAGGCCGGGGCTCACGCCGTTCCCCGTGAGGGGAGTAACGAAGTTTCGTATTTGAGCAGCACCGATGAACCAGTAACAGGCTAGTTACCAGCTTGTAAGCAAAGAAAATCTGTGACCTGTCACAGACCCAACACCCTTTGAGAGAAAATCTGTCTGACAGTTGAACATAAGTGCTAGGCCCATAACGCTTTCTCTCTTTTAAAATGACAGTATCTCCAGCGCGGTGCCCAGGGCATAAAAGTTGTGCCGACACAGGCAGGACCTCAGCTCCCGAAGAGGCTGGATGCTTCCAGCAGGGGCTGCGTGTGGAGAGACCGAGGGGGCGGCAGGGGCAGACCGGAGAAAGGGTCTGGAGGACCTGGGCCTCAGAGAGAGGAGGCGTCCTCGGGGCCTCTCAGCACTGGGGTGTCTGTTGTGAGACTGGGCCCGGGGAGAGGCAAAGGGGGCCGCGGGGATGCACACGAGGGTCCCCGTGTTTTGAATGTGGTCTGCATCGTCCCTGAGTCTCGGCTTTGCAAAACCTGTTGTGGGTATTTTCACACTCTCAATTGTAGAAGACCATAGCGGTGGAATGAGATGGTTTGGAAATGGATTTTCATGGGCACTGGACTCTAATTGTTTGGGGGAAATCCATCTAGTTGATTTTTTTTTTTTTTTTTTTTTTTGCGGTACGCAGGCATCTCACTGCTGCGGCCTCTCCCGCTGCGGAGCACAGGCTCCGGACGCGCAGGCTCAGCGGCCATGGCTCACGGGCCCAGCCGCTCCGCGGCACGTGGGATCTTCCTGGACCGGGGCACGAACCCGTGTCCCCTGCGTCAGCAGGCAGACTCTCAACCACTGCGCCACCAGGGAAGCCCCGTCTAGTCGATTTTAAAGTACCACAAAAGTTGCAGGAAGCATTCCCGGGAATTCGAAGCAGGTGTTATTTGTCTGGAGGCCAAAGCTTAAAGCTTTGAAAACCTTTGTTTCTTTCCTGACACAGCATCTGTGTAACAATTCTCTGAATGTATTAAGTGATGATAAGTGAACAGCTAACAAAACAAAAATAAACAAAAGGAGCTGAAATCTTTCCAACATCCTACTTTTCACAAAGCAACTCATTTAAAACTTCAAATAATGGAAAGCAAGCTGAAAACATCCAAACTGTGGTATCTGACTTTTCTAATCATTGCTTCTTGCTTTGATGTTGTTGTTTTAGTTCATAGGCTATTTTGGGGAACATTTTGGTTTACATTAGAATCGGGTGGAAAGTACAGAGTTCCCACATAATTCTTCACCCTTCCTCCCAGTTCCCCTGTTAACATCCTCATGGATGTGCTACATTTGTTACAACTGATGAACTAATATGAATACATTTAAAATGAATATCATGCAACTTTCCATGCACTTTTACTGACACCCGGGAAAACAGCATTAAACTGTATGTGGATAAAAGCGTAAAGTTTTCAATGAAATGCGGAGTAAATTAAAACTTTCACGGAAGGATTATGGGATTAAAAAAGAAAAACGTATAAAGCTTTCTTTTTGCTAGATATAGGTATGTTATAGAAAGAAGCAGGGTGATCACCTAATGTACGACAAAGGCAAGAATATAGAGTGGAGAGAAGACAGCCTCTTCAATAAGTGGTGCTGGGAAAACTGGACAGCTACATGTAAAAGAATGAAATTAGAACACTCCCTAACACCATACACAAAAATAAACTCCAAATGGATTAAAGACCTAAATCTAAGACCAGATTCTATAAAACTCTTAGAGGAAAACATAGGCAGAACACTCTCTGACATAAATCACAGCAAGATCTTTTTTGATCCATCTCCTGGAGTAATGAAAATAAACATAAAAACAAACAAATGGGACCTAATTGAACTTACAAGGCTTTGCACAGCAAAGAAAACCATGAACAAAATGAAAAGACAACCCACAGAATGGGAGAAAATATTTGCAAATGAAGCGACCGAAAAGGGACTAATCTCCAAAATATACAAACAGCTCATGCAGACCAATATCAAAAAAACAAACAACCCAATCCAAAAATGGGCAGAAGATCTAAATAGACATTTCCCCAAAGAAGACATACAGATGGCCAAGAGGCACATGGAAAGATGCTCAACATCACTCTTCATCAGGGAAATGCAAGTCAAAACTACAATGAGGCATCACCTCACACCGGTCAGAATGGCCATCATCAAAAACTCTACAAATGATAAGTGCTGGAGAGGGTGTGGAGAAAAGGGAAACCTCCTGCACTGTTGGTGGGAATGTAAATTGATACAGCCACTATGGAGAACAGTATTGAGGTTCCTTAAAAAACTAAAAATAGTTACCATATGGCCCAGCAATCCCACTCCTGGCCTATATCCAGAGAAAACCATAATTCACAATGATACATGTACCCCAATGTTCATTGCAGCACTATTTACAATAGCCAGGACATGCAAGCAACCTATATGTCCATTGATGGAGGAATGGATAAAGAAGATGTACCACATATATACAATGGAATATTACTCAGCCATAAAAAGAATGAAATAATGCCATTTGCAGCAACACTGATGGACCTAGAGATTGTCATACTAAGGCAGAGAAAGACAAATATCATGTTATCACTTATATGTGGAATCTAAAAAAATGGTACAAATGAACCTATTTACAAAACAGAAATAGAGTCACAGATGTAGAAAACAAACTTAAGGTTACCAGGGTGTGAGGGGAGGGATAAATTGGGAGATTTGGATTGACATATACACACTATGATATATAAAATAAATAATAAGGACCTACTGTGTAGCACAGGAAAGTCTTCTCAATACTCTGTAATGGCCTATATGGGAAAATAATCTAAAAAAGAGTGGATATATGTATATGTATAACTGATTCACTTTGCTGTACACCCGAAACTAACACAACATTGTAAATCAACTATACTGCAATAGAAAGTAAAAAAAAAAAAAGAGGGCTTCCCTGGTGGCGCAGTGGTTGAGAGTCCGCCTGCCGATGCAGGGGACACGGGTTTGTGCCCCGGTCCGGGAGGATCCCACATGCCATGGAGCAGCTGGGCCCGTGAGCCATGGCCGCTGAGCCTGCGCGTCCGGAGCCTGTGCTCCGCAACGGGAGAGGCCGCAACAGTGAGAGGCCCGCGTACCGCAAAAAAAAAAAAAAAAAAAAAAACCAGAAAGAAGTAGGGTGAGTGAAGGCTAAAATATTAGGTACGCGTTCTCAGTTATTTAGAAATGGTTTCTCTTAACTGAAAACTTATAAATAATGATTGTTCTCAGGCGAGTTGAACGGAAAGGATTCGTAAATGGGTTCAGTTTCCCGAACAGTCCTTTCGCAGAATTCACGAGCCTCGGCAGGAATTCTCAACAGATGGCTCACAACTCACCTAGCGAAATCCGACCCCAGCCTCACCCGCCCTGACGGTCACTAAAGGCTTGTTTTCTCCATCTTGCCGCCGCCATCAACTTACCTCAAAACCTCAGCGAGGCCGGAGCGGCTGGAAGGAAGAAAGCGGTTTGGAGAGAGGCGGGAAGCACGTCCGGGGTGAACGCGGGGCAGGTGCGGAGGAGCCTGGTCCCCCCCACAGACTGTCCATGCTTCCTGGGGGGCTGGAGGGAGAGGCTCAAAGGAGGAGCCGCCTGCACTGACCTCCTGCAAAAGCCAAGCGGCCAGAGGCACGGAGGCCACGGGAAAGCAAGGATTCCCAGAAGGCAGCGCGAGACTAATTGGCAACAGGCTTGTAGGTAATTGACAACAAGCACAGGTGCCCTCGATCAGGCTGATGCGTGAAGAGCTACCCAAGCAGAGCGGCGTCCAGCCGGCGCCCAGTGAGGGGCTCTTCCCCGCGGCGGCCTGGGGGCTGCGCGGAGACGGCATCCCCCGCTCCCTGACCCTGAGGGCAGACCCCACACGTGCCCTGACACGCCTTTTGTCCTGCAACGCAAGAGAATCTAAAACAAGCATTAACTGGCTACCGTCGCACTTACTAGTTTTAAGCTCATTTTCATCTGTGCCGTTTTTGCATCCATAGGAAACCTGTCGCCTTAATAAATGTTCATTTCTTTTTAGCAGGTAGAGGAGGTGAGGCTATTTCAACAAGGAAGTATACACTGGGGGAAGGGTACAGTTCTCCGGATAAAACTCTTCGGTCTCTATAGTTATTCGGAGTTTAAAATCACACGAGAACTCACTCCAATAAAAAGTAGACATTCCTTTTCTCAAAAAATTTAATTGCAGAACTATTTACAGGAGGTGAACATCAGCAATACAGAAATCAGGTGAGAGAGGCATTATCCTGGAAGAAAAGGTGAGCGCGTTTTTCTTATAATCAGCGGAGAGTGAAAAAAAAGTCAGGAGGAAAAAGAACCCAAAGGACACAATCCTTCAATGCCTTAAAGTAAGGCCCAACATTCTGATCAGAAGTTACTGACAAGAAGAAAGTGTGGTATGGACTGCGTCCTGTACATTCAGCGTAGGCATCCTGCATGCTAGGAAATAGCATTTATCAAAAGAACCAGAAAAGCATGAGAAAGAGAATTCCATAAAATAGTTTAATTCCAGTGAAGAGTATTTGTACAGATGTTGAACATTTGGCACTCTGTTCATCCTCGTTGATGTGATTTCATATGTATATATATTTATATATATATTTATAGACTTTTTTTTTAAAAAAAAGTTAACTAAACAGCTAGTTTCCTGGTTCTAACATTCCTTGAATTTCTGTAGGAGGCATTTCCTTTAGTCCTTAGGCCACACCTGGGTATTTTGGCATGTGACATGGGGGGGGGTGTGGACCGCTCTCCGGGCGGGGAGGACCCGCACGGGAGGAAAGTGACAGCATTTGAAAATGAGAATTCAAAAGTAGCCTAGGATGCACTACCGGCGAGGGGAAGCTTTTTGAATTCAGCAAACCAGTTACAAAGTGGAGGGAGAGAGACGAACTGAGCCCTTTAAGTGATGTGATAGTCGTCAAGCCATGGGCTGGGCCGTGGCGGGGTGAGATGGGCAGGGGGTGTCAATCAAAGAGCTGGCGAATGGCACCTGCGAGGTACCACAGACAGCCTTGGAGCTCCCTTCTTGGCCTGTGCGCCAGCACGAACCGACATCCTCTCCCTGGTCTGTTTGAAAGACAGAAATGTGTACACAGATCTGGCAGAGACCTTTCCTTTCACTGTCGCCTCTCCTCCACTGAGGATGTGAATGCTTGCGTTCCCGAGGCTTTCAGGTTCAGAATAAGCACCCATGATGAAGAGTCAAAATCTAAGAAAGTAGGGAGGTAACCCCCTGTTACCTGTGTGTGTGTGTATATATACAAAATCTTTTAAAAAGTAGTGCTGTCGTAGGTAACTAACATTTCCTCTGCAAAGAAGTCATCTGTCAAGAGTTGAGATTGAAACTTGAAACTATTTCTTTAAATGCTGGATCAAAATGCCAGGGTTAGGACAGCAATTCAGGAAATTATGTGGATTTCTCGATGTTGCAAGGATGAAGAGATGGGAGTTTCCTCGGAGCGTTCCCACGGAGGACTTCACGTTCTCTGAGGTGTGAAACGGGGTCATTATAAAAAGCCAGGCCAGAGGGGCCACCTTCACAAACCTTCAGTGATGTTGATATGTCTGATTCCATCCTTGGCACTGTCCCACATGCTCAGCTTTCTGCTTCCACGTTAGTTTTTCTTTCTCACGTTCATGTTTCACTTAAGAGCTCGTCATTTCATCTAAGATGACGCTGTGCTTAAGCAGTGGTGAAAACATCACCTCATTCTGGGTGGTGCCTGGTCCTTGTTCGTGGAAACATCTAGAAGCACTTGCCATCAAAGCCAGAAGACATGGAGAAAGGCCCCCGGTAGTTCTCCATTTCCAAGCCTTCACGGAGCTCCTGGCAGCCTCCTGCCGAGCCCAGACGGCCTTCTCAGGAGGGGACCGCTGCGTTTGGTGGTCCTGATTGTCTCTGAGATGCTCAGGATGTGACTTGACCTCCGCAAGCATCCGCCACACAGAAGGGGGCCGTGGGCATCAGCTTTATCAAGAACGGACACTTTCACACCTGATTCCAAGGAGCTCAGAGGACGTGAATGTCATCAGTCTTCACAAAATGTCTGTGAGGGCGACGGGGATGGGAGAAAACTGAGACACGGGGTCAAGAGAAGTTGCGGCTGATGTAGGAACAGAAGCTGGGCTTCTCATTCGACTCCAGAACCCTCTGCAGCCGCTCTGTGCTAAAGGGCGTTTCCTTATACTGTAAAAGGGCACCTTTCCCAGCATTGTGTCCACTGCCCACACTTACCGCAACTGTCAACTTAGTAAAGGGACCAGGTGGAGCTCTTGCTGTGAAGGCACAGGGCTCTGATGTGACCTGATGCCATGAGCTTTATGACAAATGGTGCAGGGGTGCTGATGAAGCCACTTCCATGGCTCCAGCCTGGTGGTGAAACATACCTACTAACCAGCAGTTGCTACAGTCTTGGTTGCTTACGCTTGAGGTTTTCTATTTTATTTTCAAATTTTGGAACCCTGTATTCAACCAAAACTTTCGAACAAGTGTAAACAAGTATGCAGATAAAAACAAAGGAGAACCTCAGGGGCTAGTGTATGAAAACCACTGTCTTCAACTACCTGATTAGTATGTTAAATTTGCAATAAAAAGAAAAAAAATCAGCGGTTCAGGCTTTGAGAAGAAAGGAGGTGCCTGGGAAACGTGCACAGGTGAAAGATGTGGGATGGAGCCATTTGGCCCATTGCTGGGAGACGTGACAGGAATGTCCCACGTTTCAGAAAGGCAGGGAGGTGGGGCATCCGGGTGCCCTCCCCAGGCTGGACCGTTGGGGCTGCTCTTCTCCATCCGAGGTGGGCACGTCCCTGCCTCACTGGCCCAAGTTCTCGGAGGCCTCCACTCCCCTGGACCAGGTGCTGGTGACTCTGGCCAGCCTGGGGGCCCACATGTTCCCAAGCTGATTCCAGATGAGGCACGTCGGACCTTCTGGGAACCCAACAGAACCCTGAACGAGGCTGATGGCTCTGCCAGCAAAAAGCAGCTCAAGCCTTGGCCACGTCTCCCTTGAGATGCCCCAGCGGCCTCCAGATCCTCAGGGCACTCGAGGTCTGTCCGATTTGACCCAGTTACTGCCGACGGGAAAAGGCTGATGAGGACCGTTCCTCCTTCCTTCTGCTCCCTACTCGCCACTGAAAGCTTTGGCCCAAATCAGGCAGCTGCTTTGAAGAGCCCACATTCAGAGTCACTCCAGGCACTTGGACCAAATGTCTGCAACATGACTTTTCTTTCCAGTCAAGAGTCCATCCTGGATCGGGCCATGGATTTGAGTGAATATGCAACGCGGGATCTTTGAACTAAAGTGATGGATACGGTGGCTGCTCCACATGGTATTGGGAAAGGCAGACGGGAGCACAGACCCCAAAAGAAATGTTCAAACCCCACGCGTCTGTGGGCTCCGGAATCATGTTGTCTTCTGGTCATAAACTTGGCCACTTCTACAGGATGTAGCAGGGAGACTCCCTCTACTTTTAGGGTCACTGACTTGCTGGTTTTTTTTTTTTTTTTTTGCGGTACGCGGGCCTCTCACTGTTGTGGCGTCTCCCGTTGCAGAGCACAGGCTCTGGACGCGCAGGCTCAGCGGCCATGGTTCATGGGCCCAGCCGCTCCGCGGCATGTGAGATCTTCCCGGACCGGGACACGAACCCGTGTCCCCTTCATCAGCAGGTGGACTCTCAACCACTGCGCCACCAGGGAAGCCCTGGTTACTTTTTTTAAAAGAGGGAATCTTAAATGTAATCTGTTATTTTTCCTAATACACTTTTCTATTTACTGCTGGAAGTCTATAGTATCAATCTTGAGGTGCAAACATCAACATTTCCTTTTAAACAAAAATGTAATTTTTTGGTATCATACAACAGTTCGACTCTTCATACCCCATTCTAGATGGTTCTATAAATTTGCTGAGAAAAAAATGGTAACGATGGTCACTGGGAACAACTACTTTTAAGTTAAAGACAACAATAACACATGAAGATGTATGAGATGAAGTACATCAAAAGCGCACTTGTGAACAAGTGACATTTGCCTTGTTTGGGTTTTGTTAAACTTTAGGACCCTGTTTATCATACTTGTGTTCTGATTTGGAAAGTTAAGTAGGGCCTTCAGCATGGCAACATCAACTTGTTGGCTGTGAGGAAAATGATTTCTAAAGGGGTACCTGGGTTATAACGGTTATGGGCTGTATCTTCAGGGAATACAAGTCTGTGATCACAGAGAACACGGCACTTTCCATCGTAATGTTCCTAGAACATCGTGCATTATCATTTTCAACCATATTCTCAAATTTTCATATAATCTTTTAGTAAAATTATATCCACGACGTGGTGAAACGATCACAGGATAGTTCTGTGTCTGTAGAAGTGACTGCAATAAGTTAGTGTGATGGACTAACACAAGTATTATAAACAGTTTTATTTTTCTTTACATGTACAATGTGTAAACATGGCTTATCGTCTGCATTTCATGATGGGATGTCACCATGAGAACGGATATATTGCACTTGGTCGTGTCACACGAACGGGTACCATTCCATCAGACCCAGCCGCAAGCATCCCCCCTGCCCCCCGTCACACGACCTTCTTTGGAACAACGTGGACCAAACAGGGGTTCGTACACGTTCCCCACTTCGCATCAACTGATGTCAAATTTAGTTGTAGGTGAATTTGCTCACCAAGGGATGGTATAGGCCAAGACTTTTGGGGATTTTAAGATAAAAATGAGTCTACAAAACATAAAGAAAATGAATCCAAATCCAGTGAGTACTTTGGTTTAAGTCGGCATCAGAGCATCTGGGATCTAAAATCATTATTGTCTAATTTTATAATTTGTTGGTATATATTTTGTACAAGTTCAAGGAAATGAGATAAAACCCATCAGCTTCCAGGCGAGGCCCACGTGAGTAGGTTGGCAAACACGTATGCAGTTTACATTTCCCCATGTGAACGAGTACACACCGAGTTCTCTGTGGTTATTCCTAAAGAACTGTTCGTCTTAATAATACATCATGTTTAAAGTTTAAAATGCCAATGCTTGCAAATACATTTGTCTTTAACATAGTATACTGAATATAGGAAGAAGCATCATTATTGTATACTACTCAGGATTTAGGTATTTATTTAGGTAGAAAAAAATGTTTAGAATACTCTGGGGGAAATAGGATTCAGAAGAATATTTCAGGGAATATTTTTTTTTTTTGCATTTTTCAAGGATATACATTCGTACTGATTTTTGCTTCCAAATATATTTTAAGGCTGTTTGGTAAAATATATACCAGATATGAGGTTCCATTTACAGGGTTTTGTCCTTACAGGGAATTCTTAACTACTCAGCTTTAAAAAAGTAAAACTTTGAAGCTAAACATGCTTTAATATCATCTGTGCTCCTACGAACCCCATGCTTCGTGAAATGTAGAATATGAGGAAAAAGAAAAGCTGCAGGCGTTAAGGCGCGCCCCAGCTGTGCAAGGACCTCACCGAAGGCTCTCATACATTATCAGGAGAGCTGGGTGCGTCTTAAAGTGCGAGTCAAGGTAGGAATACAAAGTGCTATGGGGGAGGGTCTGTGCTGCTGGGCTGGGGGCACAGCACTCCTGGGGCCACAGGGGACCCGGCTTTCGGGCAGAAACGCCGCGTCACCTGCTTTTACCTGGAGTCACAGCGAGGACTCTAGTATGGGGTCAAATGGATACATCCACAGGCGCTTCCTCTGAAGTGATGTCTGAACAGACACACACACCGTCGGATTGGAACAACGGTCACGGCATCTAAATTTCATGAGACGAATGGGAAACCTTCCGTTAGAGACCTTCCTATTTTTCTCTGGTGCCAATCAGAACCACGAAAACGAAGGACTTTTGCTCAAGTCCACAGCTGGAAATCACAATGTGCCCTTTTTCTTTTTGTCTAAAACAGGCAAGAAATATATTCTTGACTTGAGCCCTACTGCATAGGACAAAAGAATTCTGGAAAAATACAAATGTAAACGACGTTTCTTCTTTACCATTTAAACTGAGAGAT
Source organism: Mesoplodon densirostris (assembly GCF_025265405.1). NCBI lineage: Eukaryota > Metazoa > Chordata > Mammalia > Artiodactyla > Ziphiidae > Mesoplodon > Mesoplodon densirostris. The sequence goes on from NC_082680.1 coordinate 10,627,660, forward strand.
ACTTACCACTCACATTCATGTTTCTTAAACTTTTTATAACATCACAACTGTCATTTTAAACAAGCAAACTTGTTTTTGTTTTGTTCTGTTTTTTAAGGATACCCTGGCAAGTCAACTGACAGAGCATTTGAGAATATATCTACATCTATTAAAAAAAATCACATGGTGCATAAAGGGTGAAACTTAAAGACAGAACCATGTGTGACATTTTAAGCTACAAAGGAATAAAACAATCAATGACTCTTTTATCTGAGGACAACTCTTTGCTCTTTTCTACTCCTGCTACACAAGTGCCAGCCTTTCTTAAGATGCTGCTCTGTTTCCATCTGCCTCTCCCTGTGTGAATGAACATTCAGCTGACTTTCTGATTGTGTGGATGCTGCGCTGAATATCTGTGGTGGGGGGCAGACTTCTCACCCCCCAGGTTTCTGGAGAAGCACACGGCGGGGAGATTGGTGGCTGGAGAGATGACTTCTCATCACCATAGACTTGGCACAGAGAACCACGTGAGGGGTCAGCTGGGTTCAGGGCACGGTGACCCCAGGCCACGGGTGGGGTCTTTCTTTCCTGCACTCAAGCTGTAGCACCTTCCTCTTGGGTGTCTAATGCCTCGAGTGAGTGGTGAGATGCACCCATTCATAGTTTTTTTGTTATTCTTGCCTCTAATATCACACAATTTATAAAAATATAAATAACAAAGTGTGAACTGGGTTCCATCTCGAGAGGTGTTCCTTGCCCCCCCTCTGAGAACAGAGTGGGTATGTCAGGTGTCCCCATGCCTCTCCGTCCCTGCTGACAGGAAGCCAGGCCATCCGGGGAGAAGTCGTCGTGGCTGTGAGCTCGCAAACCGTGGACGTCAGGGTGTTCCAGGGTGTTTATGGCACAAACACAACAGCCGGGGCGAGCTCGCTGGAGGAGTGACACAGGAGTGACCAGGGATGTGATGCACGGCACGGGTGATGGGGAGAAGGGGAAAGAGGGGCGGGACCGGAGCCCTAGAGCCGGGTCTGGGCCTCGGGGATGTAGATCTCAATGCTGTCGGCCCGCTCGCTGGCCGAGCTCTGGCGGAAGGACGCTGCCCTCTTGGCCGCCGCCAGACGCCTCCGGGCCTCCTGGCGCTGTCTGTCCGGCAGGTCCAGAGACTTATCTCTGGTGATGGGAAGTTTCCCTTTGGGGGGCTTCTTTGGTATTGGAGGGGGGACCTTTCTTTCCTCCTGAAAAGCATCACAAGTCAAAATTGGGGCAGTCAGAGGAGCCCGGCCGCCCCCCCCACCCCGCTCACAGCCCCGCACCCTCCCGATGCCGCGTGACCCTACCCCGGGGTGGGCCTGCCGCGCCTGCCCCCAGATCCCCCGGGCGGGAAGTGTTTACACACGAGGACATCCATCCTGCACGTGCGCGTGGGACGCCGCCCTAGTCTTAGAGTTATTTTGACCCTGTTGCTGGGTGAACACTTGGCAAGTGCTCACAGGCTCACGTTCTTGAGTTTCCCAGGGGTCTCGGAAGATGCCGCTGACAGCCCTGTCCTACGTGACAGTCTTTTCAACAGACTCCGAGGTCCAAGGCCATGGAAACCTTCTCACAGGGTGTCCCAGGGAACTGATGTCCAGATTCTCTACTATGGGCCTTAAGCCTCTGACATGAACTACACATGATGTTTCGCTTACTTGGTAAAAGGATGCAAATAACTATTTCTGACCCTTAGCTCGTGTTCTCAAACAAGTCACCCCAAGATACGTGTATGCCTCTTCCAGAAAGAGAAATGGCACAATTCTGCAGCAAAGCAACACACAATGCTTGCAGGGGTCCTGGTGGAAGGTCTGTGTCCCACACTGTGTTCTCTATTTGCTGTGGCCCCTCCCTAGCAAGGCTGGACCTTCCCAGTGGATGGAGGGCGGGAATTCCGCAACCAGTATCCTTGTCAGGAAAGGGGATTACATACGGGGCCCGGATGCTGCCTTTTCTGAGAAGATAGTTGTTGAGGGGGGCACCCACTCCTCTGTCTCTTTCCCTTCAGCCTCCAAAAGAATCCGAAGGGCACTAGATGGGCCCAGGCTTGGACATTAGCACAGGTTCAGGTGAACACATGGCAGAATCCTGATGTTGTGTGCTATTGTTTTTGGCAGGAAGCTCGTTTTGGTGTCTGAAACTTTGTTCCCATGACTTATTTTAAAATGACTTGGACCAGAAGCAACGTCCCTCCTGGCTTTTTGGCAGGGGTACAATCAGGGGTAATTAATTTGTGAAGACTTCCAGCTATTTCAAAATTTAACTCCTGCCTTAAGTGCTTGACTGTGATTATCTATCTCTCTCCTCTCCTTTCGCAGCCTCTGAAATATGGGACTGTAAGAAATCAACCATTCTTGTGAGTCTCCGTTTTCAAGAGGCTCACAGGCGTCCTGCAGTAGAGGGTGGGGGGCAGGTGGCCGAGCAGATCTATGAGGCAGAGGCTCAGGACTTGTGTCCTGACCGCGTTCAAGGGCTGCTCGCCTTCTGGACGGGGTGCTGTACCCTCAGCAGGAACCGCGTTCATTTTGAGGACTACTCTCTGTGTACAGTTGAGGTGGAAGGGATTGTATTAGCTGTCAATTACCGAAGAGTGAACAACAGGGAGGATTTTTGCATATCATCAGACTAGTTTAATAAGTTGTAGTTTTAGTGATTTCTTTGAAGAACTTTTTCATTTGGAATCATTACTTATGATTTCCTTCCCTTCAAAACCAAACCATAGATTTCCTGGACTTGTTTATGTACGACCTGGTGGTGTGCGGGCCCCTCCGCCCCGTTATCTGCGGTGGGGACTTTGTCAGCCACCCGCAACAGAGCGACGGCCTCCAGCCTGGAGCCCCACAACGACGGTGGGCAGCACATTTCTGGGAAAATGGATGATGATGATGATGCTTTCATTCTAACTATCTAGATACACACCCTGAACTACATATTAAACACCACTGTCCCAAGTATGTTGGATTAATTTCATCATTTTAATTGATAACGTCTGTCCAGAAAAATCAGATTATAATTATGTAGCACTTCTCTAAAATGTGTTAGGAAGTCAATGTCTTTATAGCTAATTCACACCTATCTATTAGCCCCAGTAAAGATGATCTCTAAAGGGAAGAGGTGAAACCATAGGTTCAAACTTAATGGACATTTTCAGCCTATTTCAGGGCCAGGAAGTTTACATCCTCAAATTGTTCAGGAAAGTTTAAAGTGTTCCTTCTCTTCAACTGCAGATGCAACTGGAAAGTTTATCTCCACAGGAGGCATTGTAACTGAACAGAAACTTCCCCGGTGGGAAACAATCCAAATCTCAATCCAAACAATCCAAACAATCTAACCTCAATACAATCCAAACAGAGGTTTGATGGCCATAACACAGAGGACAGACCCTACTGGAAACCAGACCGCGGCGGACAACGTGATTTTTGTTGGTGTCTTCCGGGAACTGTCAGCAAGAAAGGGACTCACTACACACGCTGACAACTTTAGCTCCACCCCGATCACGCGCACATGGGTTTATCCCTGAAAATCGGATCCCGTACTGTTAATCAAAGACCGAGACACACATAATAATGTGTCATTTGGAGCAGGTGGCCTGCACGCTGGGAGGTGGCAGCGGCAGGTGGGGGGTTACCTTCCTCTCCGGGGACGCCGCCTCCTTCCAGTCGCTGAGCTTCAGCTGGTGCAGCTCGTCGAACTTCATGCTGACGTCCTGGACGGACAGCTGCAGCATGTCCCAGTACCCGGCCAGGTCCTGCGAGGTGGGCCTGGGCATGGCGCTGGGGTCCTGCCGACACACACATGCGCAGTTAGAGCTGCTGAGAACTCGGCGGGGGGGGGGGGGGGCGGGGGCGGGGCTGCTCTTCCCAAGGAAACGGGTTAGGGAGAAGCCCCATGAATTCAGAATCAGGTGCAGATATTCCCGAGGGCCCACGAGGATTCAGGAACCGTTCCCTTAAGTATTTGCTGACAGTTAAAAGGTCTGAAAAGGCTACATTCTGTACGGTTCCAACTCTAGGACCTGCTGGAAAAGGCAAAACTGTGGAAACGGTAAAAGACCAGTGGCCATGGGGGTTGAGGGGAGGAGGGGTGAAGAGGTGGAGCACGGAGGATTTTTAGGGCAGCGAACCTACTCTGTGGGATGCTGTAATGGTGGACGGGTGTCCTGATAACTTTGTCCAAACCCGTAGAATGTGCAACACTGAGAGTGAGCTCTGATGGGAACCACGGACCCTGGGCGGTGACGTGTCACTGGAGGTCCATCAGTTGTAATAAAGGACCACCTGGTGGGGATGCTGATGGTGGGGAAGCTGTGGCGTGTGCGGGCAGGGGGTGTATGGGATTTGTCTCTGTATTTTTCTGTATTTTCACTCAATTCTGTTGTGAACCGAAAACTGCTCTAAAAAATAAAGTCTATTAACCTGATTAAGAAAATGGGCAGAGGATCTGTCTTCCGAGGAAGACACACAGATGGCCAACAGGTGCATGAAAAGATGCCCAACATCACTAATCATCAGGGAAATGCAAACTGAAACCATAATGAGATGTCACCTCGCACCTGTCAGAATGGCTACCAACGAAAAGATAAGAGATAACAGGGTTAGTGAGGGCGTGGAGAAAAGGAAGCCATCGTGCACCGCCGGTGGGAATGTAAATTTGTGCAGCCGTGATGGAAAACAGTATGGAGTTTCCTCAAAAAATTAAAAATAGAACTAGCACACAATCCAGCAGTTCCACGTCTGGGTATTACGTGAAGAAAACAAGAACACTAACTCAAAAAGATATATGCACCCCAACTTTCATAGCAGCATTATTTATCAATACAATAGCCAAGATGTGGAAACAACCTAAATGTCCATCAACAGATGAATGGATAAAGAAGATATATATATACAATGGAATACTACTCAGCTATAAAAAAGAATGAAATCTTGCCATTTGAAACAACATGTAAGTCAGATAGAAAAAGAAAGATACTGTATGATTTAACTGATATGTGGAATCTAAAAATCAAAACGAGTGAACAAAAATCAAAATGAGTGAAATAGAGTCATAGGTACAGAGAGGCAACGGCTGGTGGTAGAGGGAAGGGGGTGGGGGGAAGAAAGAAATAGGTGAGGGAGATTAAGGGCTACAAGCTTCCAGTTGCAAAATAAATGAAATGTACAGTGTGGGGGATATAGTCAATAATTATGTAATACCTTTGTGTGGTGACATATGGTAACTAGACTTACTGTGGTGATCAGCTTGAAACATCAAATCACTATGTTGTGTAACAGGAACTAACAGTGTTGCAGGTCAGTTGTATTTCAAAAACAAACAAAGAAACAAACTCTTAGAAAAAGAGATGAGACTTGGGGTTACTGGAGATGGGGTGGGGAGTGGTGGAAGGGGGTCAAAAGGTACAAACTTCCAGTTACAGGATAAACAGGTGCTCGGGATGCGATACCCAACATGATAAATACCACCAACTCTGCTGTGTGTTATACAGGTAAGCTGTTAAGACAGTAAATCCTAAAAGTTCTCATTGTGAGGGAAAATATATTTTTTCTATTTCTTTACCTTTGTACCCATAGGAGATGATGGATGTTCACTAAGCTTATAGTGATAATTATTTCATGATGTATGTAAGTCACATCATTATGCGGTACCCCTAACATTTATTCAGTGCTGTATGTTCATTATATCACAACACAACTGGAGGAAATGAGAAGAAGAAAAATAAAGTCTACTGAAGAATACACGTGTAGACATTCCTTCACCGTTTCATTTTGAAAACGCTTTCTTGGAACCTGGGGATGGTGGCACATGTTAAGGCTCCAGCCGCTTGACAGTTTGTGCAGGCCCCATGGTTCTGGTCGCCTGTGGGATTACTGGGAAGCTGGTGCCCGGGAAGGGTCTGCAGTGGTGCTGGTGGTCATGGGCGCTGGGGAGATGGGCCTGGAGCCACGGCCGTTTCTGTTTGTTCTCTGAGCAGTCTCAGCCCTGCTTCTGAAGGTCAGGGATGCCCTACAAATGTACCATGTATATTTCGTCGCTCCCACGCGGAGGGAGGGCAGGCACGTCCATCTCCTGAAAGGACAGAACTGTCTTGGGGACAGGTCCCTGCCCTTGGAAGGTGCCGGTGATGCCACGGAGTGGCACACGGGCAGCCAAGGGCGCACGTGGCCCCAAGGTGGGTTTGCTTCTGCACGCGGCACCTGAGGTATGTGTAGTTTCAATGAGTTGTCTCTACTTAAAGCTGGGTGACTCCACAGGAATAGAGGGCCAGTGGCCTGGCCACGTCCCCGGCGTCCAGCGCTGGCTGGTGACCGCAGCCTAGAGTTCCCTGGGCCGCGTGACCTGCCTGCAAGCCCCTGAGTTTGCCACCCTCGGGTTAAGGGTGTGGATTTTTCTGGGTGTGGTTCCCTTGATTCAGTGTGGGGCTGTCTCAGGTTAAACAGACAGAGAAATTTCTGATAGGTAAACATTTATCTGAATTTGCTTAAAATGTGCCATTTCCGGCTTGTTCATAAGTCCTTCCCATGAAGCACATCAGGAACTTCTATTTGGTTGGGTTTAAACTTCCTTTAACCTTTGTCTTAGTCCATCTGGGCTGAGAGAACAAGAAAACCACAGACTGGGGGCTTATGAACAGCACAGTCTACTTCTCCCAGTGCTGGAGGCTGGACATCCAAGGTCAAGGTGCTGGCAGATCCTGTGTCAGGTGAGGACCCCCTTCCTGGTTCACAGACGGCGTCTTCTCTCGTGTCCTCACGTGGAGGAAGGGCTGGGGGCTCTCTGGGGTCTCTGTTATGAGGGCACTGATCCCGGCGTGGGGACTCCACCCTCATGACCTCCTCATGTGAATGTTGGGGGACACAGACATTCAGTCCTGGTTCCACATCCACATCCACAAGGTCACTCTTTGAGCCCCGTCCGTTCTGCTGACGCAGTCAGATGGCAGCTGTGCTGACCTGAGGGCAGAGGGTAAGAACCACGGTCCAAGCTACTTGCACAAAATGCCCTCATTTTCTCCTTCTCCGTCTGGAGTGAAAGTTGCAACCCGGGGCCATTGTCTGCGGTTTGAAGCCCGTTCTCCATTGAGCCACCAGGAGGCGACCTGGGCGTGTGGATCGCGGAGCCCAGTGGGCAGGTGCAGGGTCAGGTGCAGGGTCAGGGCCAAGTGCATGTTCAGGTGCAACATCAGGGGCAGGGGCAGGTGCAGGGTCAGGGTCAGGGGAAGGTTCAGGTTCAGGTTCAGGGTCAGGTGCAAGTCAGGTTCAGGGTCAGAGTCAGGGGCAGGTTCACGGGCAGGGGCAGGGTCAGGTGCAGGGGCAGGGGCAGGTTCAGGTGCAAGGTCAGGTGCAGGCTCAGGGGCAGGGGCAGGTGCAGGGTCAGGGGAAGGTTCAGGTGCAGGGGCAGGTGCAAGTCAGGTTCAGGGTCAGAGTCAGGGGCAGGTTCACGGGCAAAGTCAGTGTCAGGTGCAGGCTCAGGGGCAGGTGCAGGCTCAGGCTCAGGGGTAGGGTCAGGGTCAGGGGCAGGAGGGTTCATCCAGTCGCGTGGGTTGTCATGTACTTGCCTGTCTGAGCTCAGCCACTGCTTGTGAAGAAAAGCAGAGTGAAGGTCTTGCCTCCGGGCCGTGTTCTGCAGGTGACGGGGATGCACAGGGGCTCCCTGGACAGTCGGGGCTGGGGGGGACTCCTCCCGCCAAAGGCGGGTCCTCAGCTGCTCTTCTGGAAGATGACACAAGTACAACGTCCTCTCCCGCAGGTGCAGGCGTGATGGGGCCTTAACATGTCCGAGGGATGGAATGGGTTCCCAGGTGGGACTTCGGGCCCTGGTCCTGCCCCACAGCTGTGCTGAGGCTCATGTCGCCTGAGAGTGGACTCTGTGGTCACCTGCCCTCCCCACTGGACCGGCGAAATCTTTGTCCTCTGGGCTCCCAGGGAGCAGAGGCCGTGGCGTCCATGGAACTGGGCACGGCCAGGGTCTGGCTCTGCACGGGAGGTGGCTGCATCTGTGTCCACTGGACATTCAGATGTCCGATCTGTTTGTAAGTCTCATTTTTTCCTGTCAGTGGTGAGCCAGGCCAGTCCCCTACCCCAGCAACGTGTACAGAGCCATCCGTCCTTGCTAACTGCAGGCCGTGGGGTCCAGGTGGGATGTGGGCTCTGAGGCTCCATGTTCCGGAACATTCTCTGGGAGCTGTGTGTCCTGAGAAGGGCTGAGAAGAGACCGTGGGTCGTGTTCAAGTACACTGTTAGACCGGCCGGTCTGAGCGTGACTCCGTTTCTCCCTGCTCTGGGGTGCTGAGCCGCTGGCCCGAGAGGTACCGGTATCGACCCGCCAGCTTCAAGGGCGGGTCCTGCCCGGTGTCGTCCTTCTAAACAGCTGGTGGGCTCTTGATGTATCACCTGGGGCCACTTTTTGACTGAAAACTAGTCACCGGCCTAAAGCTGCAAAGTGTGGACAGTGTGGCTTTGCTGAGCAAGGCCCCTGCTTGTACTGTCAGCATTTCAGCATTTCTGCTGACAGGCCTGCTTAGGGCCCCAACCTGACCTCCTCCAACAAACGCTCCAGACTCTTTTGGTCTAATCCTAGACGGAGGTCAAAAGGAAAGGAAGCAGTCACGCCAGACTTTTTAAGGTTAACACAAAACGCAATCTGACATGTATAAGAGGAATCAAAACTATTAGGGTGGATAATTTTTAAGTCTAGTATCAGCTGCTTCTGGCAGAGAAGACATGCAGATTTTATAAGCCTGAATAATGTTCCTCTGCTGAGTGTAGGGTCCTGAAGATGGGGACGACCCTCCCCACCAGACTCGGTGGAACACGGACCACACTCTCCAACGGCCTAAATCAATTCCTTAAAGATGATCATTAAATACACACGACGGAGGAGGCTAGAACATGCCCAGTAAACATGATAACTGAATGTTTCCACAGCTGTATGTTTCTTTCAGGGACTCTAAACCTGCCTGTTTCCCCTTTTAAATGTTGATTATAACTTCACGTCATAGGCAACCAGGCGGTAACTCTTTCAATTTCATGATGAACTTGAATGGGATTAATTTGAAAATATTAGAGAAAACATACTTTTTAATGATCCTGATTAAAAGGGATAAACTGGCAACTCTGACGGGCTATGCTGCCTTTGATGTGGAAGAACATTCTGTAAATCCACATACCTCCTTGTAAATTTAAAAACAGAACAAAACAAAATCAAATCACCTTGAACCATTGCTATGGGAGACCTTGCAGAGACCTACTTGTGTTTTAATGAAAATGTTTGGTCTGAAAGAAGTCAGTGTATGGATTATAAATAAAAGAATCTGTAAAGTAATGTGATGACTGTTTAGTTATTTCTCCAAATAATATCAAGTGAATATTTTCTTTAGTCAGATAAGGAAAAGTGTGTGTGTAACAATATGTATTTGTATTTATTTATACATAGTATAGTATACATATAAGTACACATATAGGTAAGAGTGTCCCCTTGATTTTCAGGAAGATCAGAACCAAGTTTAATGCCAACCGTATTACCTAATTTAGTCCATGGTATTTCTGTTCACTCCTGACTGTAACATATAAAGCGCAAATTATTTCTAAAATCTCTTCCTAATCTCTTGCATTGTGGTTGTTTACGTGTTTCTTTCAAGCCACCTCCTAGCACTGTCCTCACTGTGACATCCACCGTGACAGTGATTTACGCTTCCCCTCCTTCCTCGGGTCCCCTGGGGGACAGCCAGGTGGCGGAGGACACCCCTCACGGCTGGGGAAACACCTGTCTCCTTCCCACCCCTGCCCCTCCCCTGCCCCTCCCCTGCCCATACCCCCACAGCCTCTCTGCTTTGGCTGCACTTTTTTTTTTTTTTTTTTTTTTTTTTGTGGTACGCGGGCCTCTCACCGTTGTGGCCTCTCCCATTGAGGAGCACAGGCTCCGGACGCGCAGGCTCAGCGGCCATGGCTCACGGGTCCAGCCGCTCCGCGGCATGTGGGATCTTCCCGGACCGGGGCACGAACCCGTGTCCCCTGCATCAGCAGGCAGACTCTCAACCACTGCGCCACCAGGGAAGCCCTGGATGCACTTTTAAATCACCCCCAAAGCTGGGAGTGTCCCGCTACTCATTCACCAGGCTGCACATGTGCAGGAGTCTTTTAACAGGCAGGAAGGCGGTGAGCACAGAAAGAACGGACGTTCAGCTTGGTTACAAGGGGCCGAGGTTACCTGAGGATCCACTTACCATGTTCTGTTGGCAAAGCCAGTAAAACTGCTGGAATTTCTGCGACATCAGAAGCTGGGCACTCCCAACAGCACTCCTGATTTTCCCGAGAACTGTTGAAAAAAACACACACAACAGGTTTAAAACTGGGTCAATTAAAAAACAAAAGCAAAAGCATCACACAAAGGGGATATGACCCAAAGAGCAAAAGCTATTATTCTATCATCTCTGTTACTGGAGGTGAAACTGTTGAGTTTATTATGGCCACGGGCTGAACTGTCTTTCCATCTGCTCCATTCCTGAGCATGAAGGAAATTCAAAGACGACCTGTCATACAGGGTGAAGTAAGTCAGAAAGAGAAAAACAAATACCGTATGCTAACACATATGTATGGAATCTAAGAAAAAAAAAAGGTCATGAAGAACCTAGGGGCAAGACAGGAATAAAGACACAGACCTACTAGAGAATGGACTTGAGGATATGGGGAGGGGGAAGGGTAAGCTGGGACAAAGTGAGAGAGTGGCATGGACATATATACACTATCAAACATAAAATAGCTAGCTAGTGGGAAGCAGCTGCATAGCACAGGGAGATCAGCTCGGTGCTTTGTGACCACCTAGAGGGGTGGGATAGGGAGGGTGGGAGGGAGGGAGACGCAATAGGGAGGGGATATGGGAACATATGTATATGTATAACTGATTCACTTTGTTATAAAGCAGAAACTAACACATCATTGTAAAGCAGTTATACTCCAATAAAGATGTTAAAAAAAAAAAAAGACGACCAAATGCCAGCTACCAGGATACTTCAGTGTTGGGGGAAATTTAGCTTAGACAGCTACTGCTAACACCACCAAGCCCTTCGGGGGTCAGCAGGTGACCAGTTCCCCCGACCTGCTCACATCACCATCCGCTGACCCGTGGAAGCGCCACGTTTGGTGGTAGTGAGAATATCCTGCTTCGGGGCACCCTGTGGGCCAGCTCTGCTTTCAGGGGGTAGGAAGTGTCAGTTTAATCCAGAACCAATTTCTAAGTTGTAAGACTTTAATCAAATAGCACTTAAAAATGTAAATAATAGAGTTTTGTCAGTGGAAAGGATTTAACCAATTACCCAATAGCTGTGACAACTTTGGGATTTGCACTGGGCAGATAAAAGACTTTGGGCATGAAATTTCTGGGAAAAACCCACACCTGCTACCTCCAGGGGCCTCCATACTTCCCATCTTTCTGCCCCAGTCTTCCTTAGCCTGTGTAAACGTCGTCAGTATTTTGGAAATAATAGCTTTGGTGGATCCCAGCTCCCATGATTCTCAAAAGCACACAGGAATCTGTAGGAAAACATTTCTGGCGACTATACCCAGGTCCACTTATCTCTGATGTTTTGTCTATAAGCAACAATCCCCAGCTATTTCACTGAGCTTACACAGCATCTTCCTCTGATGGCCAGAAGCATCTTCTCTTTTGGGTCCCCCTCGAGACTCTGTGCAGAACACAGATAACAACCAGCCACACGGACGCCCTGAAACTCAAAGTCGGGCCAGTTTGCTAGTCTGGCCATTCCCTCAGGCTTTCAGGAGAGCAGGACAAGCTTGTCTCCAGTGCCCTGCAGGCAAGCCTTCAGGAAAAAGGGGGCTTTAGCCTGGAGGTTCGTCCGTCATGAAGCAGAGACACAGCCATCACCGCTAACAGGCTATTTAAGTACTTACTCTGGACGGAATGCTTACGTCCTTGAGGTTTTATCTGGAGAAGAGCCCACAAAGGCCAGCCCCATCAGCCCGCGAGTCACCTGGGGGTCTGGTTACAGGCAGATTCTGACCCAGGGGGTCTGGGGTGGCGCCTGAGACCTGGCCTTTCCACAGAGGTGTAGCCTGAGTCCAGAGAAGTAAACTCAATTTCGTTACTTTTCTCCCCAATTTCCCAAACATTAGTAAATTTGACAGGCAGCCTTCAATAAAATGACTTGAGACATTTAACGTGCATTAGAAACTGGCATCAAAGGCTGATTCCTGAGCCTGGCCACACAGCTGCTGAGACCGTGTTCCTTGGCCTCCCTCGAAGGGAACGGAGTCATAGACACCGTTGGGAAGGGCCTCAATACCATGTAACCAAGTGTCGCATGTTGGAACTGATGTCCCAGAAATAAACCCATTGCTGTGAGGGGTGCTGAGGACACATCCTAATGTAACAGAAATCAGCCACACAACAGAAGGGATAGCACAGCCTTCCTTTTTACAGGGTGAGGATGTGGTCCTACAGAAATGTTCGTAACATGATGCTCTCCTGGGGAAGTTGATGGACTGAAACACTTCTTAGTTTGCCTGTGTTTTCTTACTTGTCCAGATTGTTGTTCCCCAAAGTTTTATTATGGCAAATTTCACACGCAGAAAACTTGAAAGAAAGTATCACAAGCAACTCCACCCCATCCCTTAGAATCACCAGTCTCGGAGTGCGTTTATTTTCCTGACCCACTTGGATAAGCTGTGGCCAAAGCCCCATCCGCCATCATCCTGTACGACCACAGCGCCATGACCGCTCCTAAGAAATGAATAGTTCCTTAATATCATCCAATTCTAGCTGGCTCCTAAAATATGAAGAAGAGTTTAAAATGTACCTTTTAATACAAGTGAGTTAACTGGATAACACTCTGGCATCCTTTCAGACTTAAAAAAAAAGGTTGTCTTGTCAGCATCTTGACACCTGGGCCCTTGTGTCTCCTACCAATCCACTGCGAGAGGGGCTTACTCCCCCAGACCCCCCCATCCCGCCCACCTCCTCTGTCTGCTTTGCCTGCAGCCTGGCAGGAGGGCAGTGGGGTTGGAGCACCTCCTGGAAGGGCTGAAAATACTTCCTACTTGGTTCCCAGTTTGATTCCCCAAACTGAATATGTTTCTGCAGCTCTGGTCCCATGCTGCTGAGTGCAAGAGTTAGCTTTGTTTTTGAAAAGTTGAATTTTCACTTGTAAACCCCTATAACTTGCATGACTGATGAAAACCTTTCAAGAGACTTGTTTTAACCAAGCTGTCACTGCAGGAATATATAGAAGTGACTCATGTATAAGTGCACTTCTTTTCACTGACTCTATGCTTCCTGAAATGGTATTTATTTATTGTTAATTTCTCTAAGCCTCAGTGTTTTTTTTATTTAATTTTTTATATAGCAGGTTCTTATTAGCTATCCATTTTATACATATTAGTGTATATATGTCAATCCCAATTTAAAAAGTCAATCAGTTTTACCCATTTTGAGGTTTTAATCCCCAATTTTCATATTCTTTTTAAAACGTACTTCAACGGAAGTGTTAATATAAAGTACTTCAGTTTATCATCTTTAGCACAGCATGGATAGGTGGGTGATCTGTGGGTGTTGATTTAATGCAGTGGAGACTTATTTTAAAGGGTATAAATTGATTATTGCTAGAGAGAGATAATGGCTGTGAGAGTGTAGCTAATGACCTGATTGCGAATGGCAGGAGAATTTGCTGCTCAGTGAATGGGGATGATTCTATCTGATACCTATAATGTAAATAGCTTCCTATAATTGCAAAGAATTTGAGGCGAAAATTCAATTTATTCTTTTCCACTATCCTTCCCTAAGTTTGTCATAGTTTAGACACTTTCTTTCAAGAGCTACAGATTAGGACGTATGCTCATCAGAATGCAAACTTACAAACAACCTGAGACAACCCTGGTCTTTGATGTACAAAGAAATTTGATTAACTGACTTGCTCCTTTAATTTATTTTTCATGCGTGTTCCACAATTTTCAATTCTATCTAAATTTGCTATGAAGTGCCAGGACATTTACACTATTCTTTTCTTTCAAAATTCGAGGTGGGTTTTTCTAAAATCTGCAGACTGTTTGCAATGATCTTTTTTTTTTTTTGGCGGTACATGGGCTTCTCACTGTTGTGGTCTCTCCCGTTGCGGAGCACAGGCTCCGGACGCGCAGGCTCAGCGGCCATGGCTCACGGGCCTAGCCGCTCCGCGGCATGTGGGATCTTCCCGGACCGGGTCACGAACCCGTGTCCCCTGCACCGGCAGGCGGACTCTCAACCACTGCGCCACCAGGGAAGCCCTGAAATGATCATTTGGAGATGTATTACTCCGGGATCTCTTGGGATTCCATCCTGACTCATTTTGTAGAGCAGGCTGGGGGACACGGCTGCTTCCACAAACCTCCTCGCTTCTGGATCTCTGGCTTTATCATTTTCGTTTCGTTTTGTGTTTCTTGAGCACACGTTTCTTCTTACGCTCCAGTTTGCCTGCGGCCACTGGGTGGCTGGGCTGTGTGGGGACATCTCCGTCGGGCATTTACCACATCCTTAGCAAGAGCCGGGACACAACCAGGCTTGTGTGTCCTGGCAGGGGTCCGGAAGCAGTGGCTGTTCGTTCCCTGGAGGACTGGTCAGATCCCAGAGGCAGCTGTGGTGCTCAGAAGCATCATCATTAGCTCTGGTCTTCACTGTGCTGCCTTTGCTGATGGGGACTCCTGGGCAAACTGCAGACCCAGGGGCAGTTTCTCTGTGGCCCATGTCCTCCTCGTCCCCTGCATTGCCACGTGGCCCACGAATCCTCAGGGTCACTCTACTTGTTGTCTGCTCTTCCCTGGGCCGACGGCACAGCGACCGAGCCACGCCGCCTGCCACCGCCGCCATCCAGGGATAATCGCCCCTCCGCATGGAAGGAATGGGGGACCCATGCTGGACACTGAACTCCGACACCAGCGTTAACATGACTAGTGAAGCCGGGGTCCCTTAGATGAGGAAGGAAATCACCAAAGCCCCCGGCTCTGTGAGTCTGCGGGTCCATGCATCGGACTTGGTGATGTTCAGGTTATTAGCTTTTGGGCAGATCTGTTTTGGGGGCGAGAGGAAGTCCCAACACCTCTCGAGAGACCCCACTGTTGAGTTCCTTATACCATTCATATTTCTACAGACCTGCTAAGATCTTTGTGGTTCTGGAACCATTTCTTTTATTTCAGAAAACATACTATTGTTTTGGTTTTACTTTATGCCACTTAGCCGTTTGGTTTAACATAATTAACACAAAAATCCCACAACACTAGTCTAGTGACGGTTTACAATCCCTTCAGAATATATCTATTTATGTATTAACAATAGGAAGCCTGCTTTAACATGACTTAACTTAAACCAGTATTTAACTGGGCTCACGATGCTTTTATTAACCATAGAGGGCTGAACGAATCTAAATTTGTCCAATCAATTCAGTGAGCTGTGATTATAAAATTACAGCTTGTGAGAAAAGTTATCTCATGGAATGGAAATTTCAATATTCCAAGCTCAGGGTTTTGGTTCAACAGCCATTTAATTTAAGCTTCTCTTTTTGAAAGGGCCGTAATCAATAACCCTGTATCTGTTCTTAAAATGAGGACTAGACTTGAAGGTTATCTGACCTTTAAACATTACTAGGGAAACAGCTAAATGTGACGAATATGGTGCTAGTTTAGTGGGCAAAGCATACAGTTGAGGTTCAAAACAACTGTTTTGCCATCTTTGTCCACCAAAAAATAAAGCCAGGCAAATAAGAGAAGAAATTAAGAATATCATAAAAAGGATCAAGCAGATCTATTCTCTGTTCTTTGCCTCTGAGCCTCATAGAAATGCAGTTGCACGTAGTTATTAAACGGTGGTAGGAAAACCCACGCAGAGTCACGATTATTGAGCTGGTGCCTGTGGAACGGGGTCTTCCCCAGCCTGGCCGAGGGCGACTGCAGGATGCGTGGGGTTTAGATGCTACGCTTTAAGAAGGCGTGAGCAGGGCTGTGACCACCCCCCGGGTGTGAAGGCTGCACCTCTTCCCGCCTTCTTCCTCTCTCTGACTCTCAGCTGCACAGGGCTTCTGCCAGGCACTGCTGGCGGATAATCGATGTACCAAGTGTGAGCCTTCCAGGAGCCTAAGATGTCAAACGACAGCGGGGGCCGGGCGGTAAGAGCTCTGGGAAAACGCAGAGCCGTCCCCGCCTTTGAGCAGCATGTCCCCAAGGCAGTGGAGGATGACAGAGCCCAGGGACTCGAGAGGTAGTGGCTCAGCCTCCCCCTCGGTCAGGTGCAGAGTCCACGTCTAAGGGAGGGTCTTCCTGGAGGGTCTCCCAGCCAGTTCTCTGCCTCTGCTTGTGCCCTTGACCGTTCTCTCTCATCACCATCGCCCCCACCCCACCTGCTTGACCAAACCCACCTCCCCTCAAGGTCCAGCCCAGATGTCACTGTCACCAGCAAGCCTTCTCAGACTTTCCCTGCCGGCAGCATCTCTCAGGCTCCTGAGAGAGTCTTTTAAAAGCACTGGGCAGCACTTTTTTTTTTTTTTTTTTTGCGGTACGCGGGCCTCTCACTGTTGTGGCCTCTCCCGTTGCGGAGCACAGGCTCCAGACGTGCAGGCTCAGTGGCCATGGCTCACAGGCCCAGCTGCTCCGCGGCGTGTGGGATCTTCCCGGACCGGAGCACGAACCCGTGTCCCCTGCATCGGCAGGCGGACTCTCAACCACTGCGCCACCAGGGAAGCCCTGGGCAGCACTTTTTAAAGCACTGGATCTGCACTGTTCTTGCTATACTTCATGTTTCTCACTCGCCGTGAGCAGCTCTGCCTTGGTCTTACTTGACCCCTTCTTAGGTCACCGCAGCTTCCGTGCTATACACTCCTTTGCGTATCCACCTGCAGTCTACCGAACGACTCATAGTATGGGTTCAGCAAACATCTGCTGTGTGTTTACAAGACGGAGAGAGTACAGAAGAAGGTCCCAAAGGTGCCAAAAAGATAGAAAAAAACTTGTATATGGAAATACAGTTGAGGGACGGCAGAAACTCCCTTCCCGCTCTGCCTTGTTGAAGGAAAAACGTGTTCTCCAGATGTCCAGTAATAAGACAACTGAACCTCCTAAGTGATGGACTCTTATTGTTGATGTGGGTCACTGTAGATCATCAAATCGGATTTCAGACACAGTACACTTACGGCATGACTCCCAGAATTTTATGGAACGCCCCAGTGGCAAGAAAATCCTAACGTATGACAATGCTTCAGCGCTGAAGCCTTTTAATTTCACCTCTTAATTTCCAAGGGCTGAGGCACAACCTAAGTATGTATTTTAAGGCTCAGGGATTCTCTCTGGACCACAAATGGGTGTCAGAGATTCAGAGAATCAGAATGAAGTAAACGGCCAGGGATAGAGGCTCAACATTTTCTAAAAGAGCAGAAGAAGACAGTGTTAGAATACAGAGAAGGAGAAGTTCCCAGGAATGGAACATCTGGATTGAAGAACGTCGGGCAGCGTGGTGGGAAAGCACAGCTTTTGACAAAAGGCAGCTCTGACCCCGAGCCTGGATTCCTTGCTCTCCTCTGTGGAACGTGGGGCAAGACCTTAATCTCTCTGAACCTCAGTTTCTTTACTTCCATAAAGGTGACAGTATTTTCTAGGTATCATGATACGCTCAGCCCTTGAAGATGCAAGTGATGCAGTTGGCGTAGCCCTTGGCACTGTGTCCAGTACATGATGGCTTAGAGATTTCTTTTTAAAAAGTCTCTTAAAAAAAAACTATAATCCTTGATAAAATAATAACTGAATTAAAGGTACACACTAAATATGGAAAATCATGACATGGCAGGTTTTGCTCTGTGTTGTCTTACAAACACAGCAAGGACTAAGGACTAACCTCCATCTCTTCCACGCACAGAGGGAGACCAGAACCTTTTGGTCTAGGATGTGTCCTCAACGGTGTAAATCCACATGATTCTAGAATAAAATGCTGCAGACATACTGTGGGGTAAGCCCTGACAAGGGTTACCTCTTGCTGAACTGTCCCCCCATCTCCTCCCCTTCAAAGGCATTTCACGGAGGAGCCACAGGGTGTAGGAAACACATCCCGACTCATCAACCTCAGGCTCACGTCTTACAAGCCCCGAGGACCGCTCACCAAGCCCGGGCTGAACGCGGGGCCGTGTACAGAGCGGGAGCTGACAGTCTCCTTCAAATCCCGGGTCAACTCGGGATAAAGAGGATAAATCCCTGTTACAATTCAAACGGTTTCGCCCCGTTGAAGCACATACTGACAAGTGAAGAAAAGCTGCGGGAAACGAGGGAGTTTTAAACATCGGATTGAGCGCAGTCACCGTCGGCTGTGCC